>NC_133620.1:341262558-341634224 GCF_048593235.1 Sminthopsis crassicaudata | reverse complement strand
TGGATACGGCCCAAGGCAACACACACTGCCTAGCTTAGCTGGAGGCAGTGGAACTCAGCTCCAGGAAGTCCCAGAGAAGCGGAACCTTTGAACTAGGGACCGCGGTTTCTGGCAGACACTTCCAGTTTGAGCACAGGGGCTTTTCAGGTCACCTGCTGCAGACATCCACTCCCCACCCGGACACATAGGCTGGGCTTCGTGCTGTCTTCACTATTCTACGCCCTCGAAGCACAGTAGTGCTAATCACCTCTGAGGCACTTCCAGGGAGGGGGTGGGGAACTCTCTCCCAGAGCTCTCTCTTAGCTCAGGCTCAGGAGCCGCTGCATCCATCCGGTCTGGGAGGAAGCTGGTAAAGAAGTAAATAATTTCCTACCCCAGAGACAGACCCCAAAAGATTTTTTTAAGTATGAGCAAAAAAGCTAGAAAAACCATAGATTCCTTCTATACAGAGAAAGAGCGGGTATCCAACCCCGAGGAAGTTGACAGCAGAGAATCAACAGACAACAACCTAAAGGGGAACGATCCCTGCCCCCCATCACATAACTCTCTCCTAGAAGAAGCTCTTAAAAAATTGAGGGAGATCAAAGAAAAATGGGGAAAAGAAAGGGAAGTTATGATAGAGAATAACAACGTCCTAAAATTGGAGTTGGAAAAAATAAAGAATTCACAGGAGATGCAGGGAAACAAAATTAGTGAATTAGAAAAGGTTAAAAAAACACAGGAAAGTAGGATTTCTGAATTGGAAAAGATAAAAAAGTCTCAAGAAAATAGAATTTCTGAATTGGAAAAAGAAAATAATTCTCAAAAAAAAAATTAGGGAAATGGAAAAAAACTCAATAGAGCAAAATAATTCATTTAAAAACGAAATTGGGCATTTACAAAAAGAACTAAAAACTGTGAAAGAAGAAAATAACTCCTTAAAAGTCAGGATGGAACAAATAGAAATGAATGATTCACAGAGAACCCAAGAATCAGTTAAACAAAACAAAAAAAATGAGAAGCTGGAGAACAACGTCAAATACTTACTGGGAAAATCTATAGACCTGGAAAATAGATCTAGGAGAGATAATCTGCGGATTATTGGACTTCCAGAAAACTATGACCAAAAAAAGAGCCTAGATTCTATTTTACAGGAAATTATCAAAGAGAACTGTCCAGAGATAATAGAAACAGAAGGGAAAGTAGATGTGGAAAGAATTCATCGAACTCCTTCTGAAATAGACCCTAAAAAAAGAACACCACGGAATATTGTGGCTAAGCTGCAGAATTACCACACAAAGGAGAAAATCCTGCAAGCAGCTAGAAAAAAACAATTTAAATACCAAGGTGCCACAATAAGGGTCACCCAAGATCTGGCTGCCTCCACATTAAAAGATAGAAGGGCCTGGAACCTGATATTCCGAAAGGCAAAAGATCAAGGACTGCAACCAAGAATGAACTACCCAGCTAAGTTTAGCATCTTTTTCCATGGAAGAAGATGGTCATTCAATGAAACAGAGGAATTCTATATGTTTCTAAGAAAAAAACCAGACTTAAACAAAAAATTTGATCTACATCCACAAGACTGAAGAGAAACAGAAAAAGGTACACAGAACCCTTGAGAACTGTAACTCTGTTGTGGGTATATAAAAAATACTCAAGGATAATTTGATTTTACTGATATAAAAGAAAAAAAGGGGGGTGTGGTAAAGGGAAGGAGGTCGGTTCAGAAAAAGGGGAAGGAGTGATAAAAAGAGGGAAACTACATCCCAGGAAGAGACATAGAAAATACACCATATCTGAGGGAACTTAGTGAGGGGGAGAATCATTGTGTGAATCTTACTCTCATCAGAAGAGGCTCAAAGAGTAAATAATTAACATATTTGTTTTTCAGAGAATTTTCTCTCACCTCATTAAAAGGGGGGAGAGGAAAAGGGGAAAGGAAAAGGAGAATAAGTGAAGGGACTTGGAGGGAGGGGGGAGGGATCCTAAAAAAAAAAAAAAAAAAAGAGGGAGGGTTGCGCGTCACAAGGGGGGTCTGTAAATTAAATATCGGGGAGGGGGATCAGGGGGGTCAAGGGAAAAAAGTATAATCTGGGGATAATACGATGGCAGGAAACACAGAATTAGTAATTTTAACTGTAAATGTAAATGGGATGAACGATCCCATCAAACGGAGACGGATAGCAGATTGGATCAAAAAGCAGAACCCTACAATATGTTGTCTACAGGAAACACACTTAAAGCAGGGAGATACATACAGAGTAAAGGTAAAAGGTTGGAACAGAGCCTATTATGCTTCAGGTAAAGCCAAAAAAGCAGGGGTAGCTATCCTTATCTCAGATCAAGCAAAAGCAGAAGTAGATCTCGTTAAAAAAGATAAGGAAGGAAACTATATCCTACTGAAAGGTAGCATAAATAATGAAGCCATATCAATACTAAACATATATGCACCAAGTGGTTTAGCATCTAACTTTCTAAAGGAAAAGTTAAGAGAACTGCAAGAAGAAATAGACAGTAAAACTATAATAGTGGGAGATCTCAACCTTGCACTCTCAGATTTAGACAAATCAAACCACAAAACAAACAAGAAAGAAATTTAAAAAGTAAATAGAACATTAGAAAAACTAGGTATGATAGACCTTTGGAGAAAACTGAATGGCAATAGGAAGGAATATACTTTCTTCTCAGCAGTTCATGGATCCTATACAAAAATTGACCATATATTAGGACATAAAGATCTCAAAATTAAATGTAGGAAGGCAGAAATAATAAATGCCTTCTTCTCAGATCACAATGCAATAAAAGCTACATTCAGTAAAAAGTTAGGGGTAAATAGACCAAAAAGTAATTGGAAACTGAATAATCTCATCTTAAAGAATGACTGGGTGAAAGAGCAAATTATAGAAACAATTAACAATTTCACCCAAGATAATGATAATGATGAGACATCATATCAAAATCTTTGGGATGCAGCTAAAGCAGTAATAAGGGGAAATTTTATATCTTTAGAGGCTTATTTGAAGAAAATTGAGAAAGAGAAGATTAACGAATTGGGCTTACAACTTAAAAGGCTAGAAAAAGACCAAATTATAAACCCCCAACCAAAAATTAAACTCGAAATACAAAAATTAAAAGGAGAAATCAATAAAATTGAAAGTAAAAAAACTATTGAATTAATAAATAAAACCAAGAGTTGGTTTTATGAAAAAGCCAATAAAATAGATAAACCTTTGGTAAATTTGATCAAAAAAAAGAAAGAGGAAAATCAAATTGATAGTCTTACAAATGAAAAGGGGGATCTTTCCACCAATGAAGAGGAAATTAGAGAAATAATAAGGAGTTACTTTGCCCAACTTTATGCCAATAAATTTGATAACTTAAGTGAAATGGATGACTTTCTCCAAAAATATAGGCTCCCTAGATTAACAGAGGAGGAGATAAATTGCTTAAATAGTCCCATTTCAGAAAAAGAAATAGAACAAGCTATTAATCAACTCCCCAGGAAAAAATCCCCAGGGCCAGATGGATTCACATGTGAATTCTACCAAACATTTAAAGAACAATTAGCCCCAATGTTATATAAATTATTTGAAAAAATAGGGGATGAAGGAGTCCTACCAAACTCCTTTTATGACACAGACATGGTACTGATACCTAAACCTGGTAGATCGAAAACTGAGAAAGAAAATTATAGACCAATCTCCTTAATGAATATTGATGCTAAAATCTTAAATAAGATATTAGCAAAAAGACTTCAGAAAATCATCTCCAAGATAATACACTATGATCAAGTAGGATTTATTCCAGGAATGCAGGGCTGGTTTAATATTAGGAAAACTATTAATATAATTGACCATATTAATAATCAAATTAATAAGAACCATATGATCATCTCAATAGATGCAGAAAAAGCATTTGACAAAATCCAACATCCATTCCTACTAAAAACTCTTGAGAGTATAGGAATAAATGGATTATTCCTTAGAATAATCAGGAGTATATATTTAAGACCGTCAGTAAGCATAATATGCAATAGAAATAAACTGCAACCTTTCCCAGTAAGATCAGGAGTGAAACAAGGTTGCCCACTATCACCATTACTATTCAATATAGTACTAGAAACGCTAGCCTCGGCAATAAGAGCCGAGAAAGAGATTCAAGGAATTAGAGTAGGAAATGAGGAAATTAAACTATCACTTTTTGCAGATGACATGATGGTATACTTAGAGAACCCCAAAGACTCTGCTAAAAAGCTACTAGAAATAATTCAAAATTTCAGCAAAGTGGCAGGATACAAAATAAATCCACATAAATCCTCGGCATTTTTATATATCACTAACAAAATGCAACAGCAAGAGATACAAAGAGAAATTCCATTCCAAACAAATGTTGAGAGTATAAAATATTTGGGAATCCATCTACCAAAGAAAAGTCAGGAATTATATGAGAAAAATTACAAAACACTTGCCACAAAAATAAAATCAGATTTAAATAATTGGAAAGACATTCAGTGCTCTTGGATAGGCCGAGCGAATATAATAAAGATGACAATACTCCCCAAACTAATCTATTTATTTAGTGCTATACCAATCAGACTCCCAAGAAACTATTTTAATGACCTAGAAAAAATAACAACAAAATTCATATGGAAGAATAAAAGGTCAAGAATTGCAAGGGAACTAATGAAAAAAAACTCAGAGGAAGGTGGTCTAAGTGTATCTGATCTAAAGCTATATTATATAGCAGCAGTCACCAAAACCATTTGGTATTGGCTACGAAATAGACCGGTAGATCAGTGGAACAGATTAGATACAAAGGACAAAAAAGGGTACATCTATAGCAATCTAATCTTTGACAAACCCAAAGATTCCAACATTAGGGATAAAAATTCATTATTCGGAAAAAACTGTTGGGAAAACTGGAAATTAGTATGGCAAAAATTAGATATGGATCCACACTTAACACCATATACCAAGATAAGATCAAAATGGGTCCATGATTTAGGCATAAAGAGGGAGATAATAAATAGATTAGAGGAACAGAGGATAATCTACCTCTCAGACTTGTGGAGGAGGAAGGAATTTATGACCAGAGGAGAACTAGAGATCATTATTGATCACAAAATAGAAGATTTTGATTACATCAAACTAAAAAGTTTCTGTACAAATAATACTAATGCAAACAAGATTAGAAGGGAAGTAACAAATTGGGAAAATATTTTTAAAAACAAAGGTTCTGACAAAGGTCTCATTTCCAAAATATATAGAGAACTGACCATAATTTATAAGAAACCGAACCATTCTCCAATTGATAAATGGTCAAAGGATATGAACAGACAATTCTCAGAGGAAGAAATTGAAACTATATCCACTCACATGAAAGAGTGTTCCAAATCACTACTGATCAGAGAAATGCAAATTAAGACCACTCTGAGATACCACTACACACCTGTCAGATTGGCTAAGATGACAGGAACAAATAATGACAAATGTTGGAGGGGATGTGGGGAAATTGGGACACTAATACATTGCTGGTGGAGTTGTGAAAGAATCCAGCCATTCTGGAGAGCAATCTGGAATTATGCCCAAAAAGTTATCAAACTGTGCATACCCTTTGACCCAGCAGCGCTACTACTGGGATTATATCCCAAAGAAATACTAAAGAGCGGAAAGAGACATATATGTGCCAAAATGTTTGTGGCAGCTCTTTTTGTTGTAGCTAGAAACTGGAAGATGAATGGATGTCCATCGGTTGGAGAATGGTTGGGTAAATTGTGGTATATGAAGGTTATGGAATATTATTGCTCGGTAAGAAATGACCAGCAGGAGGAATATAGAGAGGCCTGGAGAGACTTAAATCAACTGATGCTGAGTGAAATGAGCAGAACCAGAAGATCACTGTACACTTCAACAACAATACTGTATGAGGATGTATTCTGATGGAAGTGGAAATCTTCAACATAAAGAAGATCCAACTCACTTCCAGTTGATCAATGATGGACAGAGGTAGCTACACCCAGAGAAGAAACACTGGGAGGGGAATGAAAATTGTTAGCACTAATATCTGTCTGCCCAGGTTGCATGTACCTTCGGATTCTAATGTTTATTGTGCAACAAGAAAATGATATTCGCACACATGTATTGTACCTAGACTATATTGTAACACATGTAAAATGTATGGTATTGCCTGTCGTTGGGGGGAGGGAATAGAGGGAGGGGGGGTAATTTGGAAAAATGAATACAAGGGATAATATTATAAAATATATATATATATATATATATAATAAAAAAAAAAAAAGAAAAGAAAAAAAAAAGAAAAATAAAAATCATTGTCTATAGAAGCAGGTGAAAGAATTACTAAAACTGAAATTTCTACATAAAAGAGATGTTATATGATGTGATTTTCATAAGTGCAAAGATATCACGTGGGCTAAAAATCAATTTCATTCTAGTCCTTGCTCTTCCATATGCTATAACATGGTACATATAAATCACTTAATTTCTATGGGCCTTTCACGTGAAATAAATAAAATTACTACAACCTACCTACCTGTGAGCAAGGAGAAAAGACCAAGTGCATTACAGTGGAAATTCTAAAGAGTGAGGTGCCACTATTTAGTGACTTGTACAGCCAACCCCTGACAAATCATTTAACCTCTGAGTCTGTTTCCTCATCCTTATTAAAAAAAAAAAAAAAAAAAAATGTTTAAAGGAAAAAAAAATAATCCCAGTGTTAGAGATTTAAATAGCAATCTGTTATACGTAGATAATAATTGTACCATTACAATATCTGTGAAAGCTTTAGCTAGGCATTTATATGCATTATCTAATTTTTTCATTATAATATGACTCTGTGGTGGAAGTAAAGGTTATATTTTCACAAATGAACAAACTAAGGTTTGGAGAAGTTTCTTGACTTTCTCATTAGAAACCTAGATGATATTCCTAAATTGCAGGTCTGACTATGTAACCTGCTGCTCTAATTCCATGGCTCCCTTGAGGATCAAGTATCAATTTCTCTCTATAGCAGTTAAAGCCCTTCATCATCTGGTTTCAACATGCCTTTCTACTTTCACTCCATCTTCTATACAAACAAATTAGCTTTCTTGTTATTCCTCACACACGGAATCCATGTCCTGTCTTCATTCCTTCACAGATTCTGTTTTTCCTCTCCTTCCCCCAATGTTTGGAATCAATATATAGTTCAAAGCTTAATTCAAAACAATCTTTACACAAAAAGTGATGGCTATCCAGTCCCCACAAGTCTGTAAAGCCTTCCTCCCAAAGTACTTCACCTTTTATTCTGTGTATAGAACATATGTATATACTATCTTAGAACAGTTTCATTTTTGTCTTTGTAACAAAACACCTGTCATACATAGAATAAGATACATGTCAGCACTTAATGCTTGCTAAGAAAAAATACCTTGTGCTTTTCCATCCCTTAATTTCAATTTTCCCCGTTTCTTTATAAAGGAGTTTCTATAGGTTTTTGCTCTCCTTATACAATAAACCCACTCATCCATTCATCCAAACCTAAGTTTTGTGTGCTTAATGTCTTCTTGACACTGTATAGCTATTTTCCTAAACAACAGAAATCTGGAAGGAAAGGTTGGTTTTAATCCTTTGACAAAGTTCCTAACATACATCAAAGTCTTGATATACATCAGTCACCAAGCATTTATGGATACAAAGACAAAAAGAATGCCCCATTCTCAAAGAATATGCATTTTAATAAAGAAAATAAATTTAAATAACTACACTATAAATGAAGGGTAATCTGAAAGAGGAAAGGTTCCCCTCAGAAAGTGTATACAAATCTTGATCCAAGCCAGAAGGAAACCAACTAAAAAATAAAGGTTAAGTAGCAGAGGGCTCTTGGCATGAGGAACAGCCACTGCAAAAGCATGGAGTTATAGCAACAAGTTCAAGGAACTGCAAATAGGTCAATATGACTGGATCCTAAGAGAATGTGAAGAGACTGCAAAGACAGAAATGGGCCAGGTTATGAAAAGTTTCAAATGCCAACAGTCCTTATCTTTGATCTTGCAGTAATAGGAATCCACTAAAGCTCACCAAGCAGAGAGGTGACATGATCAGACTTACATTTTAGAAAAATCACCTTGGCAGTTGAGGGGAAAGTTTCTCAAAACAGGAAGCTGTCATTAAAACCATCATTTTTTGAAATGTTCAAAAAAATGAATAAAAGTGCAAATTATAAGAGAAAGTCACAGAAAAGTCATTCACCAGTAACCACAGTAGAGATGTCACATAGCTAGCAACTGTAAAAGCTAGGATTAAAACCAGATTCTTTTGATTTCACAAACAAGATTTTTTTCCCCAAAGAAATAACATAAAGATATTTTTATAACCTCAGAGGATCAATACACAAGGTGATCTGACAACAGTGATTTTTGATGTTTTACTAAGGAAGAGACAATATTTTGTTAATGAAGTCACAGTTTTAATTTAAAATGCTCATACAATTTTACACAAAAATATTTAAATTTTCAATTTACCTAATATATCAGAAATTTGAGAGATCAAATATTATAAGAATTCTGGAAAATCAGAAATGACAATATGAAACAAGGCCAGAAATTTCCAAATTACATGACTGTGAGTTTCCTAGACAACCGACCTTCCAGAACACTGCTGCTAAAGCTGTTAAGAAATAAAACTGGGGGAGGTGAAGCCAAGATAGCAGAGTAAAGGCAGGAAAACTCACCAAGCTCTCCCCCCCACACCACTCCAAATTCCTTTTAAATAATGACTAAACAAATTTTGGAGCACCAGAACACACAAAAAGATGGAGTATTTTCCAGCCAAAGAAAACTTAGAAGGTCAAAAGGAAATGTCTGTGACAGTACACAGCTCTAGCCCTGGCCCCAGTACCAGCAAAGCATAAATAGGCCTTGAGCCTCTGAATCAGAGATTGTACAAGCAGTTTCTAGATCTCTCAGCCCAAAAACATCAGAGACAACTTAAAAGGTCAGCAGGAAAAATCTGTCAGGGTGAGAAGGCCTTGGAAAATCAGAAAACCAGGAGTAGGCATGGGCGGCAGAAGGCCCCAGATCATAAGAAGTCTCTATACTAGTAATGAGGAAGGATTCTGTTGCTTTAACACACTTGAACTTAGAGCGGAAGTGGAGTGAGAATATTCCTCTAAATGTGAGGGCAGAAAAGTGCTTTTAGTCAACGCTTAGAAGGATCACAAAAAGCCCTGAACCTTGAGACAGTGTACCCTTCATCCTAGTAGTAGAGCCCTTCTTTAACAAGGAAAGTTATAAGTAAAATAATATTCTGGGAATACAAGCAAACAGAAAAAGATTCCAACCATAGAAAGTTACTATGGTGACAAGGACGATCAAAACACACACTCAGAAGAGAAAATAAGTCAATGCTTCTACATCCAAAGACCCCAAGAAAAGCAATAAAGATAAGAAAAGCCAGCCACAAAACAGTTCAAGAGGGATTTTGAAAATTAAGAGAGGCAGAAAAAATTGGGAAAAGAATTGAGAGTGGTGCAAAAGGAAATACAAAAAAGCTAATGAGGAGAAGAATGTCTTAAAAAGCAAAACTGGTCAAATGAGAAAGGAGATCCAAAAGTTCACTGAGGAAAATAATTCCTTAAAAATTGGAATTGGGCAAATGGAAGCTAATGACTATAAGAAATCAAGAAACAATAAAACAAAATCAAAAGAATGAAAAATAGAAAAACAATGTGAAATAAATCACTGAAAAAACTGACCTAGAAAACAAATCCAAGAGAGATAATTTAAAAATTACTGGACTATCTAAAATCTATGATCAAAAAAGAACATAGAGCCTTCATCTTCCAAGAAACCATCAAGGAAAACTGTCCTGATATATTAGAACCAGATGGTAAAATAGAAATCAAAAAAATCCATCATATCCTGAACGAGATCCCAAAATTAAAACTCCCACGGATATTAAAGCCAAATTCCAGAACTCCTAGGTCAAGAAAATATTGCAGGCATCCAGAAAGAAACAATTCACGTATAGTGGTGCCAGAGTCAGGATAACAAGGTTTAGCAGCTTCTACATTAAAGGTATCAGAGGGCTTGAAATGTGATATTCTGGAGATCAATGGAGCAAGAATTACAACCATGAATCACTTACCCAGCAAAACTGACTACAATCCTTCAAGGATAAAAGAGGACATTCAATGAAATAGAAGGTTTTTTAAGTACTTTTAATGAAAAGACAGAGCTGAATAGAAAATATGACCTTCAAACACAGGACTCAGGAAAGGTAATCAGGAAAGGAATATCCTAAGAACTATTTAAAGAAGATTTATCTGTTTCCATTCCTACATAGGAGGATGACACTTATAACTCAGTAGAACTTTCTCTGTACTATAGCAGTTAGGAATAGATTTAGACAAAGGAAACAGGTATGACTTGAATGTGAAAGGATAATATCTAAAAAAATAAAATCAAAGGGTGAGATAGGAATGTAATGGGAGAAAGGGAAAAGGAGAGGTGGAATGGCATAAGTTATTTTCCATCAACAACATTTAAGATCATTTAAGAGCCACACTCCTTTCCCACAACACAGAATGAATTTCCAAAGTCAAATAAACTTAACCCAAGCAGCTAACAATACAATTATTTTGCTATTTAATCTCCAAGAATCAAAGTCAACAAAATTATGCAAGATATTATAAAACTGACAAAGCAAAATGAATCCTCTATTATATGGTTTGGGTACTACACATTTCCACCATGAAACCTTCCCAAATATTTATTACAAAGACAAAAGAAAATCTATTCACAGAAATTAAGAGACCACTTAAGAAGTAAACACAACTAAATATTATCATACAAATCTTCATGTTTGTTAAGGCATAGAAAGAAGACAAAATTTTCTCATTATTTTAGTAAAGAAATTTCTTTAATCCTTAAATGTCAGTGAGAGTTAATTTCATAGAACTATATATTGTGAACAGGCAAAAGGGATAATATGGATAATATATGATATATATATATGATAATATGGATATGTTCAAGAATGTATTCTTAACATACTAAGGATAAGGTTAGGAACACTTACAATTTGTCTTCTGACTTCTTGTGTATGCCATTAACTTAACCAAAAACTAACAAACAACAACAACCAAAAAAAACTTAAACCAATAACTGCAGAGATGAAACAGGGCTTATTATGAGAGTCAACAAAACACTATGATCCACCCAATCAGATTCAAACAAATTATCTTACATGTAACTGGGGAGAAAATAAAATATTAAGTTAAATTAGGGGAAAAAAAGAGATAGTCTTTCTGTATACCAGTTTCCAATGGACTAAACCTATAATAAGATTCCTTAATAGACATAGGCATCCTTCTACCATGTTAAGACTCCCTTTCCATTCCTCAAGTTTCAATTTCTTTGTGTAGTCACTCTTCTTGCTTTTAAATTTAAAAGGAGTTATCAGTCATTTGATGTTCACTCAGGACTTCATTCCCCTTTTAATTCTGAAATTTTGTCTGAGAATACCTTGATTCTCTTATAGAGGGTAAGATGGGGAGTGTTATATCATTTAGAATGTGGTGCTTCTGTTCTTCTCTTTCACCTTTATTTCTATTTATTCCTTTGTGTATTTTTAAAATTTCTCTCTCTTTTTTTTAAAGTTCCATGATTCAGTATTTTTATTCCTGTTTTCAAATAAAGTAACTTCTACAAATAGAATTATGTTTTTAAAGTTATTTTTACTCACTAACTTGCTGAAATAGAATTTATATAGTTACAGAAAATAATGAGTGCCAAAGTTAACTGTCTTCTAAAAATACACAAAATAGTAGCCCAATCTTTGCTAATTTGTTTTTACCCTATAAGACCTAAGGGGGCACAACATTATTAATAGTTTTGATGTTGTGTCTTTTCTTCAAGAAAAAAAAAAAAAAAAAAAAGCAGGCCTAAGTTACATTTTTTGTTATGTCATCATCCATATACATCTTAGATAAAAAGAGGGAACTTGAAAAGGGAACAAGTGAAAACTTATCCTACTCTGATATAAGATTTTTTTTGGATATAATATCAGATCCAATTTTTTTTCTGGTACACACACATATTCAGATTTTTTTACCTAATCCTGCATATTTATTCCATCTATCCAAGAATACAATAATTATATTTTCAACAGATTGTAGCCTCAAAGTTGATCTATAAATTCTTTCATCTGTTTATATCCTATAACCTATTCTCAACCCTTTACCAACCAAAGTTATGATTATATTCTGGACCTCACTATCACTCAGAAATGTTCCACTCATGATTAAGAACTGTCCATTTTCTTTACAGAATCATAATTTGCATCATTCTATCTAATTTTTATGCCATATTCTGGTTAGACATATTATTTGTCCTAAGATCTCCAATATGTCCAACCTTTCAGCACTTTCCCAGGCCTCCTATTGGGGCTAAATTTTTCTCTCTTCTAAATCTCTGACTTTAACCCTACTCAGTAAAAATGCAGTGCAATGGATAGATCATTGGTTCCAGAATCAAAAAGTTCAAATTCAGGCCCAATCACTTATTAGCTTTGCAACCAGGAGCAAATTACTTAATAATCTCTACTTCTTTTAATCTGGCTTTGTAGTATGAGAACATAAAGGTGACCTCAACAAGGGGAGAGACTGCATTCTTTCCATATGAATTGACACAAAATTAAGCAATATGCACGGTAACTATAATGAAAAATATAAAAAAATAAAAAAAAACCTAAACCAAATGATATGAAATCATAATGACTAAGCATGACTAAAAAGATATGATAATGCACTCATTTTTCTTTGCAAGTGAGGGACTATAGGTATGAAACAATACATTGTGTCAAACTTAATTGACATGTTGGTTAATTTTGCTGAATTTTTCTTTTGTTCTTCTGTTTTAGGGATTATTCTCTACAAATTTATGAATATAACTGGAAAATTTAAGTGATTATAAAAATAGCAAAACATAAAAAAGGTTTTTATCTAGAATTAATGGAAAAATCTTATCTAATCCAATTCTTCATTCAGCTAAAATTACTGCAAATAAGATCTTTCAAAAGTAGAGTAAAATGAAATTTCAAATAGAAATGCATCATTTTATGCTATCCATACCCAAAGAAAGAATTCGTGTTTAAATACAGATTGAAGTGTACTTTTTTTTTTGGTAGGGAGGGTCTATATTTGCTTTCACAACATGACTTTTGATGGAAATGTTCTGCATAACTTTCACATGTGCCTTCTCAATATGGAGGAAGGGAAAGAACCTAGAACTCAAAAGTTTTAAAAACAAATGTTAAAAATTATTTCACATGTAACTAGGGAAAAATAGTAAATTTTAAAATACATCACTTTAGACTTTAGCAAAATTTCACATTACATCTAGAAATACCTTATCTCACAAACAAGTAAATGTATGTACATAAATCCCCTAAAGTTACTTATATGTTCTAAAGTCAAGATAATGGAATTTAGGCATTGCAAAAATACTAAAACAATTTATCCATATTGAATTTATAACTAAGAACTGTCATTTTTTAAAGTATTAAGTTTGTTAATACTCACAGTGGCACATGACGTTGTTCTGTATTAGCCTTGGCCAGTTCTTCTTCCTCGATGTCTGACTCCCCTCCTGAGCTACTGTCAGTGACATCTGAATCAAAGGCCTGTTCACTGGACTTCAGATTAGCTGTGCTACTAGCTGTAAACCTCTCCAATTCTTCTGAAATAGAATCACTTTTCAGAAAACTACTAAGTCCTTCTGAAGTAGTAGTCTCACTGGCAGCTTTCCGCAAGGCAGCTTCAGCCTTCCGGGTCAGCATTAATTGGCTACGGTGCCTCAAGGATTCCAAGTTTGGCAGTTTGCTTAGAGTCTTCTCCAAGAACCCACCCAGCTGATGCTGTATATGTCTCTCCACCTGTTTGGCCTGCACCACCTGTAAGCGCTTTTGTAGCCTCCGAGCACGACTCTCAATGTCTGCCTGCCGTCGCAATAATGCTGTTGTCCTCATATCAGAATCTAGAGAACTAAAAACACTACAAGGCAAGGGAGATTTCTGCCCCTGTGTCTTGTTACTCCCCAAATTGGAATTGGAGTTTGTGTCAGGTGATAACCTACTCTCTCCACTGCCCCCCTGAAGTGCCAGCTGCTCCGTGGAATTTACGGAAGATTTGTTTGCAGTGCTATTATTGCTAAACATGTGCTCAACATCAAGGTTTCTATGTGGAAGAGTTGTATTGGTCAAACCCACCTTCAAGTCCCCAGGTTCAGAACCCCGAACTTCAACACCCTGAAGAGTAGATGAAGAAAGAGCACATTTTCCCCCATTGAGAGAATTGGAATTATCATGGTCAGGATTTGCACTTTTAGTCAATTTCTTGGCCAACCCATTTACAGGCGCTTGTGGCAGAGTTGGCTGGCCACTTGTATTCATGGTTTTTATATTCTCTAAGGAAAACTCCAAAACTGGCTGTCTCCCCAACAGCTCAGCTCGAAGTTCAAAAGACTGAGATAAGAGAGAATGAGATTTAAGGACTGTTTGCTTGCTGAAGACCCCTTGCAATTTCAAAGATTCTTTTGAAGGAACAGTTGCTACATCTGAGCAGAGATAAGATGCCACCAATGGCTGCAGCTTTCCCAAATCTTCCTTGGTTGGGTTGTTTCGGAAGTCTAAACTGGAATCTTCTGTTGCAATGGCTTTTCTTTTGGTTCCGTTGGCAGCAATAAGGATATTGGTGTTGCCGTTATTCTCGGCACTGCCAGGAGATAAGGTGGAGGATGGGGGAGCCAGCTTGAACCGGATATGGTGAGCTTCAGCTGCTGCATCAGTGAGAGCGGGCGCCATCGCAGCCATTCAGCACAGAGAGACAGGGAGTCCAGCCTCTCCTGTTGTTGAGGCCAGCTCCACGGCCCCTTACTATGTTGCCAGAGGATAGTCTGAGAGAAAAAAGGAAGAACAGAATTAGTAAAATACATAGAAGGAAAAAAATTATGTGAAACATTTTCATAATAAAACCTATTGAAGAGGGCTTGAAATCTAATTTAGCTTATTCCTCTGCTCCTGCTTATGAGTAAAAATAGAATATTCCAATTCTACTTGTTTTTTTTTTAAATTACCGCCCCCTCCCCCCCATGGTTCTTCCTCCAGTAAATGGATAAGGTAAAGAGTATCAGACACTATCACAAGTCATGACCAAATTCAGATTTATCATTTCTATGTGTTGCTTCCTCCAGTGACCTTTTTTCCTACAAGCCAACTACCTCAGATACTAATCAGCAAAGTCTAAATTAAAAAGTCACTCTCCCTAAGGCTATATGTACAGCCTTCAAACACATATTATTTATTCTACTGCATAGAGAAGCAGCCTATTTCCCCTCTCCTAAAAAATTATCTAAGGGTCAAATTTTATATGTAAATGTAATGTGCTAAAAACAGACATAAGATTTTTTAAATAGAGCACCAGCCCTGAAGTCAGGAAGTCCTGAATTCAAATCCGAACTCAGACACTTAACACTTCCTAGCTATGTGACTCTGGACAAGTCACTTCTTAACCCTAATTGACTCAAAAAAAAAAAAAAAAAGAAAGAAAGAAAAAAGAAAGAAAGAAAGAAAAAGAAAAGAATTTTCAAGTGAAAGATTGTACTTATAGACTTTTGTCTAATATTTTTGAAAGTCCTAACAGCAACATGTTTTTTTCCACAATCAATCACATTTTATCAAGGAAATATCAGTAGAAACCCTAGAACAGAAAATCATTTTAGCTAATTTTGTTGAGAATAACAATAACATAAAAAAAAAAAGTCAATTGCTATGAATTACAGTGATATACAACTTGCACTCAAAAAGGCAAGACTACAATCTATCTATATAGGATAGAGCTAATTCTTCAGAAAAGCCAAGGATAAGGGATCTTATCCAAAAGATTATCACTAACTGAAGCAAACACCATTGTTCAAAATAATTTACTAAACATTCACAAATGGTACAAAATAAAGATGTATCCATTTAATAAATAAGGGTGGGTTTTTACTATTTCTAATGGAACACAATGCCCAAAAAGACTTTTTTTGAAAATGGACTTCATTTAAAGAGTAGACTATTCAGGCCAATGTTTTTACATACAAAAACAATAAAAATCTACATATAAAAAAAAAATCCAAATTGTGAGAAATTCTCAAAGTACAAAAATGATATTCCAAATAGGAAAATATATGTGATAGCCTATTTCTAACCCTCAACCAACACATTTTTTAACTGAATTTCACAATTTAAATAATTCCATCCCCAGAATGTGAGGTCAAAGTCATAGAAGCACATAACCATTGCTTTAGAATTAAAGTCATCTCCAAAGCAGAATACACATAACAATTTATTGGGACAGAAGAAAGAAACTAATTTATATACAAATTGAGGCTGCCACTTTTATTAAGCCTATGTCACAAATAAAGGGTCCCTAAAAGAAGTATTATAATCAAAGGGAATATTGATGGTTGTGCCCTCACAAATTAACTTTCAAAATACTACAACTAACCTCAGTTTCTCTTAATTGCCTAATTAAGTGGATTTATGGATATTTAGTTTTAACCATCACCACAAAGGACAAACTCAATCCTGCAAAGAAACTACAAATTGAACACTAATAATATGAAAACATGGTTGGGTTATATCAATAATACAAAAGATGATACTGTCTATATTATTTTATCAATTCAGTGTCATACTCAATTACTAAAACATTAAAATGTATCTGGAGAAAAAGGTCAAAAATCTCAAAAGCAATGAAATAAAGGAGGCAAGAAAGAAATCTGATCATAGCTAATCTCAAACTACTCTATAAACAAGTCAGTGATAATCCAAACTATTTAGTACTGATTATAAACAAATTTTTTTTTTGATAAATGATACATTAAATAAAGAAAACCCCACAATCAATAAGAGCAAAGTGATAAATTCAAAGACTCATTTGACAGAAACTACTGGGAAAACAGAAAAGCAACCAGGCACTAAATAAGGTTTAGACAACTATCTCATACCACAGACCTTAAGTTCCAAATAAATATGTGGTCTGAATGTTGGACATAAGAGTAGCAGGCTTGGCTTCAAAAAGACCCACATTAAAATCCAGCCTCAGACACTTACTACCTGTGTAATCCTGGGCAAGTCAGTTAACATGTCCAAGTTTAAAACTCAGCTTCCTCAATTGTAAAATGAAGATAATGATATGACTTACTTCCCAGGACTAGATTTCTGAGTTCTAAGCTGGCCTCAGATGTATATAAACAAAGGATTTAACCTCTGTTTGCCTCAGTTTCCTCAACTGTAAAATGGCACTTATTTTCCAAAGGTTAAAAGGATTAAAAGGGATAACATTAATTGTAAAATGGTTAGCACAGAGCATATTAAACATTAAGTCCTAAGTAAATGTTATACTATGTTTACATACTAAAATACTACACCACAAATGAAGAGACCAAACAAGGGATAAATGAAATTTCAGGGGATAAAATAAGCAATTGGGAGCACATAAAATGGAAATATTTTTGCACAAGTAAAATTAATACACTTGAGAATTTTAAAAGAAATAATTAATTGTGGAATACACAGCAGAAAACACTGATAAAGGTTTGATATTCAAAATATCTAAGAAATTCGTGCAAAATTTAAAGAAAAAGAATTATTCCACAATAGGTAAAATGGTCAAAAAACAGAAACAGGCAGTCTTTAAGAGAAAAAACTTAATCAATCTCCTTATGGAAAAAAACGTTACAAATCATATAAAACTAACAAAAATTAAAACATCAACTTTGACCACAATTAACAAAAAAAAAAAAAAAAAAAAAAAAAGAAAACTGCAATTGTTAGAAGGTCAATGGCAAGAAAGGCATAATTATTGGTAGAGCAAGTGAATTTGGCCCATACATACTTGAATGCAATTGGAATTAAAACAAAAAAAAAGCTAGTATATTGTGCATATATTTTTACCCAAAAAATGACACGATAATGTATCTATCCACTACCACCACCAACAACAACACATTAGAGTAAAAGGACTTAAATGCACAAAAATAAAATGGTGTTTTTTTTTGTTATAGTCAAGAACTGGAAACAAAATGGGGGGGGGGTGGCCCAACAATCAGACAACAGCTGAAAAAATAAGAGTATGTCTTTAAGTTTAATTCTACAACAAGAAATTTTGAAAGGGATGGTTTCTGAGAAACCTAGGAAGACCAGTATAAAGAGATGTACACTAAACTAAGCAGAATCAGAATAATTTCTACAATTACTATAAAAAGTTAAAGAAAAAAAAAGAAAAAAAAAAATCAAAGATTTAACAACTACCAAATTCAATGACTAATCAATTCTAGAAGACTAATAATGACTAAAAATTCCTTTTAATAAAACAGGCAGCCTAATAAGGAAGCTATTACAATCATAAAGGTGAGGAAGAGTAAGTGCCTGAATCAGTGGTGGCTGTAAGTGGAGATGGAATGGATAGAAGAAAATGTTGGAAAAACTTTTAAAAATCAACAAGAACTGCTTAGATATGTGGAATGAAGGAGACGAAGCCAAGATGGCCAAATGAAATAATTCAGTGAATTTCTCCATCAAACTAATCTAGAAAAAGAAAAAGACTAAATCATTATGATGAAAAAAAAAAAAAAATCACAACTCACAATTAAGGAGTTTGGGGGATACTAGGAACAGGTCAAGGCAGGAGCACTGAGGAAGAAGCTGAGTACTAGGGCAAAGGAGGTCTCTGACCTTTACTAGAGTACTGCAATAAGAACAAGTACACACTGGCAGTTTTGTTATCTACTGCACAGTTTGAGTTTACAAAAGCAGAGTAACAAGGGACGTGGGTTATCTACGGAAAAAGGAGAAAATTCAGATGCTGCCAGCAGTGTGGTTCAGATCTCAAGGTCAAAACAGATTCTCATTTCTAGCATCTAACCCAGCTTGCAGAGGAATAACCAGGGCAGACATATGAGACGGGGAAATCTTCAGAAAGGGCAATCTACAAATCTGCCTCTATGAACCAATAAAGCTTTACAGCAGGCAGGCAGGAGTGGAAAGGGACAAATGAGTTCAGAACTTGCAGAGCTCAACCTAGGGAAGCAGCCAACAGAATTTGCCCTGAATCAAATCACTTTGGGAGCACTCAAAAGTTTGCAAATCCTGCAGAATATCAACTTGGGGGGGAGGTGGAGAAGACTTAGAAATCTACAAATTAACATGATCTATGCTATATTATATTAAATTTTTTGGTTAAATATTTCCCAATTATATTTTAATTTGATTCACAGGCACACAGAAGTTTTGCTAGCCCCATGCCATTGAATCTGAAACCTCTGCCTCAGAAATATTCCTGAGATTCTGGAATAAACATAACACTAAAGTAACACAGATTAGCCTAGACCTAGAGTGGCAGAGACCAGACCTAACAGCAAATCCCAATTCAGGAAGCAGGTAGAAAAAACTCCCAACAAACCCCACCATAGTAAATTATTATGATGAGAGAGACCCTTGAGTAACAAATACCTAAATGAAAATGAAAATGAAAATGACTCCAAAATAATTACAAGCAATGTCTCAGAGAAAAACTCAACCAGAATTCTTGGAAGGAAGCAAGTTTAAAAAAAAAAAGAAAGAAAAAGAAAGAAAAGAAAAAAGAAATGAGAATACTTGGATGGGGAAGAGGAAGGAAAAGAAATGAGAACTACAGAAAAAAGAATTAGAAAGGAAATTAACAGCTTGGCATAAGAGGTACAAAACTTTATCCAAGCAAAACATTTCCTGAAAATTAGAAAGAACCAAAAAGAGAAAAAAAAAAAAAAAAAAAAAAAGTCAATGAGTTACCTAGAAATATTAAAACCAAGTTAAAGGATTAGTGGGGGAAAAAAAAAAAAGAGTCTAAAGCTTCTCATAGCAAAGACAATTGATCTGGAAGAGAAAAGGAGAAAAAATGTTTTAAATGATTGGACCCTCTGAACTACAAGTCTAGAAAAAGGGTATAAACACCCTATCTCAAAGAATTTTAACTGCCCATCTCCTCTTAGATCCAGAAAGTAAAATGGACATTGAAAAATTCTGATTCCCCCTAAAAGAAACTCCAAAATAAAAATTCCTAAGATCAAAGAAACTCAGCTTCCAAAATCCAAGGAACACAATACTACAAAAGCAGTCAGACAGAATTCAAGGAACTGAAACAAACACAATTTAGGAACCACCACAATAAAGAAACAGAGAACTTAGAATGTGAAATTTCAGAAGGTAAAAGGATAGGGACTTACAAAGCAAGAATAAATTGACTGACAAAACTGAGTAAAATAATACAGAAGGAAATATAGATTTTTCAAGAATATTTAGAAAACTTTGAAACATTCTTGATGAAAAGACCAGAAATGCATAGATACTTTGAATTTAAAACGCAAGAAAAGGCAACAAGAATTAATAGTAGTAAGGAACTAAAGGAAAAACTATTTACATTTGAATATAAAGACATGAGACCTCCTTTGATCCCCATCATCTCAAGATACATAAAGAAAGCCCAATTATCGACAAACCCTACTTCTGTTACCTCTTAATCTCAATAAGAGAGAGAGAGGGAGAGAGAGAGAAAGAGGGATAGAGGAGAAGGGGGCAGAGATGAAGGGAAGAGAAAGGAGAGAATCAAAACAGATTTACAATGTACAAAATTGTTATGGTCAATGGTGGAAAGGTTGTAGAAAAACAAGCATATTATTTACTGTGCATGGAGTTGTGAATCAACTTTTCTGTAAAGTAAATTTGGAATTATGTTAAGAAAGTGAATAAAATGACTGCTACCTTTGATTCATATGGGATTTATGTTCTTCAGAAATCAAAGGAAAAAGTCCCATAAAGCATCAAAATATCCAAAGGAGTAGAGTATTTTAATGTAGTGATGAACAGAAAGTAGATTAGGGAAAGAATAAAGTAGAATATATATGAAGACAATGGAATGTTACTACTATATACTATAAAAAAGCAATAACTATGAAATGCAGAAGCATGGAAAAAAGTATGAAGTGATACAAAGTAGAACCAAGATAATTATGTGTATATGACTACAATGATGTAAATAAACAGAATAATCATCACATTGTTGGTGGAATTGTGAATAGATCCAGTCATTCTGGAAAGCAATTTGGAACTATGCTCAAAGTTATCAGACTATGCATACCCTTTGATCCAGAAGTATTACTACTGGGCTTATATCCCAAAGAGATTTTAAAGAAGGGAAAGGGACCTGTATGTACAAGAATATTTGTGGCAACCCTCTTTGTAGTGGCCAGAAACTGGAAACAGAGTGGATGCCCATCAATTGGAGAATGGCTGAATAAATTGTGGTATATGAATATTATGGAATATTATTGTTCTATAAGAAATGACCAACAGGATGATTTCAGAAAGGCCTGAAGAGACTTACATGGACTGATGGCTGAGTGAAATGAGCAGGACCAGGAGATCATTACATATTTCAACAACAATACTATATGATGATCAATTCTGACAGAAGTGGCCCTCTTCAACAATGAGATGAACCAAATCAGTTCCAATAGAGCAGTAATGAACTGAACTAGCTACATCCAGGGAAAGAACTCTGGGAGATGAATCACTATATAGAATTCCCAATTCTTCTATTTTTGTCCACCTGCATTTTTTATTTCCTTCACAGGTAAATTATACACTATTTCAAAGTCTGATTCTTTTTGTACAGCAAAATAACTGTATGGATATGTATAAATATATTGTATTTAACTTATACTTTAACATATTTAATATGTATTGGTCAATCTGCCATCTGAGGGAGGAGGTGGGGGGGAAGAAGGGGAAAAATTGGAACAAAAGATTTTGCAATTGTCAATGCTGAAAAATTACCTATGCATATATCTTATAAATAAAAAGCTATTTAAAAAAAGGAATAATCATAAAAAAAATTAAGACGGGAATACTAGGGAGCAAAAAAAGACCATGAACTATAAAACAGAGCATTCAATAGTGTCCCACTACCAAACTTTCTTATTTCTTACAAAGGACCTTCTTCCAGTTTTCAAGATTCAAAACCTTAATACAGTCCATTTTACTCAAGATATCTAATTGATTAAGCAAATCTTATTGATTAATGTCACTTACAATGGAACCTTTCCCTCTTTACTCAAGAGGCTACCACCTATCTTAGTTGAGATACACATCATCTCTCTTCCAGATTAATTTCAATGGCTTTCCTAACTGGTCTCTCTCTCTTAATCCCTCAAGTGTCTTCCCACTCAAGAGCGGTCAAAGTGATTTTCCTAAAAAGTAGGTCACTTGTTTCTTCAATAAATTTCAGTGGCTCCCAATAAATTTATTGTCTCTAGAATTAAGTGTAAATTTTTCTTTCAAAGCCCTTTGCAATTTAGCCCCAATCTTTTCTTCCAAGTTTATAACCTTCACTTTTATCTTTTGATTTCTGCTATTACCTCATGTTTTACCTTTTATCCTAATGGCTAACTTCCTAGAAAAAAATGTGCTACACTAAGTACCTCCACTTAGTCTTAACTCTCCACAATCTAAAGTACTCTCTCCAAAATTACCATTAATCTCTTAATTGATATATCCAATGGCCTTTTCTCAATCTTCATCCTTCTTGACCTCTCCACTTTCTGACACTGCCAAATTGCCTTTCCCCTAGATAGTCTCTTCCCTTTAGGTCTTCAAGACACTATTCTCTTCTAGTTTTCTTTCAACCCAATTGCTCCTTAGTTTCCTTTGCTGTATCTTCATCCACATCACACCTGCTAACCTTGAGTTCCTCCCCATAGAGCTGTCCTGATCCACCTTTTCTTCCTCTATACTATTTCACTTGGTAATCTCATCAATTCCCATGGACTCATTCGCCTCTATGCTGAGGCATCTCAAATCTATACAGCCCTAACTTCTCTCTTCTCTTTGACATTTACAGCCCTTCAATAATTACATTTTCAGTCATGTTACACTTTATACTTCTTTAATCCTCCTTGCCCCTCCCCTTTTCACATACTCTTGATTCAGAGACACTAGTCTCCCTGCAGTTCTTTACATTCCCATCTTGGGTCTCTAGACACTTCTTCCATGCCTGGAATACTTTCTCATCATCTTTTACTCAGTGAATTTTTCACTTTATGAGAAAATTTTCCAACTGCTAATGTTCAATGCAGCCTTGTATTTATTTTGTCTTTATTCTGCATGTCTCCATCCATATATTTGTAGACAGGATAAAATAGAATACATCCAGAACTACTATTGAGTATCACTGAGGACAACTGCCAAAACCTAAACTTCACAACCTCCAGAGCCTTGCTAGATCTACCTCCTTTCTCCTGCATGTTCTATAACTTCCTTTTCAATGGCTTCTTCCCCTTATCCATAAAGCTGTTTAGAATTTTCCAAACAGAAAAGATACTTCTTCATCCAGCTATATAATTCCATAATGTTCTGATGGTAAATTTAAGAAAAGCTGTCTTAGGGGCATCTAGTGGTGCAGTAAATAAATACCAGCCCTGAAGTATGGAGGATTGGAGTTCAAATGTGGCCTCAGACACTTAACACTTCCTGGCTGTCTGACCCTGGGCAAGTCATTTAACCCCAAACACCCACACAAATAAATAAATAAACAAATAAACAAATAAACAAATAAATAAATAAATTATTTTTTTGATGTCTTGAGTTGGCTGTCTTTCATCCCCTTGCCTCAAATGTCACTCTACCTCCTTTTTTTTCATCTCCTGAATTCCTATCAGATCTGAAAAAGTCAAATCAAAAGGCACTCCTCTAACCATGAAGTCTTTGTGATACTTCCAGTATACAATTAGCTTCTCTACGGGGAGTTACAATATACTCTGGTTTATAATTCTCTTATGTGCTTATCACATAATATTGTGGTTATAGTTACCCATTTCTCATATCCTAGTGCCTAAATACTTGTTAAATGAGGCATGCATCATTCTAAAAGACCAAAAGGAAAGTAGAAAGGGAAAAGGAAATGAACTTCCTTTAAAAAGGATTTAATTATTTCCAATGGTGAAAGGAGATGATGATGAAAGCTAACAATTATCTATCCTTTTTACACATTTGATTTTGATCCTCACAACAACTCTGGGAGGTAGATTGTTAGGATTCTTACAAGGTGCTAAGTCACTGGAATGAATAGACCCATAATTATCTAATTTAGCATGGTTCACTATGACTGATCTGACCCTACTAGGAGATGTCATGGGCCAGAACTTGAAAGAAGGTACTGAGAGGAATTGAAGAGACAGTGATTAAATCTAATTTAGCATTGATTTAATCCTACAACAAATAATGGTTTCCTCGAGATATAATGATTGGTGTATACTCAGTGTGGGACATATAATCAAGAAGCTCTGAGGACTTCAGAAGAACTTCAAGGGAACCTCAGGAGATTCAGAGTCAAGATTCCTTCCCATTTCCACCTTTGTGCTGGCTGGAGACATTTAGACAACAGCTCTTGGGAACCAAGGAGAGAGGAAGGCTTCCAGAAAACTAGCCGAGCCCCAAGTGAAGGAGATAAGATTTTGGAATAGACAATAAAGGAATTGCACTTTAATTCCTAGCTGCATTTGGGACTATTGAACTGAACTGAAACTAAGGCTGGCTCCAGAAGCTTCCCAGGGGACCTGCTCCCAGACAATTTAAGAGATTACAATTTAGAGAACAGAATATTTTAAAAGATACTATATTTTCCACATTTTACATGAGGAATCTGAAACAAACAGATGCTAATTTGCCAGGATCACACATCTATTAAATGTCTAAGATTCAATTAGAACTCAGGACTTACTGACTCTAGATCCTACATTATATCCATTATGCCATGTATCTGCTTCTACACTCAATGAAGAATATGAATTTCAACGCTGAATTAAGACCTCTCTATTCCAATATCCTCCCTCTGTAAAATGGAAACAATAATAACATCTACTTCCCAGGGTTGCTTTAAGATTCAAATATGAGAATATACTATGCTCTACTTAAAGCACTATATAAACCTATATCCCTTCCACATCAAGGGAGTTGGGGGCACAGTAACCCCAACACCCAAGAAAAAAATTTTTTTTAATTTTGACCCTTTCTTCATACAAAGAAAAGTCTGAATTTTTTACTTTGCTTACATTACCTTATTATAAAACTGGATTCATACTATACATGTATTTTAAGCATTTCTGAATGTCTATACTTTTTCATGTCTGCAGATTCAATAGTCACTCTCTATCACCTATTGAATGCCCCCAAGCATCATTAATTCAACATATTTCAAAGCTGTCTTTCTCCCAAAACTCCATTTCAAAATCTATCATCCAGGTTCACAATTTCAGATAGATACACAGATATAGATATATATTCTCTAATATTGACTTTCCTTCACCCACAATACAGTCTCTAAATTTTATCAATTCTATCAGTATTTCTCAAATCTTTTATCATCATATTTCCCTAGTTTAGGTACTCTCAATCACCTTTTGGCAGGATTAGGATTACTACAATATCCTTCTAACTAGTCTCACTCCCTTCCAAGTCTTCTCTTCACTTCAATCCAGCTTCTACATAAAAGCCAAAACAATTTTTCTAGGATAGGTCTGATCATATCACTTCCCTAATCAGTAAGTGTCATAGGCTTTCTATTGCCTTTAAATCACATATAAATGTTTGCCTTTTGAAATCCTTCACAACCATGTCCCAACCTGCCTTTCCAATCCTGTTACACAATTCCCATAATTTAGTCCAGCTGTCTTGTTCCCTCATATACAGCACTCCACTTCTAGGCTACATGACTTTTTACTAGTTGCCCTCATGCCTAGAATGCCTATCCTTTGGTATCTATTATTCCCTTCAAATCTCAGTTCAAGCAAAGCACCACCTTCCACATGAAGTCTTTCTGATATCTCCAGCCTTTAATTACCTTTTTAAAATTGTCATATAATGATATATGTACATGTTTAACCCCAAAAAGAATGTGTTAGAGGACACATATTGTTTCCTTGTTTGCCTTTGTACCTCCATGATCTAGCAAATTGCCTAGCATTCATTAGGCACTTAATAGATGTTTGCTGAATGACTGGGGGGTGGGGGGAGTACCAACACCAGAAATTCATTAATTACCCCCAATGCCTACATCAAACAGGCATTTTAATAAATGTTGAATGAATGATATGATCAGGGAGATAGCCACTGCCTCCTATACAACTAAGTCTGCTTAGAGGAAAAAAAGCAGCCAACAAATTCAAAAGAAGTCAAGCAAAACTTTAAATATGTACTCTATCCATGACAGTTTATTAATCCCTCACTTTATATAATTTTATCATTAGAGTCAATATGATATAGTAGCAAATAGAAAGCCAGCCTTGAAACCAAGACAAATCTATACCCCATTTCAGTCCTGAAGACTATGTGATTTGAGTTAAGTCACTGTACTGCTTATGCTCCAAAAACAAACGTAAGACTAAAAACTACAAAATGCCAACCTGCACAGGTTAAGAAGTCAAAAGTTTAATTCCCTATATTAACTTTGCTTCATTTTCTTTATATTTTTAAATAATTTATTAATTTTATAATTATAAATTTTTTGACAGTACATATGAATGGGTAATTTTTTTTTTTACAACATTATCCCTTGTATTCACTTTTCCAAATTTTCCCCTTCCTCCCCTAGATGACAGGCAATCCCATATATATTAAATGTGTTACAGTATATCCTAGATACAATATATGTATGTAAAACCAAATCTCTTGTTGCACAGTAAGAATTGAATTCCGAAGTTATAAGTAACCTGGGCAGAAAGACAATAGTGCAAACATTTTACACTCCTTTCCCAGTGTTCCTTCTCTGGGTGTAGCTGTTTCTGTCCATCATTGATCAACTGGAACTGAATTTAAAAAAAAAAAAAAAAGAAAAAGAAAAGAAAATATCTTCATACAATATCGTTGTTGAAGTGTATAGTGATCTCCTGGTACTGCTACTGCTCTTTTCACTCAGCATCAGATGATGTAAGTCTCTCCAAGCCTCTCTGTATTCATCCTGCTGGTTATTTCTTACAGAGCAATAATATTCCATAACATTCATATACCATAATTTACCCAACCATTCTCCAATTGATGGGCATCCATTCATTTTCCAGTTTCTAGCCACTACAAAATTGCTTCATTTTCACAACAGTTAAATGGAGATTACAGTAATATCAGCTCTAAATGTACATTCTCAAATTTACACAATCTAGGGAAAATATTGAATCATTATAAGCCATCTTTTCTTGTTGCTATTGAATCATTTCAGACATGTCTGACTCCTAATGAGTCCACATTTGGGGCTTTCTTAGCAAAGATACTTTAGTGGTTTGCCATCTCCTTTTTCAGCTCATTTTACCGAGGAGGAAACTGAAGCAAATAGGGTAAAGTGGCTTGCCCAGGCACATGTGTCAGAGACCAAGTTTGAGCTCAGAGAACGCTTTCCTGACTTTAGGCCTGGCATTCCATTCACTGTGCCACCTAGCTGTCCATCTTATCTTCACATAAAAAAATCCTTTCAACAACTTTCAGAGTAGGCTAATGAACTATCAAAATGAATCTTGTAAAAATATTCTTGTAAGATGAACTGATGCTAAGTGAAGTGAATTGAACCAAGAGGTCACTGTACACAACAAGAAAATTATAAGACAACCAATTCTGATGAACATGGTTCTTTTCTTTCTTTCTTTCTTTTTTTAAACTTTAAAGCTTTTTATTTACAAAGCATACACATAGCCAAATTTTCAACATTGACCTTGCAAAACCTTCTGTTCCAAATTTTCCCCTCCTTCCCTCCACCCCCTCCCCTAAATGGCAGGTAATCTAATACATGTTAAGTATGTCAAAATGTATGTTAAATCCATCATATGTGTACATATTTATACCGTTATCTTGATGCACAAGAAAAATAAGATCAAGAAGGAAAAAAAATGCGAAAGAAAATAAAATGCAAGCAAACAATAGAGAGAGTGAGAATGCTATGTTGTGGTCCACACTCAGTTCCCACAGTCTTCTCTCTGGGTACAGATGGCTCTCTTCATCACTGAACAATTGGAACTAGTTTTAATCATCTCTTTGTTGAAGAGAGCCATGTCCATCAGAATTGATCATTATATAGTCTTATTGTTGCCATGTATAATGATCTGGTTCTGCTCATTTCACTTAGCATCGGTTCATGTCTCTCCAGGCCTCTCTGAAATCATCCTGCTGGTTGTTTCTTACAGAACAATAATAATATGCCATAACATTCATATACAAGGGGATTCAAGGCATTTCCAATGGTCTTGTGATGGAGAGAGCCATTTGCACCCAGAGAAAGGGGACTGAGTATGGTTTCCAACATAGTATTTTCATCTTTATTGTTTGCATTTTGTTTTCCAATTTTTTCCCCCTTTTGATCTGATTTTTCTTGGGCAGCATGATAATTGTAGAAATAGAAGAACTGCACATGGTTAACACATAATGAATTACTTGCTGTCTAGGTGACGGCATGGAGGGAAGAGAGAGAAAAAAAATTTGGAACACAAAGTTTTGCAAGGGTGAATGTTGAAAACTATGCATGCTTTGAAAATAAAAGGCTTTTAAAAAATTATTGTAAAGACTGAAAATTGTTATTTATATTAGTTTATTAATCCTCATTATAATAATTGCTACCTTAAATAGGATGCCTCAACAAGGGGAAAAATAATTTCATGACCATATTTTTACCAGACATCTAATACCTATCACAAGTACAACTAGAAGTAAAAGCATAAGCTGCATGGACACATAGATTCTCTCCTTCCTGAAAGCCAAAAAAAAAAATCCAGTGATAAAGCATACCAAGTATCTATCACTATACCCAGAGCCTATTTTTAAAAATATTTTGATAATGGTATTTCAAAATAATTTCCTTTATAACTATTGTTTTTTATTTTATGCATTTAAAACTATTACTCTGAAGAAAGTAGTCTGTACGTAGTGTCAAAGGAAAAAAGGTTAAGAACCAAGCTCTACAGAAAACTAGCTTTTATTTCTCAGCCAAAAAGTTTCCAAGACAAGGATCAGGGATTGAAGGGATAAACCTATCTCTCTTGTACCTAGTAAAATAGGGTCAAAAGCTCTAATGTCCCACAGGGAAAGACTTAGGAATGTATTTAGACAAGTACTTCCACCATACCATACCATACACCATACTATACCATATCATACCATACCATTACTAGGAACAACAGTCACAACTAAACAGCAAAGTACAGATTACAGTGTAGATTAAAAAGCATTGGACTGATGGCTCTGAGGATGTGTGACATGAGTAAGTTTTAATATGTCTATTTAATTTAATTACATTTTAATTTCTATTCAATATTTCCTACTCTAGGGTGGGAGGTTAAATAAATTTTTATTATATATTATAAGGAGGTTGGAGAAAAGGGAAGATGGGAAAGAGAAAATGGAAACAGTACCACAAAACATGTAATTAATTTTATGAGATATGAGCAAAGAAAAGTTCAGAGAAGGAAGTTCAGAGAAAGAGATTACTTTGAATTGAGAGAAAAAAAGCATAGGAATAGCACATGAGTTTGAGAATAGGTAGAATTGGGGGCAGCTAGGTGGCGCAGTGGATAGAGCACCAGCCCTGAATTCAGGAGGACTAGAGTTCAAATCTGGTCTCAGACACTTAACACTTCCTAGCTGTGTGACCCTGGGCAAGTCACTTAACCCCAGCCTCAGGGGAAAAAAAAAAAAAGAGAGAGAGTAAGTAGAATTTCACCTGGCAGAAATGAGGGATGGTATATTCTAAGTAGAAGAATCAGCACAACAACACATAGGAGCAAAAAAGTACAAGGCTGGAGTAAAGGAAACATGTAGTAAAGCAGTAAATAAATAGAAAATAGAAAATTAGTAAAATTAGTAAATTTAATAAAAAATTAGTAAAACAGAAAATTAGAAAAAATTAGAAAACTGAGACAAGGCCAGGTAAAAGAGTGAGGTAATATGATATATGTGAACACAAAGTTTCATATTTGAGGAACTAGTCAAATAATGATTCTGAAATTTACCACTTTCTTCATCCATAAAATGGGTGGGCTAGACTAGATGTTCTCTAAGGTCTTTCTATGATTCCATGGCACTAAATGGCACATAAACCATCTATCCAAATTTACTAGGCTATTACTAAAACAGGAGACATGAGTAGTCCATTACCAGGGCAATACTTTAAAGATTTTTCAATTGCATAAGACCTGCCAGAATGTTTGCGGCACTGACCAAACCTTCAAAGGCCCATACTAAGATGAAACAGAAAAGTATACTTTTTTTTTTTTAAATAATAAAACCATTATAAGACAATTTAAGCATCTTCCATACACACTGCATTACAGGGGGGAAATTTATTGTTTTATAACAGAGAATTTAGAAAAAATTTTGAAAACCATAATTCATATTTCAATTTCATTTTTTACCTAGAAAAGGCAATTTGGCAATAAATTTTATTTTATAGATGAGAAAACGAGAAAACTGACCAAAAGGATGCCTTGTCGGTTTTCAGAAAACAGGTGCTTTGTTAATAGGCCCTTTGGTAAAATGGGCTGCCTCAAGAGGTCGTGGGTTCCCTCTAGAGGACTGTAGGAAGAGTGGATAACCAATTCTCTAGGGTGCTGTAGAAGGGATTCTTTTTATTCAAGAAAAAAACCTGGACAGAGCCTCTAAGCTTCCCAACTCTCTGACCCTAATACTTTATATCTGATAAAGAAGCAGTGAATATATTTTGAGGGTCACTATAAACAATGGGGTTTATGAAAATTATATATACATATATATAAATAAATAAAATCTGCCATCAAAGTATTAAATGAATTTAGGGGTAAGGGAAAGAAGCAGACGTTGATTTGGATGAGTGCAGTAATACAAAAAAAAAGGGCAACAGGTATGGAATATAATATATGCTGATATATTTGATTATTTTTCCTCAAATGTTTTTCTTCTTCTCTTTTTTTAATCACTTGTAACAGGGGAATAGATTGCTGTACAGAGAGGAAAGAATGACATACACAAAAATAAATGTAATGTAAAAACAAAAGATAGCAACACTTTTTAATTAAAAGAAGTAACAAGGTCCTGAAGCTATGGCAATAAGGCAAAGAACTTTGTTAAGACACTAAATGAAATTCGAAGAAATATAAGGTGCAACAAATAAAATGAACAATGTAATTATTTTAGAGAATGACATCCCCAAAAAATTCATTTGGAGGGAATTTAATACCAGTCCTGGAAATTCATCAAAATTAGTTGTTTCTGATTAAAAAGAAAAAGAAAAGACAGAAAAAAGAAAAGAAAGCCATTATAATTAACCAAATAAGCAGGAAATAATTACCAAAAAGTAACATTTCAGTGTTTGATAAATCTAAGACCATAGATCATTAGAAAAGGACTCTTTTTTGATTGGGAAATGCCAATTGATCCAACCATTCTAGGAATCAATTTGGAATTATACAAGAAAAATGATTCAACTATCCTAGCATTTGAATGTAAGGAAGTTAAAGAACTTATACTAAAATATTCATAGCATTTTGTGGTATAAATAACTAATCCAAGAAGGGGAGGAGAGGAAGAGGGAAGGAGGGAGGAAGGAAGATAGACAAGACACAGAGACAGAGAGAGAGGGTGTGTGTCCCGTCCATCCATCCTGGAGAACAGATAATAAAAAGTATCTTCCTCCTGGCAGAGACAGGAGATACAAAGGGAATTCTACTACTTGATCAGTGTTAGCAATTATTGCCATATATTTAGCTTCATTATTTGTCTATATAGAAATGAAAAAAGGGAAGTGAGGTAGAGGGGGAGAGGAAAAATGCTTTTTCCCAGAAATGACTGGTATAAAGACAGAAGGCATGAATATAATTTAGTCGGAGTTGGATATTCATTTCCTCACTGTTAAAACTGTAATCTGGGCTCTCATTACTACATATATCTAAGATTACTACTGCTAAGTGTCTCTTTTTCTAGTCTTAACCCTCAACTAATCCATCTTCATTTTGATACTCAAATAATTTTCCTCAAAGACTTTTTTTCACCCATCATACTTAAAGTTAAATGCCTGGTAAGGGCTCCTTCCAGGCCTACTTCATAGGTATTAGATCCCAAAGATCAGCACTTCTCCCTATTTTTTTTTTTTTTTAACAAATTTAATTAGCTAGCACAAAAAATTAGTGGGGCCTGACCACCTGCCTATTTCCCATAGTATACTACTCCTAGATGTCAAAAATTAATGTTTGCCCCCAAACCAATATATTTTTTCCTGACCATCTAGTCTATTACTTAAAAACAATCAAAACAAACAAACAAAAAATATTCCCCTGGTCAACATCATTAGATTAAAAGCTGTAAATTCAATCTATTCTATCTGCCTAGCATTTTCTTTCCATTTCTCAAACTACAACTTCTATTCAAACTAGATAAACTATTAAATGAACCCAAAACATATTGGATAAATAACTTTCTAAGCCTTTGCCATCCCCTTTTACTTCAGTCACATTCCTTTAAGGGACAGGGACAGGAATTGGATGTGTAATTTCACTGATATGAGGAAACTTCCTTTAATGTAGATCAGTATTTTTCTACAACTTAAAACATTGAGAACTGTAAAATGCTGAGGTTAAGTGACTCGCACCAGATCATCTATCTGGTCCAAAGACCAGTGCACCAAACTGCTTCTTCAAATCCTAGCTATTCCACAAGAGAATATACCTTCCTCTCCTTTCCTTTTCTAAAACAGTAACCTACAAACTTGATTATGGACCCCCCCTCACTAAAATTCTGTTAACACATATGTTCCCAAAAGAGATTTATGTTTGTAACTATTATGTTCAGTTGTTTTAGCCATGTTTCACTCTTTGTGACCCCATTTGGAGTTTTCTTGGCAAAGAAACTAACAGTAGCTTGCCACTTCCTTATCGAGCTCATTTCACTGATTTAGAATTGAAGCAAATAAGGTTAAGTGACTTACCCAGGGATATATAGCTAGTTAAGTTTCTAAAGCCAGATTTGAACTCAGAAAGTTAAATCTTCCTTACTTCAAGCCTGAAGCTCTCTACTCTCTGAACCATGTTATCTGTCCAAAAGTACATATATATATATATGATATATAATATCCACAAAATATTTTTTTAAATAATTAGGGACTAGAACTTTGATTTCTCAATCAGGGTGTGCTGACACCTTTTACTTATTTATATGCAGTTTCAAACCAAATCAAACCCCTAAAAAAACAAAAACAAAAAAACACTTTTTTTTAACCAGTTCAAGGAAACTTGAGTTTGAGCTACTAGAGCTGCTGAAACATTAAAGGAAAGACAAGTGGAACTCAGGTTAGGTAAGGGACTGCCCATTTTTCTAAAGAACAAAAATACATAAAATGGGGAAAGGAAAGAGAAGCTATGATAGAGAATAACATTCTGAAATTGGAGTTGGAAAAAATAAAGAATTCACAGGAGATGCAGGGAAAAAAAATTTGTAAATTAGAAAAGGTTTAAAAAAAAATCACAGGAAAGTAGGATTTCTGAATTGGAAAAGATAAAAAAAATCTCAAGAAAATAGGATTTCTGAATTGGAAAAGATAAAAAATTCTCAAGAAAGGATTTCTGAATTGGAAAAGATAAAAAGTCTCAAGAAAATAGGATTTCTGAACTGGAAAAAGAAAATAATTCTCTAAAGAACAAAAATACAGCTAGCTTTCCAACAGTATTTCCTCCTGATCAAGGCAGGAGAAAAGCAGAGACTAGGGGTATTTTCAAAAATTGCACTGCTTTCAATTCTAATAATTCTCTTCACACACCCTACTTGTACATCTCACTTTGAAAACTACAGCTCTAAAATAAAGCATGCTTATGTGACATCATTAGTGTCCCAAAGATGGTTGTCTAATTTTCCTTCAAATTCAATTTAGGTAGTGTGAAGACTGCAGAGTTTCACACTTCAGTTAGGAGGAAGATGGATTCAAATTTTGCCTCTAATATACACTAAACTTAGGACAAAGCATTTAACCTAAGTTTCAGTTTCTTCATCTGCAAAATGCACTACCTTACAACTGTGTTAAGGAGGCATTAAAAGTTCTATAAATATGAATTCTGACTGTCACTGTAAGTTTCTTTTAAGTAAAAGCTATACTTTGTATATATTTATTTCCATAACATTATGTAGTACAAAGCTGGCCACACTATATTAAATTTCCTGGCTTCCTCCATTAGATGACCTGCAAATCTCAGAGAGATACTATTTATCTCTTCCTTTAAAACTGTTTTTCCTATTTTTCTCCATTTCTCTGAGACTCCATCTTTCACCCCACTTGCTTTATGTATGTCTTAGGATTTTCGTCAACATTTCACTATCCCTAATTTCCCAATCAATTAATAAAGTCCTATTATTGATTTCACCTACTTCCAATACCATCACCCTAGGTTTTCCTTATCATTTGCTTGGACTATTAAAATAAAGTAACAGATTTTCAAACTTCTACATTCTACCTTCTCAAATCTGTCCTTCATATTGCTATCAAAATTATCTTTCAAATAGACCTAGAAATTTCCTTCCTTTCATGAGGTGCTCCAGGAAGATTCCCCTCCCACTCACCTTTCCAGTGAGACCACATGCCCCAACCATCTCCAGCAGTTTTCCTCAAGGTATCAAGGAGTCAAAAACAGCAGATCACTGTCTACGTGAAGAGGCAAGTTGGGGAAAGAAAAGTTTCCTTGTTTTCCTTCCCTGCTATGAACATCTGCTTCTCCAGGCCCTCACCTCCATCCAAAGGTCATCCCAGCACTACCACTACCATGCAAGCCCACGCATTTCCTTAATGACGAAATTTGCACATAAACAAAAATTCCATGTTGTGTTCAAACTGTTCCCTAATACATTAACTGCAATGGAACAAATATGGATTTTCCAAACAAGAATTATATGACTAAGACATAACTAGAAAAAAAAGCATAAAAAAGTCTAAAAGAAGTATATAGAAATATAGAAATCCTTGTTAACACTTGACCAAATTAATTGGAATTTATCCAACAGGAAGTCAATGTTTTTAAAAAAAAAACTATAAATATCAAATATGGTTTTAATAAATTAAAATGCCCATGATGGATTAGAAAGTAAAGATTGAAGTCAGAATTACTAGCCAGTTAGGTGACTGGAATAATTTAAGCATGAAATGATGAGCCAAATACCAAATAAAACATGGTTAAATGATGTAGTACAGTGGTGTCAAATTCAAATAGAAAAGAAGAGAGAAAGAAATATCACTAAATCATACCTAAAGATCCCTGTGGGCACACACAGACTATAGTTTTTAAAATGCTGTTATTTGTTTTATTGCATTTTATTTACATGTCAAATATTTCTTCCACCTCACTCGGGAATGTTGTGGACAGCTAGGTTTGAATCTCATCTCTGGCACTTGTTTCTCCATATCTAAAATGAATTTGAGGTCCTGGGGAAGGAGAAAATAGTGGAAAAGATTGCTTATGAATTCCCTTTGAGAAGTTCTAGAACAATGCTCTTATAAAATCTTGTTGACATACATAGCTCTATGTTCACTTAACCTCTAAATCTATTTTCTTATCTCTGAAATGGAAACAATCATGTCTACCATACACAACAGTGGTTGCTTCTAGGAACCAAACTCTTGCAAACCTTAAACACAGATTTAAGAAATATAAACTTGACTTATCATTATGTTCTAAGCTTTACAGGACCAAGGTACCTATATCTTTGTCAAAGCAACACTAATTTTTAAAGCATTTGGCTCAAGGTAAGTGGTACAATAGATAATAGAGTACTGGTACTAGAATCAGGAAGAGTGGATTTTAAGCCCAACCTCCAACACTTTATTGTTTAACTTTGGACAAGTAATTTAATCTCAACTGACTCCAAAAAATTTTTGTTTTTACTATGGGTTTCTTATGGGTTACTTCTAAAGCTTATTTAATACAGGAAAGTTTAGGCCCATCATTATCTCAAACCATTAAGATCAAATTCATTTAATTTTTATCTCATATAAGTTTGCTTGACTATCTTGGAAGATTTTTAAAAATCCTCTATAAAGAAGAAAATGTTCTTAAAATTCTTTACCATATTTCAAGACCTCATTAAAACTTCATCTAATCTTCTCTGAGTTTACCCTACCAATTATTATCATCCAGAAATATTTGCATTTCAGACTTCATAGTTAAAATTATCATTGATATTTTTTTCTCAACATAAAAAAGGAAGAGAGGAGAAAAAAGTTCCAAATCTATAATTTCAAAAAGTCAACAAGTTAGTACTTCATACACTAAGGTCCAGCTTTGGCACTTTAAAACAAACTCCTTTACTCCATGGTAATAGGAAGTAAAGTTAACAAGGAATAACAAAATCCATATATGTAATCCAAAACTTCACTTTAATGACCAGTTTCAAACAACTCCCTAAAGAAACTTTCTTTTAAATAAAGGAGCTAACAATAACAAGCTGCAACAGTTAAATAGCTCACCTTTTCCTTCACACCCTCTGGTGGAAGTGCTAATGAACAGACAAAAATCCACATAACAAGCATCAACAGGAAGAACTTAGATAACCAGCATTAAATAACTTCTGGTTCAGAGGAGGCTCTATTATCAGTTAGATTATACTGTTTATATCTAAGGCAACTTAACTAGTGGAACTATACAGTGCTCCTTTCAAAAGGTAAATGTAACTAAGAAATTACGATGCCACTCAAGTCAATGTTTCCAAGTACAATCATCAGAATTTCTAATACTGAAAATTTATAATAAAATCAGTAGTCCAAAACCACACAAGAACCCAGTTTTCAGTAAAATTTGTCAATAGGCTGAATTTCCTTCACCTGTTCTTTTCTCAAACTTGAAACTTTCTAATTGCAGCAAAACTAGTTTGAAGCTAAATTAACAAAAAACAGTGAGAGCAAACAAAACTAGACACTTCTTGATCTTAAAGGTTTGTCTCCAAATGTGACACAAGTTAAAAACTCCTGGAAATCTGGAAAAAATCTTGGAAAAACAAGACACATACCAGAGTCAAAATATCAAAGTTCAGAATTTTCAATGACACCTTTCATATATTTATCTTTAAACTAAGTTCTTTTTTTTTTCTTTCTTTTAAACCTATGAGAATAAGCCAAGGTGTGTTCACTATTGCATAGGTCATAAAAGCCCAGAGAGCTTGGGTTTCCTCAAATCCTAATCTTTAGATTTTCCCTGTATTTCCAAAAGGACAAGAATTAAGCTATTGAAAAGGGAACTTCAGAAACATGCTTATTTCAGCTTTTTTTGGAAGGAGAGCTTTGTTTTGTTTTTAATTCAAGTCACTCAAATGATTTAGTTCCTTCCTATCTTCTAAAAAACTTTTCACACACCATCCTAAAAGTCAGGCACATGATTGCTAATAATACGCTTATCAGTTTCAACCACATATAAATTTTTCTGTGGAACTTTTTTTCTCCCTCCATAATTCCATACTTCTTTCCACAAGTAGCATAGTGTGATAATTATTTAAGTCCATTGGTGGTCTTCAGAAGTCAAAGGCTTCTGGTATGACATGAATATTCCATCTTTTTTTTTTTTTTAATCTAAATTCAAGATTACACTCATCTGGGTAACAACTTATGACTTGTTACATCTTAGTTTTTCATTGATATTGTTCACTAAAAACAGATGTACAGATAATGATGGAAAAGTATAGTTTTATATGTCTACAGCAGATTTCATAATGTTCAAAGAATAATTTATTATGTTATTATCATTAGTTTTTTTCCTTAGTAATGAAGAGCACACTGTGATAGTCTTAAAAAGAAATCCAAATAGCTGCTAAAATGATTTTTGGTGGAAATGAGAAATGCTTAAAGCCTTATACAGTTGACACTGAGGCATTCTAAAAAGGTCTAAGGCATTTTTCACTCTAGTAATCTGTGTAGTAATCCTAAGTAAAATTAAACAGAAAGGGACATTCCAATATGAAAATTTGTTCTCATGGATTATAACCATTTTGACCAATCAAATTACCTGAAAACACAAAGGAAAGACAAAGGCGGCAACAAAGTTACTTTAGATTCTCAAAAATAACCCAACGTTAACTTAGAAAGGATATTTTCTATGGCACTAAAATCACATGTTTAAATTTGATTTAATCTCTTATCCAAAGACTGGTCAGGAGATAGTTTTAATCAACCAACATCCTTTTATTATGTGCCAAGGACAAAAGTGAATTGACCCATTCTAAGGGGGGCAACATGCACAAAATACAAAGTAGATACAATGTAATGTGAAGGAAGTGAAAAGCTAAAGAAAGTGGTACTTGGGTTGTCTTCAAAGAAAGCAATGGTTTGGAACTGTTATTCACCTGAAGAGCATTCCAAGTATGGGGCAAGACTGGGGAAAGGCATGGAGACAGGAGTGGAATGTCCTAAATGAGGAAAAGCAAGTAAGTCAGTTGGGCTGGACCATACAATATTTGAAGTAAAGGAAAAAGTGATGTGTAATAAGCCTGGAAAAGTAGGTTCAAATTAAATTCTGAAAGAACTTAAAAGTCAAAACGGTTTGTTTTGGAATGACATTGTAAGATTTATGCTTTAGGAATAATCAAACTGGCAGCCATGTGAAAAATAAGACTATAAAGAAATTCAAAACAAGAATAACTATAAAGCTACTGCAATACAGGTAAGAGGTGGTAAGGATCTGAAAAACTGATGTATATTTTATGTATGTATACAATAACCATAGGAAAAATTGTAAGGATAAAATCAATAACTTGGCTATAAGGAGTGAAAGAGAAGGTAGTAAAGTTTGGAAGAGGAGGTTTGGAGGAAGCTATAACATACAACTGGAGGACATCCATGATGATATGAGACTATGGTCTGTTTCCTTACTGTAGATAAAAAATCCCCACTGAGACTCACAAGGAATAGAATAAAAACAGAATAACAAAATAAAAACAAATGAACTTTTCCAAACTCTTAAAAATGGATAAATTGGTGGTAGTCTTTTATCATAATTGGAAGACCATCTATGATATACAATTGAACATAGATTTAAATTTGAATTTGCAATGAAAATTTTCAGTTATTTTTTCAGTATTAAAAAATCAACCTTTCACAAGTGTGCCCAATAATATCCATACCTAAGAATCTTTGAAACAAGCACAACCACCTGTATCTCTATATCCTCTATTTTCTATCACTTTTATGAACCATGTTTACAATCTATATCATTTAATCATTATGTTATTAAAAAAATATATCTTGCCAATTCAGTAATATTCTAGGGAAAAGCAGGATTACAAAGTAAACAATGTAGTAGTATAAGAGATAAGGAAAAAACAGCAATGTGCTTGCTTTGTACAAGGGAGGGAAAAAAAGGAATGCATCACAGCAATTTTCTTTCTTCCTCTTCAATTTCACAAAATAAGTTAAGTAAATAAATTGGATGTTTCTCATCTTGTAACTCAAATCAAACCATATCATAATGGGACTTTGCCGAGTCATTTAACAGTAAGTTAATTAGCCAAATTCACAAGTTAGGCATAGGCACAAATAAGACTAAATTTGATATGATACAGGCCCTTAAGCTAAAAAGGACTTTGGTAATGACCTAGTCTGAGTACCATAATTTTCTTTTTTTTTTTTTTTTTTTTAACAGATAATAAAATGAAAACCCAGAAAAGTTACATGACTTGCCCAAGGTCATGCAGGGGAAAAAAAAAAAAATATATATATATATATATATTTAGCAGGACCTGTATTTGAATCTGGGTTTTCTGACTCAACATCAACTTCCTACAGAAAAAGAGCACAGGTTCTCTATTTTTGGACAAGGTCATAAATATTTATTTTTCTAAAAACCTATCAAATATACAGATTGTTTACATAGATTTATGTCAGCTCACAAAGTTACCTTTTCAAACACCAGCTCAGAAATTGGCAAGTAATTCATTTTTTAAATTGCCAGCTAATCAACCAAATTTCCCCCCATTTTCTCTTTGATTCATTATTCTCGTGTATCTTCTAGAGATAAATATTGAGTACTTAAAAGCACATAAAACGACACTGGGTATGTCAGCATTCCACTGAACAGCCGCCATCACAGCTACAGAACTAGAGAATATATCCACATCCATAACATTAAAACACTCCCTCCTCCCCTCAGAAAAAGTTAAGTGGAATTACCTTCAAAAATCTATTAAATAAATTTATTTATTAAACAAACAAAGCTATATTCTAGATTCACAGGAGATAAAAAGAATAAGAAGACAGGTTCTTGCCCTAAGGAGCTTACAATACGGTAGCATAAGATAAGACACACAAATATGAAGTAGAGGAAGATAACTGCTAAAGAGAAGTGCAAAGTGCTAGGAGAGCTCAGAAGAGGGTTAGTTTACTAGTACATTAAAGTGCTATGACTATGAATAGTTATTTCATTTTCATAAGGTGTAATTTTTTTTGAAGTTCTAAGATGAGCTTTTTTACCTTGTCTTATTTTTAGAAATACACATCACACTGCATGTCACATGACATGATGTAACTGCTAGCAAAATGGTCCAAACCAGTGAAAATTATCAATGGTTATAAGGGAAGAATTCCATATGTTGTGACTAAGATTTCAATACTTCCCATTCACTTTGATAAAGAATTTTTCTGTCCACAGAATATATAGATTTTGCATAGAATCTTCAACAGAATAGAAAATGTATGCAATGACTTATGTAGAAAGAGCAGGAAGCTCTTTCTGTAACTTATAAAATGAGGGTTTCCCCAAATTTAAGGAGAAACAGATAGGAAGAAACAAAACATTTTTATGAAGAAGCTCTGGGAAGAAATTGTTTCCATTAAAGAAAATGCAAAGCAGCTACTATGGTTCACTACATGTTTAAAGTTTAATGCAGCTTGTAAAGTGTCCATTTTGCTGCAAAGAAATAATATAGGCCAACATAAAGTTATCTGAAGACATCTGAAAATTTCTAAAATGGTTAAACAACTTATTAGAAAAAGGAAGTGAATATATCCATAAAAGGAGGGAGAAGGAAAACTACGCATACCCATTTAAGCCTTAGTATAAAGGAAAAGATCTGAAAAACTGGGAGGAGGGAGAAGCTACACATAAACCTGTATAAAGACTAAGCTTATTACCATTTACTACTTTCTGTACAACTATTTTGTAATTACATACATTAACAAAATCTGTAAGTCTATATCGCACGTTTTGCTATGTAAAGAATATTTATTTTTTTTCCACAAGTTTTTTTTCCCCCATTTGGATGACAATGAAAATATAACACTCCCCTCAATTAAAAAAAAAAAAAAAAACAAACCAAGATTGCCAGCCACGTGACTATGGAGTGAGACGGTAACACCAGGATTGTGAATGGGAAGGGCGGAGGGAGAGTAAAGGAGATTTCTCTTTTGGAACTTTCGGCCCGCGGGGTGCCGATCTCCCGATCCCCCGAGGTTCCAAATACAATCCCCTCGGTCACTAAGATTCAGAACCGTAAAGTGCGTGGTTATAAATAGACCGAAGAAAAAATGCTCCAGCAATCTTTGGGAAAAAGGAAAGAGGAGAAAAACGGGGGGCGGAGGAGAGTGCAATTTAAAGTGGCGCCATCATGTCACCCCCTTCTAAAGCAATCAATAAGGAAGATTTCTGAAAAGTCACATAAGGCTCGGATATTATTTCGTGAAAGAGTCAAGGTGATTTGTCTTAATGATTAAAAAAGTCCTGTATTCGTTCAATCTTCGGAAAACAAACTATTCACCGTGGAGCAAACACAGTAAACTGGAAAAGACACCCCCCCATCCAAAGCAGCGAGATTCCAACTCAGTATAAACAAATAAAACGGCTTCCCTTCCCGCTTAGCTTAATCTTGAATAAAAATCACTCGAAAACATGTCCAACAGGAGACGGCTAGCTCTGAACACGTTAGCAACTAAGGGCAACAAAAATATGAGAATAACTGAAACAATCATTTCAGCAGAGTTGTGCTACAAACCGTGAAACGCGCAAGATGGATGTTTGAGGCAGAAAAAGACCATTTGCAGTCAAGAGAAGTTCAAGGAGACAGCCAGAGTTTTGCGGGTGGGTTCTTAATAAAATAAATCATGTCCTTAAACCCGTATTTTTTAAATAAAACGCCAAGGAAAAACTGGCAAACGAGGTGGCAGCTGGTGGAGAAGGACCCCCCACCCCACCCCCGCCCTGGCGGGCGCCTCCCAACCTCGGGATCCGGCTAGGAGAACCCCGGGGAGGCCATTTAAAGTTATGGGTTTTTTCCCTTCCTCCTTTGGCTTTCTAGTTACAACTAACAAAGAGGGAGAAAAGGGAGCCAGAGGGGGAGAGAAGGAGAAAGGGCAGCAGGGAGGAGGAGAGGAGCAGCAGCAGCACCTACCACGTGATGGAGGAGCGTAGCCCGGGCGGATTCAGCCCCACAAAATGGGCGCAGTTTGCAAACAACCCCGCTCGCCTCGCCAGGGAGGGTCGGAAGAACCGTGGCTGCGGCCGAGAGCGGGAGCGCGAGACGGCCCCGGCTCCGGCCCGGGCCCCCCCTGCAGCCCCCGCTCTCCTCCGCCGCCGCCCGGAGCCGCCCTGACTTTCCCCGCGGGGGGGAGGGGAAGGCAGTAGAGGAGGGAACGGCCGCTTTCTCTTGTCTTTCTCGAGCCCTTTTCCTGCCTTCGTCCGCTTCTGCAGTGGCCTGGGCACGGCTGGAAGCCGCAACCCGAGCTGAAGGGCGGGCGGGGGGAGAAGGAAAAGCCGCCCCCCCGCCCCGCACAAACAAGCGCCGCCGTCTGCAGCCCGGAGTCCGCTGCCCCGGCCGCCACCCTCCGAACACCTTTTCCCCGGCCGGGGGAGCGCGCTCCGGCCGCCCCCGGCTCAGCTGCAACAAGGCGAGCAGGGTTAGCTGAGTAGCTCTCCTCTCCCGCCGCCTCGACAAGCGGTGGCGGTGGCGGTGGCGGAGCTGAGAAAATGGCGGCTGAGCTCCTTCTTTTCCCTCCCCCCCCTTTAATCTGAAGCGGAGGGAGAATAGAGCGAGCGAGCGGGCGAGCGCCGGCGACACAGGGAAGGGGGACAGCGCCTCCACCGGCTGCTGCTGCAAGGGACGCTAGGCCCCGGCCCACCGCCAGGGAGCGCTCTCCCACGCTGTCCCGCCCCCGCAGGGCGGTAGGAGGCGCGGCCGCTACCTACGAGGCAGCTTCGGCTGCAGTTATTGCATAGTAGACTGCGGCGGCGGCGGCGGCGGCGGCGGCGGCGGCAGCGGGACCCAGCTGTTCCCGGGATGTGAGGAGACAGCACGCGGCACTGCGGCAGCGGGGGCCGAACCCTTCCTCCGAGCGTGCTTGAAGCTAGACGGGGGAGGGGTTCTCCTCGAGCACAGCTTCCTGGCACGGACTTTATTAGGATGACAGAACGGGTATGTGGAACTTAGGAGCGGCGGTGCCAAAGAGAAGGGGAACTTGCTTGCCCGCGTATACGGACCAGACTAAGGTGACCTATGCCACCATTACTTATAGCTAAAACGAATGTATAAACCGGATGCCATCAGTGCAGTCGCTGAGTCTGGCCAGTCAGCTCCCTACAAGAAATCTTCACAAACTGCGGTTCGGCTGCCAGACACCAAGGCAGCCTTCCGCAGCCACTCGGAGAGGGGGAGGGAGAAAAGAGGAGGGAGGGGAAAAGTACGCCACAGTTACTGCGCAGGCGCCGACCAAGCCCCAAACCTGACCCAGCTAGGAAAAAGAGGCCTAGACGAGAAAAGCGGAAATGGTGGTCAAAACATCGCATTGGTCTTCGGGAAATATAGTTTTCGTCCTGCCATACGGAGTTAGCGCGTCACAGCTTTGGCCATTCTGCCAAAACAGGCAAAGGACATTGCATAATAAACTTTTTATGTTTTCTGCTGCGACCAAAAGTTATGTAATAAATGCATAACAAGAAGATTCACAGAAAAAAACACATCTCATGTCTGATTTGAACTTCCATTTTCCAGCCAGATATGAATCAAATTGATGACATTTAGCCATTTTTAAAAGAGTAACTGTCTAATTACCCTAGTCTATCAAAAACAAAAGAAATGTGTTAAATTACGTCATTAACTCATTGAGACTGTCCCCTTTTGTATGGACAAGTAGTGATCTATATGGATGGCAAGAATACACACAAGAAAGCACAAGCTTTCTCAAGTCCTAGGGATGTCTTCTCTTGTTTTAAAAGCAGAGATTCACCATCCAGAAACACGAAATCTTTTAAAATTCTACCATGATGTCCTACAAAAAAGGCACTATCAGGTAATCAAAATTAAGATTTATTAAGACAACATCAAATTATTTAAAAATAATTACTCAAAAGAATAGTTAATAGTCACTACCTTAATTAACCTTTTTAGGGTTCACCAGAATCAATTTCTGGCTGTTACTCAAATACTTTTGGAACTTTGAAAAATACTTTTGCCAGGGTTACAAAAAAGTTTTGCTATCCACCCACATAAACTTATTTTGTTATATTCCCAGAAATCATCCTCAACTTTATACCTTATAGCAAAACTTGTCAACTTAAATATCTGAGAAAAAAGATAAACATAGACATACACAAATATGCATTTAAAAATAACAATTTTGTATCTTTCCTATATTATAAAAAGAGGAAAGGGTTAAAAAAAAAAAGTAACTGCAACAGAATAGCATAATTGTGCTTTTGAAAAACAGCACTTCAATTCCATCAGATGGCGCTTTAGGGCTCTAAAATTAGATGCTGAAAAATCTCAATTAGCAAGAGAAAGAGAAACACCAAATAAGGCGAAGCTTTCAGAGTACAATGTTATATTCAAAGATGTTCACACACTGTACAAAAGAATAAATCTTGCTACTCTTAAAAATTATGCTACCAAAATTAAGTCATAATATGGACTAGAAAATAAAACCATAATATATCTGGACAAAGTATGGGGGCATTAAACTTTTTTCTCTTGAGGATCTGAAGAGATTAGGGATACTCAACCTGCCTCCACAAACAGCAAAACTTTAAATACTCCCATTCCTATTTACACATATGTATTATATCTAGGTCATATTGTAACACATGTAAAATGTATGGGATTGCCTGTCATTGGGGGGAGGGAGTAGAGGGAGGGGGGGATAATTTGGAAAAATGAATACAAGGGATAAAAAAATATATATATATATAATTAAAAAAAAAAAAAAACTCCCATTCCAAATAAGCAAACTGTCCAAATGTGACTAATGTAATTGTAGCCATTGAACTAGAGGGCATATAGCTCCCTAACTATAATTCCTATGGTGGGGTGAGGGGGAACTGCAGTCATATTCCTAAGGAAGACAACAACAATTCTTTAGCCTCTGCTGCTGCCTTCCCTACCCAATACAAATATCTTTCCTAGTTCTCTAACTTTTTTCCCCTGAGGCAATTGGGTTTAAGTGACTTGCCACACAGGTAGGAAGTGGTGTCTGAGATCAAATTTAAACTCAGGTCCTCCTAACTTCAGGGCTGGTGCTCTAACCACTGTACCACCTAGCTGCCCCTATTTCTCTTTTCTCCTCCTAAATTGATTCCCTACCTCACTTGCTTTAAACATTACCAAATTTCTTGGAGGAAAAAAAATTCATTAGACCTTTACATACCATTAAGCTATCAACAACCCTATTATCCAGAATATTGTTTCCTTCCCCAATTTTATATCATTCCCCTCTCCTGGTCCTTTTTGTCTTAACTGTAGGTATTCCCAAACTTTGTCCTGGGTCCCTTTTTTTTTCTTTTCCTACCTTGATTTAATCATCTTCCCAATACAGATAATTTACAGTTATATCTTTCCAACTTCAGTCTCTCTCCTGAGTTCCAGAACTATATCATCAATTACCTATTGGGCATTTCAAACAAATTGAAGATGTCCAAAACAGAATTTAGAATCTTTTCCCAAAAACTCATTCTTCTTCTTAGGTTTACAACTTAAAAATAATCATCAACTACTCACTCTCCTTCACTTCTTATATCCTCTCAGTTGCCATATTTTGCAATCTATAGATCCATAATAAGCATTCCTAACTAACCTCTTCTCTCTACTTACACAGCCACCAAATGATGAGAAAATAAAGGTTTGAGTTCCAACTTAACTTAGTTTACATGGCACTGGAAGGATAGACTGGGAGACTTAGGAGCATTAATGAGTGAAGGGCACATACTCGAATTTGCATTCTTTCACATACACATTAAAGGAGAAACATGATAGGTTTTTCATCCAGATGCATGTTGAAAATGGCAATAGATATTTTTCATCTACTTGGTCTTTCCTATGTTGATGGACAGGTCAAACTCTTCTAGGAGGCTCTCCATCATAATGGGGGGTAGCAGTCAACACAATATTATTTTCTAAGAGGAACATCTTTCTTCAACCTAAACACTGTCCTAGATCTTTTCCCCATCACAGAAATGAATACTTTTAGCAGGCACTAAACAGAGTTCTTTCTGTTGTTACTCCTTCCAAAAAAATCTTGGCTAATGAAGGAGATACTTTGTTATAAAAAGATATGTAAAGCTATATATTTGTCCTACAAATTTTTTTTTAATTATAATCGACAAAGAAGCAGCACAATGGAATCTTAAACTATCTTTCAGTTAATTGTGAAATGATAAAGATATGTATGGTTTATTATTATCACTTGGTATAAAGCCTGTTTGTTCCCTACTTGTTGTAAGAAAGATGATTTTCTTGAAGATTTTTGTATAGTTGGGAGAGTAGGTTATTGATGTTCTTTCAGTCATTTTTTTCAGACTAATACAATCTGAAATTTTAAAAAATGCCTTTGATATCTTATAGTCCTCTAGATATCTTTTACATCAATCCCTCATAATTGTGTTTCTTCTAGTTTCTCTTCACTTGGTTCAATCAAGTTGTTTTTTCCCTATCCCTTTTTTCTACAGTTCCATATTTTTACTTTCTCTATAAACACATCTGAAACGGAGATACAAGGTGCCTAAGTATGATAATTCCATTGTTTTTGATAGAGAAAACAATATGCTGTAATGATTATAATCTTTTTCATTTTTCTTCTTATAATCCTTCCATTTTTCATCCTTGAATACCTGTGGAATTATTTTGTTTAGCTTGATCTCTTACCAAACCTATTTTTAAGTGATTTTATCCTCTACTCCTTCTCTCTATTTTACACTACTTATCATCTATCATACTATTATATAAAAAATTTTTAATGAGTTCATATTTTAATCTTGCATTACCTTTGGCAGCTGTCTATTTTCATTTGGCATTAATACATATGTCACTATTATCCTTGACATTTCCTAAGCTGTTTTGATCTACTTGCAATGGGTCCTTTCCCTAGGTGTTAAAATATAATCTATTTTATTCTATATGGGAAACTCATTAATCTAGGGATTTACATAATCCATTATAAAGACATGTAGATACATTACTAAGACTAAGAACAGGAAATAAATTTTTATTATATTTTTTAAAATACCTAATTGGAAAAAAAAATTCTTAGTAACAATATCCCAAGTACCTTAATATTAATAAATTGAAGATCACTAAAATCAACAAAGAAAAACTAAAAAAAATAAAATTATCCTCTGCCTTCTTTTTTTTTTTTCCCCCCTGAGGCTGGGGTTAAGTGATTTGCCCAGGGTCACACAGCTAGGAAGTGTTAAGTGTCTGAGATCAGATTTGAACTCCTGTATTCAAGATTGGTCCTCCTGTATTCAAGGCTGGTGCTCTATCCACTGCGCAACCTAGCTGCCCCTATGCTTGATGTTCTTATTTTTGACAACCACATAAACTCCAACAGATGTAACTATGCAGAATTTATCAGTCTAGCCCTACATTTCATCCCTAGCCAGAGGGGTTGCAATGCCAAATAGTATTGAACATTTCAAACTGGATGTAGCAGACACATCATAAATTAAAAATGTCTAAAATTAAATTCAATATTTTTACTCAAAGCTGTCTTTCCAAACTTTTCTATTTCTACCAAAGGCATCAATATTCTTCCAATGTCTGGAGTTTATAATCTCAACATTATTCTGTATTCTCTCTAAATTCCTCTCTCTCACCCTCCCTTTCCTATCTCTCTCTTCCTCTCCTCCACCTCCCCCCACCAGACCAATCAGTAGCTAAAACTTGCCATTTCTATCTTCACAATATTTCTTGCATCCAACTCCTCTCCAATCAAAGCTACCATTTTGGTTCAGGCCCTCTTCACTTCTCACCTAGATTATTGTAACAGCCTAAATTGCCTCAAATTCATTCCCACTCCCTATGAAATGCTGCCAAAGTAACTTTCCTTTATATAGGTCTGATGAAATGATTCCTTCTAAGATAAAATATAAACTTGTCTGCTTTCCTTTTAAATTCATATACCACCTAGTCCCTAGGTTTTTAGATACCGAGATCAAACAAAGTCCTCTGACTCTTCATAAGCTAGCCCTTTCCTGCTTTCCCAGATTTTTTTATATTTTACTCTCCTCTCCTTCTTACACCCTACAAACTAGCTTTCTCTCTTGCTCACAAATTACATTCTAATACATCTTCATGCTTTTGCAGTGGCAGTCCCTCATACCTGGAACACACTTTCCTTATTCTTCCTCAGAAATCCTTTTCTCTTTCTACAAGATACAGTTCAGGCACCATCTTGTACATGAAGCCTTTCCTGATCCCCCCCAACCCAATTTCAGCCCTGCCAATTACTTACTAGTGCCATCATTCTTAACCTATCTTGCATTTAACTACTTTGTGTTTCTTAACTTTATATTTAAGCTTCATGTATTTTTATACATACATGTTGTACACTAGAAGGTCTTTAATAAATACCAATGGATTAACAAAACTTGCATTTTGTTGTCTTTGAGAACTCAAGATCACTAACACACTAAGAGAACTGAAAATATTTTTTGTTCTCTGTTTTGTCTGTCCCATCTAATTACACCAAAAAATTCTTTAGTTGGATGTTTCCATTAATTTTGAGGATTGGGTTTGGGTTTTTTGGATGCTCCATAAAGCTATCTACATTGCTAAACCCCAAAAGCTCAAATCAAAACATATATTTATTTATTAAGCTACTAAGCTCTTCAGAGTCCAAGCATTGAGTTAATCCTTCAAAAACATGTTACAGAAATAAGCAACAGCCAATTGAAAAAATGTTCCAAATTACTAATTAGAGAAATGCAAATTAAAATGTAGTAATTAGTTTTGTGACCTGCTTTCCCCCTTAATTTATATACATAATAATACTCAGAGAATCAGAAAGGGCTGACAGAAAGAAGGAGGGGTTTACAGAAAGACTTTAAGGAAACTAGGAATTCTAAGAACAAGGTACTTTTTACAGCATGGGGGACAAGAGCAAAGCAGTGCCATGTAGAAGGAACAGAAAGAAGACCAGTTTGACATTTTGGCATTTGGACCACAGAAAATGGAAGGAGAATAAAGGTGAAAAGGTAGATAATGGGCTAAAAAAGGTTATATTTTATTGTACTGGAAATAGGAAATTGCAGAAGTTTGCTGTGTTGGAGAGTAACAGAATCAGAACTGTATTTTATTAAAATCAGTGATTGTGGGGCAGCTAGGTGGCACAGTGGCTAGAGCACCAGCCCTGAAGTCAGGGGGACTTGAGTTCAAATCTGGTCTCAAAACAGACACTTAATACTTCCTATCTGTGTGACCCTGGGCAAGTCACTTAACCCCAATTGCCTCAGCAAAAAACAAACAAAAAATAAAATAAAATAAAATCACTGATCGCCATGTAAAAAATGTACTACCCTAAGGAGAAACATGAGGAAGGATGATTAAAATTCCAATAATCTAAACAAACACAGATGAAGGCCTTTATTAGGATGGTAGATATGAATACAGAAAAAGGAACCAATACAAGAGTTATAATGGAGATAGAAACAATAAGATTTAGCAATTGAATTATATGTGGGATAGGGGAAATGATGACTTGATACAACCTGTGATTTCAAGGGCAGTGGTATGCATGGAAGAAATAAAGACATTCAGAAAAGGGATGAGTATGTGGAAAAATATAAAGTATGAGGTGCCTAGCTGTGAAGTACTGGCATGCAGGAAAGTGACTAGGGCTGGATATATAGATCTGGGAGTGGTCAGCACAGAGATTAAACTTATGGGAAATGGTGATGTCAATATGAGAAGAAAACCTTTAACTGAGCCTTAGGAAATATCCAAGTTGGGGAGCATTATGTCAGTGAATCAGCAAAAGAGACTTAATAAGGAGAGATCAGAGAAGTGCAAGAATCACAGTTACAAACCAAGAGGTATGAATCATATATAATAAGGGGAAAAGGGAAATGAAGAGTAAAGAGGCCAGGTGATTTAAAAGGAGAAAAGGGAAATATTATTAAGACCTTCCAAAGGCTCAGTTTTCTATACATCCTAAAGTGGCTACATGTTAATAGGGAAAAAAATTGTTATGTATGGGGAAGGGATAATGAATACCTATGGAAAATGGCAAAGAACACTTAAAAGGTACTTATATGTGTTTATAAGAGAAACCTGACACATGAAATATACACATAGCTAATCCTAAAAAATAGCAATTATATTAGCCATAGTATATAGTACTTTAAAGTTTGTAAAATGTTTTACATACATAATTTCATTTGTCTCTCACAACATTCATGGAGTTAGACACTATTAATGTCTCCATTTTACAGTTAGACAATCTAAGGCTCAGAGAAATTAAGTCACTTGCCTAGAATCATTTGTCTAGAGTTTCTAATCTTAGAAAGCTACTACACTCGTGCTCTCTAGGGTACTCAGCCCCTCAATCTTTTTGTAGTTATCTCAGACTTGTATTTGTTCCCTACAGAAGTTCCTATATATGCAATTGAAATTCTACACTTTCAGGTCTCATTTACATGAGATCATATGGTTCAAACCACCCTCAGGCTTCCAGCTGTCTTCTCATTCAGTCCTGGTCTGAAAAGAGCTTAATTGATTTTCTCTCTGGTTTTACTAAAACTATTTCATCTGTTGTCCTTTATTAATATTTACTCAGATGTTTTTTAAAGTTTTAAATTAAATTATCGTGTCCAAGACCTATAAGGGCCACAGATGGGGAAAAAGACAACTTCTTAGTGGAGGCTAAAACCAACAGAGGCTGTGTTACCCTACAAAGTGACAGAGGCAAAAAAAAAAAAAAAAAAAAAAAAGAGAGTGTCAACTGCAAGGCTAGTTCCTAGAATTAAATCCAGCTCACTATTCCCAACCAGAACTGCTTAACAATGGGGAGGAAAATCTGGTACCCAGTCTACCAATCAGAACTCCAGGAAAGCAACAGTGTAATCCAGACTACAGCAGGAACAAGACAAGGCAGGGCCTACTATACATAAACCATCCCTGAATGAAACAAGGACCAAGCCAAGCCCTGACACAAAATTTCAATCCAGGAACTGAGGTTCTAAGAGACATAAATAAAATGAAGAAAATGGATCTCAATGTATTAAAAGTATCTGTTACTGGCTAAAAAAATAGAAAAGATGATCAATGGAACAAATTAGGTATCCAATACCCAGAAATAACATGTTTGAAAAATCCAAAAGCCACCGACTGGAATAGACTCACTAATCAATAGTAACTGCTAGGAAAATTCAGAAACAGTTCAGCAGAAATTAATTTTAGACCAAGTTCTCACACTATATACCAAAATAAGCTCCAAATGATTACAGAACCAAAATAAATAAATTTAAAGGAGTTATCTTTCACAATTATGGATAAGGGAAGAGCTCTTGACCAGTCACAGAACAGAGAAGTCCACAGGTCCAATACTCAAAGAATTTTGCACAAACAAAATCAATGAACACATAAAACACAAGAAAAATTTAACTTGGAAAAATGTTTTCAAGATATATATATAAAATTAGCATAAATATTTATTAGCAAGGAGCATTCTCCAACAAATAAATTGCATAGGATATGATATTTTCATAGGATATTTTCAAAAGTAGAAAACAAGATATTAAACATCACATGCAAAAATGTTCCAAATCACTAATGATAAAGAATTGCAAATTGACAACTAGGTTTCAGTTTACACCTGCAGACTAGCAAAGATGACAAAAATGAAGAATGACAATTGTTGAATAAACTTTAAGAGGGCAGGAAATGATGGAGTTGTAATTTTTTTCCATTTTAGAAAACAATTTGGAACTATTCCCAAAGAATACATAAACTGTACTTTTTTTGATCTATGGATACCAATACTAGGCATCTTCTCCCAAAGAGATCAAAGGTGGAAAAGACAAATACGAAACAAAAATATTTTTAGTAATAACTCTGGTTGTAGCAAAGATGAATAAACAAAGAGGGTATCTGTCTATTGTGAGAATGGTTGAATAAATTATGATATTTAATAATAATGATAATAAAATATTATTGACTCATAAGAAATCAAGAAAGGAACAGTTCCAGAAAAACCTAACATGTATGACCTAATAAAGAGTAAAGCAAAATTTCCACAACACTGTGAAACAACTATTTTGAAAGACTTAAAAACTATCAGTGTACCAGCCAATCCCAACTCCTGAAGAATGAGGAAGAATCTCTGTCAAAGCTTGATTAAGAGTAGATGAATTTAAGGTGTAGAATGAGAAATATTTCTAGACATGACCACAATCAGAATTTGTTTTGACTAGCCAATGCTTATTTGATATAAAAATTTGGAAGTTTTTTTAATGAAAGGGAGGATGATGGCAACACTATTGCCAAAAATGAAAAAAGAAAAGAAATAAGGATTATTAAAACATTCGAAAGTACAAAAAAATTAACAAAAATTAAGAGAGATAAGGATTTCAAAATAATAATGGAGGGAGCTGAAGCGTATATGGTTTAATTCAGACACCAGGAGCAGAATTAAGTTCCTCCTCTCTCACTTCGAAGCACCAATCCCAACTCACAGAGGAATAACCAGGGCAAGAATCTCCAACCAAAGGGAAGCCTACAATTCTGCTACTCTGAACCAACAGAGCTTTTAAGTTGACTGATAGGGTGTGAGATTAGCAGCAGTCAACTATTATTCAGGATCAAAGCCAGTTCTGGAATTTGGAAGAATTCAGACCAGGGGGATAGATTGCAGACTTTGCCCTGGATTATAGACCACTCTGAAAGCACTGAAATTTATAAGTTTCCACCCTAGCCCTGAGCTCCTAAAACACAACACTCGACTAGCCAACAAAGCAGAAATAAGACAGTCCAGCCCTTCCTTATCTCTAGATATGCTAAAGAGCCTACCTGTAACATCAAGTTTAAAGTCAAGAAGTAGAAAGAAGCATAAAATAAGGAAAGAGTGACTGCAAAACAACTTCAAGCTCAGCCTCAGAGAAAAACACAACTTAGGTATAATTAGGATTCCTAGAAGAGATTAAACAAGAGTTTAAAAATGTTTTTAATGAATGAAAAGAGAGCATGTGGGGAGAGGGGAAGGAGGACGGGGAGGAAGACTGGAAAACAAATTAGAACTAAGAAAGAAAGAATTGGGAAAGGAATTAATAGGTTGGCATAAAAGGTACAAACTTTTTTACTCCTAAAAAGAATGGTCAAATAGAAGCCAATGACTCTATGAGACAATAAGAAATATTTAAAACAAAGGTTGAAAAAAAAAGAGAAGAAAACGTGAGGTAGTTCAAAGCAAAAACAACTGATGTAGAAAATATAGAAAAGGAAAAAAATAAGAATCAATGGACTCTCTGAACACCATGACCCAAAAAAGAACATAGACATCCCATTTCAAGAATGTAAAAGAAAACTGTCCATATCTCTTAGAATTAGAAGCCAAAGAAGAAATAGAAATACTACATCAGTCTCCTCCTGAAATTCAAAATGAAAATTCCCAAGAACATCTTAGCCAAAATTCAGAGTTTCCAAATCATAGAAAAAAATTCTGCAAGCAATCAGAAAATAAAAATGCAAGTACTAAGGAATCAAAGTCAGGAACACACACTATTTAGCAGTCAACACTATAAAACAGCAGAGAAGTTGGAATACAATATTCTGTAAAGCAAAGGGTATGAACTTACAGCTAAAAATAACTTGCCATGAAAAACTACATATAATGCTATAGTGGGGAAAAATAATGAATACCTTCCAAATCCTGATCAAAAGACCAAAGCTGCATTACATGGAAACTTTAAAGTTTAATTAAAAAGATTTTCATTAGGTACATGTCACTGGCTGAGGAAATTTATTTATTGTAAGTTTCCTATGGATTAAAATCACAAAGTTGTATCTCTATCACTACCCCCTAACAATAATAATAATAATACACTTAAAACTTTTTAAAAGAAAGTAATTTGTGGAATTTATTATATACTTTTTTTGAAAAGCAAGTTTTAAGTGATTTAGTTTCATGTTTTTTTTCTATTTTACTTTACATGGAAAGGCTCATTTTTTTTCATGCTGCTAAATAGAGAACAAAAACAAATAAATCAGAAACACCACCACCAATAATGAAAAATTTCTGAGTTCTGCTCAAGACAAAGTTTAGGTAACTAATGATGAATTGTGCTACCCACCTCCTGGAAGAAAAGTGATGATCCAGAAGTGCAAAATGAGATTCATTTTCAAACAGGCCCAAAATATGGCATTATTGGGTTGTTTTTTCTTACTTCAGTATACTTATTTTTCCAAGAAAGAGCTATTTATTTTATTGGCAGTAATGGCGAGTCACAAAGGGAAATAGATTTGAGAATAAATTTAAGAAAAAGAATAGGCTGTCAATGAAAATAATAAAAAACAGAAGAAGGGGTGGTGGCCCAATGGAAGAATGGATAGAGCACCAGCCCTGGAATCAAGAGGTAGTTCAAAATCTACCTCAGACACTAACACTTAATAGCTGTGTGACATGGGAACCCTATTTACCTTTTTTTTTTTTTAATCCTTTTTTATAAGGATTTTATGTTAATATTTTGTAAATCATTTATTAATGACTGTCAAATTTTCATAATAAAAAAGGAAAGTGTTTTTAAATGAAAAAAGAAAATTCCCAATACAATGAAGAAATATTAAAGCTTAAGATGATATAAGACTTCTATGACGGAAGAAAAAAATCTTCTAATTTCATATTCTTAAAAACAAAATGAAAAGAGTTGCAACTTCAACTTATTCTGCAAAAAGTGAAGCATACGTGTTTAAGCTGCAGAAATATTTTTAAAATCTTTGAGGAAACACAAAGGAGATAAAATCTAGAAAGGTAAATACATTTTAACAATTAGAAGGCCCTAAATGATTATCAAAGTGCTTATATTCTAATTAAGAGGGGAGAAAAAAGAAGTCTCTTCAAAAATCTCTATTTTTAAATATCAAAGAAGGAAAACTTACTCTAGGAGTGAAATTTTAGTTAGAATTGGAAGGAAGCCAAGAGACAAAGATGAGAAGAGAAAAATATTACAAGCATGGAGGACACATAGAAAAAATGACCAGAGTCCAAAAATAGAGAAGATGGAGTTTTACTATTTGTGGAGGCTAGTGTCACAGGATAGATGAAGATATAGTCGAAAATTAAGTGTAAGAAGACTGGAAAGATAAGGGAGAAGGGAGAATTGCATTGGTTACAAAGGACTTTTGAATGTCAAATTTTGTATGTATTTGATCCTGGGGGTGATAGGGATCTCCAGCAGTACTGAGTAGGAGGTGGGGGTGGGTGACATAGACTTATACTTTAGGAAATACCTTTAGTTGATAAAAGATGAAATGGTATAGGGAGAGAAAATCAAACCCACCAGCAAGAAACCCAAGGAAAACTGCAGATATAAAATAAATCTTCAAAAATCATAGGCTTCTGTGTATGTCACCAATAATAAAACCCAACATCAAGAGTCAAAAAAACTAATTCCATTCAAAATATCCACAGAATTAATAAAACCAGGAATCTACTTACCAAAACACCCTCAAGGATTATATATATATATGTAATTATAAACACACAAGAAATCAAGAGAGACAATGGAAGAAAATATGATTGCTCACAATCAGATCATACTAATGTAATAATTAAAACAACTAGCATTTACACAATATTTTCAGATTTGCAAAGCACATGCCATCTCATTTAAGAAGTAAGCACAATTATTATCTAAACTCTATAGATGAAGTCACTGAGGTAGGAAGAAGTTAAGTGACTTGCCCAAAGTCATACAGATATATATTCTTTGACACATAAAGTCAAGAACTAGGCACATGTCCCAAAGTGATCAAAGCAGAGGATCATAAGTACAAAAATATACGCAGCACTTTCTGAAGTAGCAAACAACTAGAAAAAGTGGGTGTCCCATCAAGTGAGGAATGGCTAAATAAACTGTAATGGAATATTATTGCTCTGTAAGAACTGAAATTGTCTCACAAAGAAAATGATGAGTAATGAATGTAAAACAATAGTTAGACATACATATCTACTTGTCACTTTTGCCCTACATGGATATGTCACAGCTACATAATGATAAGTTGAGTTATGTCCTATACCAGTGGTATCCTGAAGAGATCATTTAGGTTCAAACCTTGAATCCAATATTTTCAGCTAGATGAGAAGCCATTTAACCTGTTAATAACTATTTCTCCATCTAAAATGAAGTAAAGTATCATCTGAGGTGCTTTCTAGAACTAATTCAATCCTATTACTTTATCTACATATACACAATAAACTTCAATATATGAAAGAAATCAGTTACAACCAAACTAGCTATTAAGAGAACAATGGGACACTGTTGTCTCCTGATAGTTCACTGAAACCAGTCTACATGTAGTCAGGAATTGGAAGTCCAGATTAGAAGACTTTAGTAATATTGATCAAAACTACTTTCTTTAACTGGAGATCTAAGTCAACTACTTAGCTCCCTATGTAGTCTCCCAAATCCTAAAGAGAGAAAAACTGAAAGTACTGTTAGGTTGCACTCACACCAATCAGCAACACCAGAAATGAGGGAAATGACTAGTTTTTCACTGCAACAATGGTAATAAAGGAATTAGTTCCCTCTTCACAAACTGATAAATCACCAAAAGAATTAAATCTGCTTCAGCTAAAGATTTCTTTTCATTTAAATTTTCAGGTAATTCACTTATTTTTACTTATTTAAATAGAAATTTTAAAAATTAAGTTACTATATAATAAATAGTACCTGTTGTTCAGCTGTGTCTGTTTTATCCAAATGTATGGTATCTTCTTGGCAAAAAGATACTGGAGTGGTTTGCCATTTCCTTCTCCAGATCATTTTATAGATGAGGAACTAAGGCAAAGAGGGTTGAGGGACTTAGCCAGGGTGATACAGCTAGCAAGTGCCTGAAGCCATATTAGAACTCAGGAAGATGAGTCTTCTAGATTCCTGGGGCTGGCCCTCCGTGCACCATGATGCCACCTAGCTAACCTAAATAACATAGTCTAAATCCACAAACCTGTTGCAGGAGTAAACTTTTAACATTCCAACATTCTATTTAGTATAAGTAGAATATAGATACATACTTCTCCACCCACCTCCTTCCTTTTTTCTGATCATCCAGAGCCAAATTAACCATAACTTGTCCCAAATTATTATTCATCTTTCCTCAAAAAATCTTTCTTTTTAAAAAATCTCCATAATTTTATCAATCTCAACCACTATTCTTTCAGCCTCCCAAATTTATAACCTCAGATTTATTATCCTCCATTCCACACACTTTCATTTCACATAATCAATTGCCAAATTTGGTCAATTTTACCTTCACAAAACTCATATTCATCTCCCACTCAACAAAAGGTGACTTAAAGATGACTTTTAAAAGTCATGACCTTAACTAAGCCTCCCTCCTCCCCCCCACCTCAAGCACAAACTTCTATAATGGCCTCCTAAACTAGTCTCTCTGACTCAAGTGGATTGATCCCTGATCTAATCCATTTTCCTCACAGCTGCCAAACATTTCATCAAACCAAATCATTCCCCAACTCAGTAAAATGACAAATGTTTCCTATTGTCTCTAGGTTCAAATATAAACTGCTCTGTAGAGCTTTTAAAGCCTTCATAATTTGGCCCTACCTTACCATTTCAATTTCACAATACATTATTTTCTCCACACATTCTACAATATAAACTGGTGGTCTTATTATTCCTCACCATGGCACTCCATCTCTAAGCCCTTTCCCCCCCCCCACACCTAGCACTCCTCACTTCCACTTTACATAGAATGTATTACTTCCTTCAAGACTCAGCTAAGTACTTACTATCTTCTACATGGAGCTTTTCCAGAAACCTACAACAGCTAGTTTCCTCTCTCCCTAATCTGCATTTTTAAGTTTATTCTGTAAATACTAACATGAATTATAAATGGATGGCTTCCTAAATATAGGCTTCTTGAGGGCAAGGATCATTTATTTTATTTTTATCTTTCTACCCCAACACCTAACCCAAAACCTAGTATGTAGTAAGCACTTAAAAACGTGGTTTAATTGATTGATTCCCTAACTTAAGTAACTTAGGACACTGAGTGGCATATAAAGGTCTTGTTTAGTTAGCCCTTTGGGTAACCATTAGGGGAAAAGAGATAGATAGCCTAGCCTACTGAGAACTAGTATATATTCATCAATTTGTTCTTTTATATTAGAAGGAGGGTCAGACACACAGATGACAGCTTTATCACCAGACTTTTATCTCCATTGTTGGAATAGAGTTAAACCAATGACATGTGACTTGGCACAGAATCCCATCTGCACAGTGTTTGGGCATGAAAGCTTTTGTGAAGGACAAAGGAAGAAAGGCAAAGGATGAAGGACCTCCACAATGACCATTCCTCAGCCAAACCATACTCAACTCTCTAACAAGGTTATGCCTAAAGAATAAATTGAGGACAGAATTTTAATATGCTATAGAAAATTACCAAAAAGAAAAAAAATGACATCTTTTGCAATCTGAATCAGCTACTGATTTTCAACAGTATTACACACACTTGTACATATGATATAGCACCTGTCTATTAAGTTTAAAAGTAGAACTAGTTTCTAAATTTTCTAATCCATTTTACCAGACTTTAAAAGCAAGACCTGACAATTTTGTATTTTGATTAAAAAAAAAAAAGAACTTAACACAGGATAATGACAGAGAATTGTTCATGAACTGAATACTTTTAACTCTGAAAAGACACAGCAGCAACTGACAATAAAGGGTGTTCTAGTCTAGGAAGCAAATGAACAACTTAATTTTCATAGATAAGTAGCAAATACCAACATTAAACTTAATTAGGTCATTCTCTAATTCAAAAGAACATAAATGCCAAAAGCACAACTAAGAAAAAAAGACCTCTTACCTTAGCGGGCATCCAAGTAGCATTCATAGTGTCCAGGATAATGTGCATAAGACTAAGAAGTAAAAAGGAAATCTTAACAAATCCTTTGGATCCAACAAGGATGAGCAGTTGTAAAAATCTTTACTGTTTTAAGGATAGCTGAAACAGAAGATTTTAAAATTAAATACAAATCAACATAATCTGTAAACCTAATGATTTTTTAAAAATTTAATTTAATTATTTCTTAAAATTAATTTCTAAAATTATTTCATTTCCTCATTCATCTTAACAATGTTATAGTAAAAATATTCTGTAAGCCCCTTTTGAATGTATATATACACACATTTATACTTATGTTTGTACAAATGAGGGTATATGTAATAAAAAGAATTCTGGATTCTTCAGATTTTGACTTTTAAAAACAGGTAGAACTGTGTGATCCCAGTCAAGAAAGTAATTTCACTTATCTAAGCCTGTTTTCTCACTTGTTAACTGAGTACAATTCAGGAATTCTTAACCTGGGATCTACAGACCACCAAGGCATTCATAGATAAGATTTGAGAAAGGTTTATGAATTTGATGGAGAGAAAAATGTCTTTGTTCTCACTGAGCTCCAATTGAAATTTAATATTTTCTCCAATTATGAATTTAAAAAAAAAATTATTCTAAGAAAGACTGCCAAAGGGATCCATGACAAGCCAAAAAAAAAAAAAAAAGTTAAGAATCTCTGGACTAGTTAAATGGTTTCTACAATCTCTTTCTAGGTCAAAACTATATAAAGAATTACAAAGAAAAGAGGGGGGATAATAATGAATTAGAATTCATTATCTGATAGATTATTTAAAATCAAAGCCCTTCATTTTACAGATAATTTAGAAAATGAGTTTTATGTATAAAGAAAATCAAAATACTCTTAAGCCCCATGTACTCCTAGTATTGGGAAAATCAGCTGTTAATATTTTTGAAATGCTGATAGGCCCTTACTATTTCTAAATGATAAGAGAAAACTCACCAATTTAACTAGAAAGGGACTTAGTACTCAAGACATTTGATAACAATAAATTTGTCATCATTTTAAACAATACTTTCCTTAATCCATTAAAAATGAAGTTCCAGGACCAATCATACTTCCAAAACAAACCTACACCTTTTCTAATCTAATCTAATAATGTTTACTCTTTTGTGAGATTTTCCAGAATCCAGTAGTAATCAATCCAACGTCTTCGATGGGTCAGATTTTTCCTGGTTTACGAAATGACCATAAGGTTCCCTTAAGAGTCCAGGATTCAATTCCAACTTAACTAAAACGGGAGTAAGAGCTTACAGAAGTGGAAGACCCATTCAAAAATAAATAAACAAAGCAACATCCATTACTTCAGAATTTTTTCCTACCTATGGAAAATAAAACCAAATATGTGCATGTGCACGCGCACACTCACACTCACACACACACACTCACACTCTCTCGCCCCGTCTCGGACGATAAGAGTAGTTCTAGCCATGCCTTCGTCATCACATCAGCTCCTGAAACTTGGCATCACTTCCCATGGCTTGGGTTTATTTCCTTACATTTCATGGTATTGGGAAGGAAGAGAAGAGAGATCCAGATCTTCTCCTCCCCCATCAGCACCCCGACCAGGACGCCTCAGGGTTGGGGATGGGGATGGAAGTCATACCCATTCCTTCCACTGCCCTCCCCTCCCCTCTTCCAGGTGGCCCCTGGCCCCAAATCTCACCTCTACCTCTTCCAGCCCTCACAGTCGGTTCCTCCCCCCCAAGCCCATTGTTGCAGAAGGACCCTGAGAGGCCCCGGGGCTGGGGGGAGGGGGCTGCGGCCGTTGGCCTCGGTTTTCCGGGCCCCCCACAGCTGGGCTCCGGGCTCCGGGCCCCGCGCTCGCCTGGGCTCGGCCTGGCGCCCAGGGCTCCACCGCCGCTCCCCTTAGCCATCCCTGAGGCTGGGCCCGGCGGCCGCGGGGGCCGAAGGTTGGGGGCAGCTGCAGGAAGGGTAGAAGGGGAGTGTGCAACATACACTCACACGCACGCACACACATACACACGCGTCCCCTCTCCACCCCCAACCCAGCCCGCTTCCGAGGCCCGCGCCTCAGCGGCCCCCCGCCCCACAGTCCCCTCAGTCTTCCCAAACGCGCCGGAGCCTTCCTCCCTGCCGTGAGCGGCTGCCCCCTCATCTTCCGGGCCCCCAGGCCCCCCGCTCCGCCACGGGTACTAGAGCCAACGGCGGCTCCCCCGGCCCCGGACCTACCTGCACGGCTCAACCTAGCCTAGAAGTGGGGGGGGCGGGGAATTGTCCGCCCTCCTCCGACTCTCATTGGCCGATCGAGGTCAGGACCGGAACTTCATTGGCTGCACCTGGGTGTCCGTCAGGCTGGCGGGGCGGGGCGGAAGGAGAGAGTGATGCTGGTGCCCGGGTTCTCTGGTTCTCTCTGTCTCTCGATGTCTCTGTCTCTCCCCTGTCTCTATCTCTGCTCGTGCAATCGGGAAATGTTTGTCCAGTGAGGCCGGAAGCGGACCACAGGCAGATGGAAAAAATGGATGAGAATGCGGAGCTTTCCATTATTCTTCCACTAAGCACCCCCAGTCTGATCCCCTGATCTAAGACCCTCTCTTCATTCCCTAGCACCAAGTCTCCTCTTCCCAGCCTTACGCGCCCCCCACCCCGGTTCTAGAGCCGCGAGCGACAGGAGTAAAACGGAGGCGGGGAGACCTCGTAAAAGGATGGGGCCACGATTTAGCGTGAAGTCAGTCGAGGGCTGCAGAGTGGGGAAGTAGGTTCCACTGGACGTGGAGAGAAGTAGGGGCAAATCTCTAAGGTGACACTGCAGGGTTAGAGAGAAGAAACATTGGTATCTAGGGGCAAGACTGAGGAAATGGCAGGGCAATGATGCCCCTGGCCCGACGGGCTAGTGCCCTCCCCGGCCTGCCTCGGACCGCAGGGTCCCCCACGTCTCTCCTCAGACTGCCGCCCCCCACGACAGGCCCTCATTACCGCCGGCAACACCTTCCCAAGGCCCTCCCCGCTCCGGGGTCTCCTTCCCCTCCAATCCGCCCTCCCCCCCCCCCCCCGCACAAGGGGACCATCCTGTGCCCCCAACTCTCTAATGGCCCCGCTGCCCCCGAGACAACGTTCACAGCCCTCGGCTTGGCCTTCGAGGATCTCCGCAGTCCCAGCCCAGTCCCGACTCTCCCTTTATCTCCCTCCCCCGTCCTAAGCTCCAGCCCAACTAGCCGAGTTAGCCCTGATCCCCGCACACTTCGTTTAAACTGGTTCTGACGCGTGGAGGGCCCTCTCTCCCCCAAATGAAGTGTTCCCCGTGACTGAAGGCGCAGGGTGACGCCTCCGCCAGGAAACCTCTCTTTCTTCCCTAACATTTCCCCTCCGACTTCCCCCGGCACATTATCCTTTCCATACTTAGCGTGTTTTTATAATTATTTGCTTCCTGGGAGGAGCCCCTATAGCAAGCTTTTGGGAGAACACGGACATGAAAGAGTTGCACAGGACAAGCAGGTATGCATGGGTTGTAATCAGCATCACTGGAAGGAAGCCCCAAATGGACTTACAAATCTACTTGAACATGGTTAATGTGTAAGTAGCATCCCCTTACTTTTTTTTTTTTAATAGTTTTTATTTACCAAATACATGCATGGGTAATTTTACAACATTGATCATTCCAAACGTTTTGTTCTAATTTTTCCCCTCCTTCCCCCCTCCCCAGATGGCAGGTTGACCAATACATGTTAAATATGTCAAAGTATAAATTAAATACAATATATGTATACATGTCCAAACAGTTGTTTTGCTGGACAAGAAGAATCGGACTTTGAAATAGTGTACAATCAGCCTGTGAAGGAAATAAAAAATGCAGGTGGACAAAAACAGAGGGAATGGGAATTCCATGTAGTTATCCCCTTAGATTTTAAAAAAGTAGGGTCCCTTAGGGTAGGGACCACATCTTAAGTAAATATTGTATCTCCCACAGTCCCTGCTGCATCAGTGAACCCTGGCTGCATTGTTATCGAAGCCAATCTGACTTGAGAGTGGAGGTAAGAAAAGAGTCAGTGGACTCAGAAGAGTAAGTAGTAAAACAGATAAACAGTTGAATTAGAAGGGAAGCTCTAGTGTTGGTTTGCAACAAATGATGTGACTCTCACTTGAGACATCTCTGGACCTAAAGAATTGAAGTAAAAAGGTAGGAGATCTGAGTTCTAGTCCAAGTCCTGCTATTCTGTCTTCCTATGACCTTGGCGGGTCACATCCTGGTGGCTGTCACCTCAGATATGAAGTTAAGGGATTGAACAGATCAGCTCTTTCAGGGTTATGACATGGTGTAAGTGTTGGGGTTCTTTGCGGGGGTTGTTAATCTACTCAATATCAAATGTCAGTGGGAAAGACAAGTAAAGAACTAACTCCAACACTTACAGGTAAATGACCATGGCAATGTTAGTGCATCAATGGGAACCTCAATTTTTTTCAGGTATAAAGAGAGTACTTTTGTTTGTTCTGTGTATCTCATTGAGATGCTGACAGGAAATCTTAAAGTACCACAAAAATGTGATTTGTATATAAAGGAATCATGTTATACAGTTTTAAAAACTGATTAAAAAAAAAAAAGAATTTTAAAAATGGAAAGATAATAATAAATGAAATAAGCAATAAAATAAGCAAAATAGACCAATATACAAAATGACAACAATGTAGATGAAAAGAATATTAAAAAGATGCCAAACTCGGAGTAGTAAAAATAACCATTCTTGGTCTTAGAAACAGATTATGACACAAACTTTCCTCTCCTTGTCAGGGAGGTAGGGGACTACAGGAACACAGTGTACCTTATTTGTAGAAATGATTCATACAAAATAAAAGGTATTAATAATGTGTCATTTTAAAAAAATAACATGTGGGGGCAGCTAGGTAGCTCAGAGGAGAGAGCACCAGCCCTGAAGTCCAAATCTGGCCTCAGACATGGAACACTTCCTGGCTGAGTGACCCTGGGCAAGTCACTTAACCCCAATTGCCTCAGGGAGAAAAATAATAAAGTAACATGTGAGTTGTAATAGTCATGGGAAACAGGATTTAGACCAGAAGGAAACAGATCATCTAATCTAAGCCACTCATTTTATAGAGTATAAACACACTGTGGGGAGATTGTGGGGCGATATTGAAGATCAGTTTTTGGCTGAGCAGAGAAAAAAAAAATATTCAGTGCCACACTGCACCGGTGCCTCTCAAATTAGTTATTGACGTTTATTAAGCATATGTACTTTATTAGGGCCAGGGATACAAATCCAAAAAATAAAAAAGACAGCCCCTGCCTTCAAGGAACTTACAATCTAAAGGGAAAGACGACATACAAAAGGAATTCATGGCTCCACCCTCCAATCAAAGAGAAACAGGGTGGTGATGAGGTGGAGAACCAAAGCTGATGGTGGGATCTTGCAAGATGATGAACTTTTCCCATTAATGACCCTCCTGGGGAAAGTGGAAAAGTCAGAGAAGTCCTGAAGTTGTGCAGCCAGGAGAGAAAATAAATGCCAAGAATTGTACTGAGCTCTCTCTCCTATGAAGTGGAGGGTTTAGTCCCAATCACAGGGACAGAGCCTGGTAATTTTTAGATGGACGATGTAGATGTAATCCTAATAATTAGGCCCATTTTTTGTCTTTGTATCCTCCACTTCACACACACACACACACACACACACACACACACACGCACACACACACCTTTCCCTACTTTAACTCCCCTGTCCCCCGAATTTAGCATAGCATACAGCAGCATTTTTGCCCACAGCACACAGCCAGTACTAAAATTCTCTTTGACTAATAGCTAGAATGCTCATCTATCCTGGGACTATAGTGAGTTATTTCTTTAAAAGTTCATACCAATGAAGTATAGGCTGTGGCACCACATTGTAGCATTGGATTTAAAGCATGGTCCCAGTTTTAGCCTATTAGACAATCTACTGTTGACCAATAAATCCTAGCTAAAGTTGTTTGTATCTGAAGTGAGAGGATTTGGAATAGATGATCTCTAGTTCTCTTCCACTTCGGACAATAAATGTATGATTCTATGATCACAAAGTTGACTGTAAGTGATGAAATTTTCAACCACAAATAGTCCCAAAGACCCCCCACTAAGTTATAGACGGGTTATGATCTGCTATTGTATAAATGTTATTGTTTCAATTATTTTTTGGTTGACCCTCTGAGATTCTCTAAGAAATCCATCATCTCTTCAAATACAAAAAATTTTGCCTTGTCTTTGTTTATATTGTCATATGATCAAAGTTCTTGAGACTGGAGAAGAATAAATAGGGAGATATGATTATCTCTTGCTGTGTTGGAGGGATTATTCTATTTAGTCTCAAGAGACAGAACTAGTAGCAATAAGTAGAAAAAAATTTAGACTTTGTCAGGAAAAATTTCCTAGCAATTAAAGCTGTGCAAATATGAAATACTTTACTTTGAAAGGAAGTATCTTCTGCTGAGTGAAACGAGAAGAACCAGAAGATCGCTGTACACTTCAACAATGATACTGTACGTGGATGTATGCTGATGGAAGTGTATTTCTTCAACATAGAGAAGAGCTAATCCAATTCCAATTGATTAATGATGGAAAGAACCAGCTACATCCAGAAAAGGAACAATGGGAAATGAATGTAAACTGTTATTTTTACCTTCTGAATCCAATTCTTCCTGTGCAACAAAAAAAAAATTCGGTTCTACACACATATATTGTATCTAAATTATACTGTAATATATTTAACATATATAAGACTGCTTGCCATCTGGGGGAGGGGTTTGGGGGAGGAAGGGAAAAAATCTGAATAGAAGTAAGTGCAAGGGATAATGTTGTAAAAAATTACCCATGCATATGTACTGTCAAAAAAATGTTATAATTATAAAAAAAAAAAAAAAAAAGAAGAATTACACATATTTAACCTAAAAAAAAAAAAAAAAAAAAAAAAGAAAGGAAGTATCTTCAAGCACAGGATGGATAACCAGTAAGAGCTAGCACTTCTGCAGAGCTTTAAAGTTTGCAAAATACTACATGTGTTAACTCATTTGATCTGGATGACAATACATGTCAGGTATGTTTCAATGGGCATACCTTTACTGTATGACTTGGTGCCTTCTAATTATTTTTTTCTGTGACTATGGATTCTCTCAATTCAACTCTGAGCAAGGGTTAGTAAGTGGAGAGACACCCACACTAATGAATTCAGAGATCTTCAAAGTGTGGGTATATTATATTTGCTCTTTATTATTAATTTATATGAAGTATATATTAGTATTGTTATTTTATCGTTCTTGATGATGGTGGCATTTGCTAAAGACAAGAACACACCTCACTGATAGTTTCCTTCTCAATCTTTATATAATTAATATTCAATTATATGCCATGGAGATCTTACTATGTTTAACAAAATATTCATATCAGCATTCTTTGTGATAGCAAGAATTGATTCAACAATGACCAGATAAATTGTAGTATATGAATGTAATGGATTATTATTATTCTATAAGAAACTATGAATGCTGGGAATTCAGAGAAATATGAGAAAACATTAACTGGTAGATAATGAACTAAGCATAATTTAGGAGAATATAAATAACCACAATGATGTAGAAGAAAACATTGCCATTCCATAGTCACAGTGACTTCAAAAATATGAACATAAAAAAGCAGTCACAATCTCATGAATTGTAAGAGGCAAGAGAAATGCTAGAGAAATTTTCTTCTCCCACTAGCAAGGTAGAGAGAATGAATGTGGAACAAGCTATACATTGTCAAGATGTTATTGCTATGTTAATTGGCTTAATTTTTTTTTTTCTCACAAAGAAGGTTTAATGAAGATAGAGTTAAGGGTAAATGTGATATTAAAAAAAACATGCAATAAAACTTTTAACAATAAAAGTTCAAATGCAACATATATTTCAACATTTTAAGATTAAAATGTCCCCAAGGAGACGGTTCATCTGAAATTTAGCTTTTTAAAATAGATTTTGAGAATTAGCCTTCTTATTATAGATTGAGATAATTTCTCTTCCTAACTTCAGAATGACAAAGACCTGAATTTAATTCTCTTATAAATGCTGGTTGTGTGACTCTAGGCAAGTCACTTAACTTCTCAGTGCTCTAGACAATCAGTAACAGGCCTATCTTTTTTCAAACCATATATTTCTAAGAGAAAAACATTTATGCAGTTTTTTCTCAGAATCCCTCATTAGTAATGTATTCCAATCTGCTTACAACCCACTATGCACTTCTTCCTTTTGGAATTTTAATTCTTTCAAGATTGTAGTAATCTATATCTTACAGCCATATAATCTCACTAGAACAATATTGGTGTTTAAAAAAAAACAAAAAAAACAAAACAACTGTTTCAGGGAGAGTTTTGGAATCATTAAAAAAAAAAAAAAACCTTTGAATTCTTCCAAAAGCAGATTACCCCTATACTCTTTCTCTTATCTAATTCTGGGCCAAGCTTAATGTCCATTTGTAATGTCAGTCCAAGATATATGGATGGATGTACAAACTTGTTTTGATAGGTGAATCCAATTGTATGCTAAAATCTGGACATTAGGTAATGTTCATCTACTTTGTCCATCCTTTTTGACTTCTTAAGCCAGGTTCTTCTGTATGATCATGGATCTCATTTAGGGGACTGTCAGGACACGATAAAACTGACATGATATCATGTACAAATAAGAAAATCTAAAGGAACTCAGCAGGTATAGTAAATCACTCAAATTTAGACTGCACTGGATATGGCTCCCCAGTGGTGCTGGTGGGAAGAATATAAACTAAGTCAAGTAAAAAATGGTTATTTTTATATATATATATATATATATATATATATATATATATATATATATATATATATATATATATAATATTATATTATAAATTTATTATTTATTTATTTACTCCACACAATATACATGTACAGGTGCATAATGACAAAACAACAATAATATATGGTATCTATTATCCCCTTCCAGAAGATTTGAGACTTAAAACATCAAAACATGAAGTAATTTGCAAGCCTACTAAATGAGCATTTCACATTTCATCTTCACTTTGGCTCTGCATTGCCCAAAAAGATCTCTCCAGGTCTTCCAGGTATTTTGACAAGATAGATGATCAGTTTACCATTATCCTCCTTTCAGTGGTCATCTTTTCCAAAAAACATTCAGGAAATTTCTGTGAACTCCTGAAGTAACATAGTCAGTACCAACTGAAGACTCAGGAGCTCCAAAAGGAGCTCCCAAACTTTTTAAAATTTTGTTTTTAATTTATATTTAAAAATAAGCATTTCCTAATAGTACAATAAAAAGATGATTGAACATGAAACTTCAAATCTACTATACATAATTTGCTATTCCTTTAAAATATACAACAAAATCATGAAAAAAAATTTTCCCCTTTTCCTTCCTCTCCCCCACCCTAGAGATGATTATTATGATTAGACCCAAATAGGTATATATATATATATATATATATATATATATATATATATATATATATATATATATATATATATAAAATCATTTTATTTTTCTGTTCTTTCTTTGGATGCAGATAGTATCTTTTTTCATGTATCCTTTGTAGTTAATTTGGTATTTATAATATTCAAAGTAGCTTATTTGTTCAAAGTCATTCTTAAAACAATATTGCCGTTATTGTATATAATGTTCTCTTGGTTCTGCTCATTTCATTCTTCATTGTTTCATGAAAATCTTTCCATGTTTTTTCTAAAATCAATGAACTCATCATTTTTATAGCACAATAATATTCCATCGCAATTATATACTAAAGCTTCTTCAATTATTCCCCAATTGATGGGCATTCCTGCAATGTCCTGTTCTTTGCCATCACAAAAAGAGCTAACATAAACATTTTATAACATAGAGGTTCTTTTCCTTTTTCCCTAAATGGGTAAAGCAGTTGTTCTCCTAAGAGAGGACTTCTGAGAAGATTTCAGGAGCTGAGATTTGGTCTGCGTGAAGCCTGATCTCCCAAACTTGCAAGGTTACCTCCAAATCATCCATCTCAGAATCCCTACTCAGTCACCTGCACTCAGGAAAGAAACACAAAACAAGAGGCACCTAGTACTTTGAGACTTAGACTCCTATAAGCTCACATTTGAGATTCTTGAGACTCATATAAACTGAAACACATCCATGAGTTGCCATGTAATAATAGCTACCATGTTGTTGGGCCTGCTTCCTGCCCTCCCCAGACGGAAGGGAGCAGCAACAGAAGCTTTTTCTCTTTTTTAATTGCTGAAGTACTCTGCCCCAAAGCTACTGTACTAGATTGAGAAGAGGACAGAAGGGACTAAGATGACTCAGGGTTTGTTATGCTATAGCAAATTTCCAATCCCTTTAGTGATGATGCACTTGTGACCCTAGAAGTTGTCAGGAGAACTCAGTGCACACTTCAAGGAAAGGCCCCATCAAATTGGTATATCACCACCCATGCAATAAATTATATTAATAACAAGACCACGTGATTATGTGTAGAAAAAAAAAATGCTAAAAAGCATGCATTGGTGTTAGAAGCATTTAAAAAAGGAATACAAGACCTTTCCCTAAAACCAAGAACTAGCATTTTTTTGTAAAAGACAAGTTCTAAAACCTTTACCAATAAGCTGTCTACTGTTAGCATTATTCTTTCACATGATACTTTAAAAGCTAGCTAGAGCAATAAGAGAAAAATAAATTTAGGGAATAAACATTAGCAAAGAGGCAAAACTATCTCTACTAGGAGATAATAAGATGGCTTACTAAGGAATTCTTAGAAAATCAGTAACAAAAAAGAGACATTCATCAGTAAATAGAGGAGTTAAAGGGTTGTATCACTGCTAAAAGGTATGTTCCATAATAAATACAACAATCTCTAGTTCTCTCAGTTTATATCATCATCACCACCACTACCACCATCATTATCATAACTAGCGTTAATATTGTACCCTCTTATGCCAAGTACCGTATTGAGTACTTTTTTACAAATATTATCTCCTTCCCCAAATTTTTACTACTATTCTTTTCTCCCTAGGCTGGTCACAAAACAAGCCCCAGGTTCAATAAAAGTCTAACATTAAGACAATTGCCTGAATGAATGAATAAATATTTATTAACATTTACTACATGCTGAACATTGTGATAAATGCTGGAAAGAAAAAATTTTCTTTATATTGATTCTATAATTGATTTTATGCTATATTCATTTTATAATTGAGTTTACAGCCATTCTTCTATGTTCTTGAGTTGAGTCCAGGAATTTATCTTTTCCTGAGTTACTTTAAGTTATAAATAATGGGAAAATTTGAACTACTCAACTTTCAGCTCCTGGGAAAATACCATAACATCTGATGTTATTTTTAAGTTCTGAAGCTACTTTGTAAGTGATAAGGTTTCCTGAAATGTCCTTGCACCGTTAAGGAAAGCTATAATCTCTATAACAAATCTTTCTAGAAATTCCAGGGGATCTGCTAACTCAGGTCCTAGTCTTAGACCATTGTCTCTCAGTTTGCCTTAATTTTCAAATGTAAAGGTTGCCCTAAAAACTCTGAGGTTTTAGAGTATGCATAATTCCCATTGGAGGCCATTCCCTGATGTCTGCCATTTATTTATATATTTAGATCCCAAGTCTACCTCTTTTGCAGAGTCCAGAATAGATTATAACTCTGAAAGACCTAACATGAACCATCTAGCAGTCTCTTGCCCTGGTCTCTAAAAACACTATGGGGCTCATATTTTGGGAGGTCTCTGTTAGGATTACTAGGTGAGAACTGCAGGAAGGGAAGTCACTTCTAAGGACAAGAGTTAACAGCAACTACCTGGAGACAACGGTTCGTTACAGGAAGAAGAATCAGATTCCTGCAGAGAGCCCCGTCAAGCCTGATACAATGCAGAGTCTTTCTCTTGAATCCTGGCTCTGAATCTCCTCCAGCTCTTATCCTTCTCCAGGCCGATCTGCTCTCCAGGCCCAATATTGTGTCTTTTATCCTCCCAGAGAATGGGCGTGGGATAATGCAAGGGCTTCTGGGAAGAACCGCCCCAGGCAATGAGCTTGCCCCCTCTATCAAGTCAACCTGAGTTCTCACCTTGTAATTGTCCAGAAAACCTGAATTCTCACCTTGTCACTGTCCAGACAACCTGAGTTCTCACTTAGTAATCCTAACAGGTCTCCATAAGAATGAAATTGAGTGAGAGCCTTTGGCAGGCACCAAGGGTTAGTCAAATTAAATGTGCATTAGACTCCCTGAAATGAATTCTAAAATTCATAAAAACATAAAATCAGTTACATTATAGAATGAATAGCTGACTGAAATGATTGTGTGCTCTATTATCTCTGAAAAATAGCTGTTCATATGTTATTGGGCCTCAGTTGGTACTAAAGGGATTATGCAGGATCACCTCATATTGATAGTTGCCTATCAGGTAAAGGCTTTATCTCCAAAATGTACAGAGAATTGACTCTAATTTATAAGAAATCAAACCATTCTCCAATTGATAAATGATCAAAGGATATGAACAGACAATTTTCAGATAATGAAACTAAAACTATTTCCCCTCATAGTGAGTGTTCCAAATCACTATTGATCAGAGAAATGCAAATTAAGACAACTCTGAGATACCATTACACACCTGTCAGATTGGCTAAGATGACAGGAGCAAATAAATAATGATGAATGTTGGAGGGGATGTGGGAAAACTGGGACACTGATGCATTGCTGGTGGAGTTGTGAAAGAAAACAACCATCTGGAGAGCAATCTGGAATTATGCCCCAAAAGTTATCAAACCTTTTTTTTTTTTTTTTTTTTTTGGATCCAGCAGTGCTACTACTGAGCTTATTTATATCCCAAGGAAATACTAAAGAAGGGAAAGGGACTTGTTTGTGCCAAAATGTTTGTGGTAGCCCTTTTTGTAGAGGCTAGAAACTGGAAAATGAATGGATGCCCATCAATTAGAGAATGGCTAGGTAAATTATGGCATATGAATGTTATGGAATATTATTGTTCTGTAAGAAATGACCAACAGAAGGAATAAAGAGAGGCTTGGAGAGACTTACATCAACTGATGCTGAGTGAAACGAGCACAACCAGGAGATCATTATACACTTCAACAACAATACTGTACGAGGATGTATTCTGATGGAAGTGGATATCTTCAACATAGAGAAGAGCTAATCCAATTCCAATTGATTAATGATGGACAGAATCAGCTACATCCAGAAAAGGAACACTGGGAAATGAGTGTAAACTGTTATCATTTTTTGTTTTTCTCCCCAGGTTATTTTTACCTTCCGAATCCAATTCTTCCTTTGCAACAACAACAAAATTTGGTTCTGCACATATATATTGTACCTAGGATATACTATAAGATATTTAATATGTATGGGAATGCCTGCCATCTAGGGGAGGGGGTGGAGGGAAGGAGGGGAAAATTCAGAACAGAAGGGAGTACAAGGGATAATGATGTAAAAAATTAACTATGTATATGTCCTGTCAAAAAATGTTATAATTATAAAATTAATTTAAAAAAAAAGAAGAAAAAAAATTAAAAAAAGAAAGAACTCTGGGAGATGACTATGAACCACTACATAGAATTCCCAATCCCTCTATTTTTGTCCACCTGCATTTTTTATTTCCTTCACAGGTTCATTGTACACTATTTCAAAGTCCGATTCTTTTTGTACAGCAAAATAACTGAATGGACATATATACATATATTGTATTTGACTTATACTTTAACATATTTAACATGTATTGGTCTACCTGCCATCTGGGGGAGGGGGTGGGAGGAAGGAGGGGAAAAGTTGGAACAGAAAGTTTTGCAACTGTCAATGCTGAAAAATTACCCATACATATATCTTGTAAATAAAAGCTATAATTAAAAAAAAAAGAAAAGAAAAAAGAGATAATTGCCTATCAGGACTTGGAAAATACAAGATGGTCGGTCCCTTAAAGAAAATGGAGGGGGCAGCCAAGTGGTGCAATGGATAGAGCACCAACCCTGAAGTCAGAAGGACCAGAATTCAAATCTGCCACTCCCTAGCAGTGTTAACCCCAACTGCCTCAGGGGAAAAAAAGAGAAAAGAAAATGGATAGGCTTCCATTTTTTTATCCAACTCCAAGGAATTTAATTGGTACATAACAGCTAAGTAAATAACAGGTGAGTATAAACAATCAAGTATTTTTCTGCTTTCTTTAATACACAATACATAAAAGTATATAATCATTCAAAGACTAACATGTTGAAAGAAGAGAGGATTCACATTCCTGGGAATACCACTCCATCATCCAGCAACTGGCCTTGTGTTCCTTCTGTTCCAGTTTGCCTCCACAGTCGGTTTTCCTTAGTGTAACTGGTTTTTGGTAACATTGCCTCCAAAATCACACCTGGCAGTCAACACTTTTTCAGACTTTTCTGTGAGAGAAGCCCACGGTCACATCTGGCTGTGCAGAGAAGGACTCCAAAAGAGACTTTCAAGAATTTTTCTTTAGTGTTTTTATCTTGAATTTATCAAATACTGGGTAAAAGAATATTTTCACAAACAAAACAGAACAGAGAGCATTGCATGTCAAATCATAAATCTGTATTGTGTACAACTTTTCAAAAAATATATGATAAATTCAATGTTATTTTCTTTTTTTTATTATATATTTTTCATAATATTATCCCTTGTATTCATTTTTCCAGATTATCCTCCCCCTCCCTCTATTACCTTCCCCCAATGACAGGCAATCCCATACATTTTACATGTGTTACAATATAACCTAGATACAACACAATAAGTATTAGATTCTGAAGGTACATGTAACCTGGGCAGACAGACATTAGTGCTAACAATTTACATTCACTTCCCAGTGTTCCTTCTCTGGGTGTAGCTACCTCTGTCCATCATTGATCAACTGGAAGTGAATTGGATCTTCTTTATGTTGAAGATTTCCACTTCCATTAGAATATATCCTCATACAGTATTGTTGTTGAAGTGTATAGTGATCTTCTGGTTCTGCTCATTTCACTCAGCATCAGTTGATGTAAGTCTCTCCAAGCCTCTCTGTATTCCTCCTGCTGGTCATTTCTTACAGAGCAATAATATTCCATGACCTTCATATGCCATAATTTACCCAACCATTCTCCAACTGATGGACATCCATTCATCTTCCACTTTCTAGCTACTACAAAAAGAGCTGCCACAAATATTTTGGCACATACAGGTCTCTTTCCGCTTTTTAGTATTTCTTTGGGATATAAGCCCAGTAGTAATACTGCTGGGTCAAAGGGTATGCACAGTTTGATAACTTTTGGGGCATAATTCCAGATTGCTCTCCAGAATGGTTGGATTCTTTCACCACTCCACCAACAATGCATCAGTGACCCAGTTTTCCCACAGCCCCTCCAACATTCATCGTTATTAGTTCCTGTCATCTTAGCCAATCTGACAGGTGTGTAGTGGTATCTCAAAGTTGTCTTAATTTGCATTTCTCTGATCAATAGTGATTTGGAACACTCTTTAATATGAGTAATTCAATGTTATTTTCAAAGATGTCATATTTGTTCTCTCCAGACTTCCATCTCTATATCTTTAAAATAGTTCAATGACTCTTTTTTATTTCTCTTTTATTCTTTTGATAACACTATGGTTCTTCTTCCCAAATAAGGAAAAACCAATCCTTATAGCATAGTCAAGCAAAATAAATCAACACATTTGTTGTGTCCATAAATGTGATTCATTCTGTATCTTGGATCCATCTCTTCTTGTCAGGAGACAAGCTATCCTCTAGAATTTTGATAGGTTATTACATAGATCAGAATTGTTAAGTATTTCAAAGTTGTCTTCAAAATGTTGTTGCAATACAAATTGCTCTCCTGGATTTACTCATTTCACTTTATAGATGTTTGTACATCTCCTCATATTGTTCTGAAACTGTCCCTTTTTAATTTCTTAAGAGACAATAATATTTTATTATATTTATATACCATGGATTTATCCAATCCTCAGTTGATGGCTACCCCATTTTCAGTTCTTCACTATTACAATACTGGATTTACTTTTATACAGCCAGTGAAAAAAATGTAGTCTTTGATCTTGGGCATTTCAAAAGATCAGGAGAGATCACTTTTCTCATTCATCATAGTACTGATAGAGAGCAAACTGTGATATCCAGGAGCAATTTTTGAATTCCAATCCAATAAAATAATTCTTCTGGGCAGCCATGCAATATCTATATGAAATTGGTTGAACCAATGCTAGTTTCTCTCTAGTAATGGAGAGATAATATAAGTATGATGAAGTGTAGCAATATAGATACTGAGATAAATTATAAGCTTGTAAGTCATATGAAAAAAATGCTTTAAATCACTATTGATTAGAAAAGTACAAATTAAGACCACTCTGAGATACCACCTCACATCTATCAGATTGGCTAATATTGGAAAGAGATAAATGTTGGAGAAGATGTGGGAAAATTGGGTACACACATTGTTGGTGGAGTTCTAATCTGATTCACCCAATCTGGAGAGCAATGTGGAACTATGCCCAAAGGGTTATAAAACTCTTCATACTCTCTGATCCAGCATACTATTCCCAAGTCTGTATTACAAAGAGATCAAATACTGGAGAAAAAGACCCACATGTACAAAAATATTTATAGCAGCTCTTTTTGTGTGGCAAGGAATTGGAAATTGAGGGCATGTAGTATTTGAATATGTTAAGCAGGTGAATTTCAGAAAAGCCTGGAAAGACTTAAATGAACCAATGCTGAGTGAGGTGAACTGAAACAGTAAAATATTGTACACAGGAACAGTAACAATGTTCAATGACAAAACTATGACTGATTTAGCTTTTCTAAGCAATACGGTGTTCCCAGACATTTCCAAAAGAATCATGATGAAAAAAAAAATATGAGTATAAATGCAGATGGAAACATACTATTTTCACTTTTTCCTTGCTTTTCTTTCTTTTTTTGTTCAGATTATTTTACAACATGACTATTGTGGAAATATGATGAATATGATTGTACATGTATAATCTATATTAGATTGCTTGCCATTTTGGGGAGAAGATTGGAGAAGGAGGGAGGAAAATTAGGAAATCAGTATCTTGTAAAACTGGAAGTTGAAAACTATCTTTACATGTAATTGGGAAAAAAATGAAATACTAAGTGGGGAAAAAATAAATTAAAAGCATAATCCTATCCTAATCCTGATGAAAATGAGGCAGACAAAAGTTAAGTTACTTGCTCTAATCACATAGTGCCTGAGGGAGGATGTCAACTCAAGTCTTCCTGTCTCCATATAGGAAACTCTATACCACCTGTTTTTCCACTTTTTCTTCCATATGTATATATTCTTCTGACCATTCTAAATTATATATGAGATGTGCAAAAATGTTTGTGGCAGCCCTTTTTGTAGTGGCAAGAAACTAGAAACTGAGTGGATGCCCATCAATTGGGGAATGGTGAATAAGTTATGGTATATGAATGTTATGGAATATTATTCTTCTGTAAGAAACAATCAGCAGGATTATTTCAGAAAGGTCTGGAGAGACTTACATGAACTGAGTGAAATGAGCAGAACCAGGAGATCATTATACATGGTAACAAGAAGATTATACGAAGATCAATTCTGATGTTGTTTAGACATTTCAATTGTATTTGATTCTTTGTGACCCCATTTGGAGTTAAAGATAATAGGACTGGTTCACTATTTCCTTCTCCAAATCATTTTACAGATGAGGAAACTGAAGCAAACAGGATCATGTAACTTGCCCAAGGTCACACGGCTATCATGTATCTGAGGCCAAATTTGAACTCAGGAAGAATAGTTTTCATTCTATCCCCTTCCAAGTCTACCTTTCCTCTTAATCTTTTCTTCCCTTTCCCTTCTTCTCTTCTGGTTCTATGCTGAATTTAGTCCTCCTTCATTAGGTTCAAATGACAGTAAGGTTCATGTGTTTCCCTTTTTCCCCTACAACTTCCCCCATATTTCTTTAGCAACTCAACCATCTGAGATAATAAATTTCACTCCCACCTCTCCCCTATTATATTCCTTTTTCTCTTTTTCTTAAGATCCTTAAAATATAACATGTATAACAACATAGAGCAAGACTTTTCCTAGGTCTTTTGGCTTATTTACACTGACTCTGGAAGACATGGTTTTGAGGGAACACTTGTTGCTTCTCCCCATTTGACTATAAACATTTCATCATTGTATTGTCGCTTCCAAATATTCATGTTTCTTTTTACCTCTGTTCTTGCAATTCAAAGTGTCTAATGGTTACCTCCTCAGCAATACTTATAAGTATTCTATTTCATTAAAAATTATTTTTCTCTCTCCTTTAAAGTTATGCACAGCTTTGCTGAACAAATTATTCTTGGTTGTAAGCCTTTTAATTTTTGCCTTTTGGAAGAGCACATTCCAAGTTTTCCTCTCAATTATAGGGGTTATCTCCAAGTAACTGTGGCTTCTTGGTTAGTCAATAAGCAATTTGGGCTTACAATGAGCTAGACACTGAACTGAGCACAAACGATTCAAAGAAAGGCAAAAAAAAGACTCCCTGCCCATAAAGAACATATAATCTAATGGGAGAAGACAACATATAAATAAGTAGGTACATATAAGACATAATTCTAATAGACTATGAGAGGTGAAAGCATTACTTCATCAAAGCCCTCTTTCTGGCTGCTTGCAGTATTTTTCTTTGACCTGGAAGCTTTGGATTTTGGCAATGATATTTAACAACTTGGATATAGCAAAATAAGAATGTATTTTTCTAGGTGATTCTGAGACTGAATCCCAAGTTTCTAGTTGCTTCTGCTTAGCAATTATTTCCTTAATCATAGTAGGTGACTGAATAGTAATTCAGAAATGAATAAGCAAAACACTTATTAAACACTTACCTTGTGCAAATCACTGTGTTAAACACTAGAAATAAAAACTAAAAAGGAAGATGGTTCCTGCTCCTAAGGAGCTCACATTCTAATGGAGAAGACATGGAAAGTTTCTGCTTCAAGTCAGAGGAAAGATTCCACATCCTTATGGTACAGTGGCAAAACAGATGGTAATACTTCTTTTTAAATGTCATTTCCATTGAAAAATTGTCTCAGCTTCTCTTGTTGACCCATTTAATAGTGCCAAGGACTTTGGTAACTAGAATTTTTTTTTTTGGGGGGGGTTTCAGAGGATGTAGGAGCACATATAGGAGCCAGGGGCTAGACGGTCTCTCCACAGGGATTGCTTCCCAGAATAATGGCTGAGGACATTGGGTTGAATGTATTTCTTTTCCCAAGGCTCTTGGATTTAGGGTTCTGAGCTGTTTCTATCAGTATCAAAAAGGAGATGTGGTGGTCAAGGTTGTTTTGACTTGCCTGGAACACACAACCTCCTGTCCCTGCAGAGAGTCCCACGCTGTTTCAGCTAGGCTGGCTTGCTTGCTCTATGTGTGGCAGTTAGTTAGGTTGGCAGTTAGTAAGGATGGCTGGCCCTTTCCCCACAGGAGTTGGTTCCTAAGATAATCAGTTTAAGGACTGGACAGGAAGTAAGATCAGTAGTTGGGATGTACTGCTCTTCACTGACTCTGACCCATTCAGTGTGCCTGCCTGCCTGTTGGTGGCAGTTGGTTAGCAGTTATTGTTGGTGTTGATGGCAAAAAGAAAAGTCTGTGATTTCTTCCCTCAGTGATAGTTGTGCAGAATAAGACATACATTTCCAGACACGGCTATTTTGGCAATTTGTTTTGATTAATGATATATTTTGTTTTGTTTTTTTTCTTTTTGGGGGAGAAATGTTTGAGGGAAGAGAAAGGTTACCAAAATGGGAAAAAAGTGAAGATATGTAAGAAGGAGGTCATTACAATTATTTCTTCCATACTGCAGGGTTTAGGAAAGCAATGCCCCCATGATCTGGAAAAATTTTGTTCTCTAAAAAAAAAAAAATTAAAAACAAAAAATTTGGCTCTTCCTTTGTACCTAAAAAGAAGTCAGACTTTTTTCTTTTTCTTTTATGGGGTGTTTTCAGTATTGTGTTGTAAAATTTGGGAAATTTATGACATTAAAAGACAAAATGTTGATATTACATAACCTATACATAAATTTTATGCACTTGAGTTTCTAAATTTTTTTTTCTGTGTCAGCTCCTGGCCTTCATATATCATTTTCAGTTTTTGCAAAATTCCCCCAGAATTCTCATTTAATTTCTTTTGCTGACCCATGATATATCAAAACTGTGATGGAAAAAGTTGCTGTGTAAAAGGAATAATTGTATTTGGAGGAAGAAACATATGTAATCCTTTTTCTGTTCTTATTTGCCTGTTTTCTTATTTGGTATTTAAGTTCATAATTTTAAAAAAGAAACAGTATAGTATAATAGAAATACTATGCTTCTTTAAGTCCTTTGGCTTATGTGTTTTCTGATTATAGGTTTTTGTAAGTCCTTTGTTATGTCTTACTGTTATATGTTCTAAGTATTTATTAATGCATATTTATTAATATTTTTACCTTAAGCATTTCTTTGTGGTGGAGGAAATAAATAGCTGTCCTATGGCTGAAATTTACTGATTTTCACACTTAGCCCCTTTTCTAGAAGAGATTCCATTGATCCCTTTTGGGGAGACCCTGGCCATAAGCCAAGTTTAGCTGGATCACTATTTCTTGACTTGTAATTATTTCATGAAAGCCTCCTGAAACAAAACTTAGATTTGTTTTTCTCCTCATTTTCATCATCTTAAGCATCTTCCTCATACTTAGCTTCACAAGGGCAGTTTTCATAGGAATCTTATTTTTGGTGGAATGGTAACTTATTAACTTCCTCTTTAGAGTAATGCTAATTGTATTATTTTCATTGTTTTCTTACTCTTCATCCTTATCCTCAATCTTGTTTGGCTAGTTAGTATTATTCATTTTTTGGTCATTCTTTTGGATTCAAATTCTTTATTGTCTTCAGATTCACTAACCTTTTTCTTTCTATTCTTCACAAAAATTTTTTTTATTTGTTTGGTTTTTTTGCCTCCTTGACCTAGGGGATTGCTTCTTTAGCTGAAGTGTCTAATGCCTGAGTACAAATAGCTCCATTTTTCTGTATTGGCTAGGTATTTACTTTTTTGACAGGCAAATCTTCTGTCTTGAGCTATTTTTTGTTAGGTGTGACAATTTTGAGCTGGTTATATCTTTTTTTCTGAAGTAGCCATAACCTTCTTTCTTATTAATTACCATAATCTTTTTTCCACTCCTTTCTTCAACTTCTGACAGGTTGTTATCCTCATTGACTTTATCCCCTTTGGGTGAGGAGCAATTTTCTTTGACTCCCCTTGATTTTTAGGATCCTTTCTGAGATTCACCAGATTGAATGACATGGATTCATTAATAAGGACTCAAGCAATATTGGTAATGGCTTAAAGTTTTAGTAGCACCCTTCATTAGTATCCCATTGGTAATGGTGACCAAGACTAACCCCTAGGTTTTCTTTATTTATGGATGTATATGTAATGTTCTGGCTAGTTCTATGGAGGTCTTCTGAATGGGCCTTGGTTTCAGCAGAATAATCACCACAAGAATAGTCAGGAATAAAGTCCAAAGTCTTTATTATCTCCTTCACAGTCTGTCTCCTATGCCTGGGGCTGGACTAGCTTTGGGGGACCTTCAGATGGGCCTTGGTCTTAATGGAGAAGTGAAGGAGACAGGACAGCCACCACGAGGATTTTTGTCTGGGAGTCTGAGCTCCAGCCTCCAATTCTCTGTCTTCTCTGTCTATCTCGGAGTCTGTCTCCCTCCCAGATCTCTTAGCTCTTATATACTCTATTATAAGTACATCATCATAGGTGTCAATCTTATAGAATAGATGTCAACTTCTAGAACTATACTAAGTACTAAGTACATGTAAACTAGAGAATCATTATCTCAATTCCACTGAGTTAACACCTTTTTGCAAGATTAAATCAATTATACTGACCCTTAAATATACCTTTTCAGAGCCCTCTACGTGTATATATAAAAAACATTCTGAGTTCCAAATTCTCTCCTTCCCTTCTCTCACCCACTGAAAAGGCAAACAACCTATGTCAATTATCCATGTAAAAGCATGCAAAACATATTTCCATATTAATCATATCACAAAAAAACCCAAAGAAAAACAGAGAAAATTATATTTCAGTTTGCACTTAGAGTTTATCAGTTATCTCTCTGAAGGTGGATAGCATTTTCTCATCATGAATTCTTTGGAACTGCCTGGGATCATTGTGTAGATTAGAATTGCTAAGTCTTTCACAATTGAGCATTACAACTTTGCTATTACTGCACACAATAATCTTCCAGTACTTCTCACTTCAATTTTCATCAGTTCCAATAGGTCTTGCCATGTTTTTCTGAAATCAACTTCCTTATCATTTCTAAAAGCACAATAGTACTCCAACACAGCTTGTTATATACCACAACTTGTTCAGTCATTCTCCAATAATGATCATTCCCTCAATTTCAAATTCTTTACTACCATAAAAATGCAGGTCATTTCCCCTTTTTTTGGTTCTTTTTGGGTTATTCATAGTGGTGGTTAAAGATCATACACAGTTTTATAGTTCCTTAGAGATCATTAATAGACTTTGAAAGTTGAAAACTGATGAGGTTGTAGAAAGTGAAACATATTTATCCTTGCCTCCTATATAAAATTTTTTTTTGTTACAAGTAGCATAGACCAAATGTGTGTTGAAATATTCCATCTCCATTTGCAATTTTTAAAAAATTCTGAACAATTCTAGTTCTCTGTGTATCAAATAGTTATCAGACTTTATCATTGCCTCAATGGGGATAAGACTTACAGAACTGCCATAAGTGAAAATTTTCTAAAATGTGTTTTAACTGGATGTTTTACAGTCTAATGAAGATGCTAAATTCTACTGGATCACACAGACTTCTGACAAGCTTTAGCATAGCCTTGATAAAATAATTTTGTTAAGATTGGGAAGGGAAGAACTCACAAGTTTGGGGTCCCAGACCAGGTGTCTCAAAAGAATTTGCTGGCTTAAACCCATCTCCTAGTCAAGAGGCAAAGTTTTATTGCAATAGTAATTGTAACATCATTACAAAAAGTAGGCTGTAATTCTAAGGGAATTTCAGCAGAGAAACAGAAGAAAGGAGATATATTTATCCACTTTTCAATCATAGATATGCTAATTCTATGGCTCATAGGAAGAAGTGGTCTCTGGAAAGAGTGGTTTTCTTGACCAGATTATTATTGACAAGATTACCAGTCAGCAGTGAATTATTCACTATTGTCTCAGGAGTTCTATCTGTGGGAATTTCCTGAAGTCAGAATCTGTCTGACTATAAAGAGTGGTCAGACATTGGGTATGGGGGTTTCCTGAGGCAGATTCCAAAGCTACAAGATTTAGGACTACTGACTTACTTTTAGAACAGAAGCCCCCCCAAGGTCAGGGAACCCCCAAACCATCACTATACTATCATAGCTATACCATATCATTTTCCCCTCTCAAGAAATTTGTGCCCCAAATTCATTTGGGACAGAGGTTTCATCTTCTGGAGCTGCTTCATGCTGATAAGGGGAGGAAAGCTGCCCCTGCCCAGTGGGGTCCCAATTGGGGAGGGGTGGCAAGATGGCAGCAACATCATTCAGGAAGTGCTGAGTATCAGAATCAGTTAGCCAATGATATTCAGGGTGAATAGTTGGAAGTTCATAGTTGGGAGCCTGGAGAAAACAAATCTCATAAATAGGTTAAAAATGCAGGGGCCAAATATGACCAAAAATAATAATTTAAAAGAGGAGTTAGTAGGGTTGATAGCCAGGAACCCCACCCAGAAGAAGGCTGTGGGGTGAGATGAGGCTATCATAAATGTCTCTTGTCCAAGAAGCTTTTCCTAGGGTAAATACCAAGAATGTTTTCTCTAAAATCCCCACTTTTGTTTCCTTGAAGGGGTGGAGACAGTGTCTGAAGCAGTGGTGTTATACATAGTGAGAGGAACACTCAGATGATCTAGGATACAAGTACCATAGTTTTTAAAAAGATATTAAACATTGGGTAGAGAGGATGACCTGCAGAGTGGAGATAATAATCTTAAATAGGTTTGATCTCCTTTAGCAAAAACCTGAGCCTTCAAAGAAGGCTTTTACCCAATTAGTAAAGGTGGCCATAAAAACCAAAAAGCAGTTTGAAGCCCCTGAGAAGGGACATATGTATAGAATCCACTTGCTAGTCCTTTCCTAAGTATGTTCCCCTCCTGTAGATAGGCTTCAGGATGGGGGGTTAGCAGCCCTTTCACAAACTGGTCATGTTTGACAGATCTGTTTAACTGTTTCTCCTAGCTTGTGACTAGTGAAAATAGGTTTCACAAAAGTTTGGAGAGCATTTTTTTTTTTCTCCAATGAGTATAAAGAAGCTTCAAAGAAGGTGGTGTAGAAGCATTATGAGCGAGTTTGCCAGAATAATTTTGGAATGGATATCCTCCAGTTATTAACTTTTTGGCAAGAGAAGGGATAGTCAGGTTAAAGTTATTCCCCTAAGGGGTAGTTAATACAAATGAGATGGCATCCAGGGTGGGGATGGTGATATTTGGGAAAGGGGCTTTTGCCAAATAATGCATCAGGTCCTGTCTGGGCTACCTTGAGGATGCTGAGGATACACCCAACAATCATGAATGCCCCCACTGCCCATGGGGTTCCCTAGCCTGACTAAGAAGTTATCTCCTTATTAGACAGAGCTGGAGATAAACTAAAAGCAAAGCACACAAATAACAAGAAAGAAAGCTAATTTTAAGTGCCTCAGCCAGTTAGTGAGTTATTTGAGGAGTGGTCTTGTGGTCTTATTCACTCTACAAAGACCAGGGCTGAGATTACAAATTGACCTGTTTGAAACCACCTAGAAGGAGAAAGGTTGTGTCCCCTTTCTTCCCAGCTGGGTGCTGGGCAGCAAAATCTGCAAAATAGAAATTTTTACTGTTGAAAGTCCCCTTTCTTTTCATATGACCTCATGAGTGTGCAAAATATGAAAAGCATTTTTGGAGTCAGTATAGATGTTCACTCTCATTCCCTTCCCCAGTTCCAACACTCAACTAAGGGCAATGAGTTAAGCCACTAAGGCTGGGACAGCAAGAGGAGCCAGCCCAGGGATTTCTGGGTCCCAGACAGAGGAATCTCCTTCCTCCCAGATTTCAGAGGGAATATGGGAGGGTTTGGGGAGAAGCACAAAAAGTTCACTTAGAGGTCTGAGAAGGGAAAATTGGGTCCTCAACTTCACCATTTAATCATGCCCCAACAAGGGAGCAGGACAAGAGGGAATAGGAAAGGAGTGTTTAAATATCAGGTCACCAAACTGGCAGGGCAGAGGGGAGGTCTCAAAACAATTCTTAAATTTCCCTTCAATCCCCATTACTCTATAAAGGGAGGACTAGTAAGACCAGAGTTGTCAGAGCAAGACAGAAAGTAGGACCCGTGTCAAAAGGGAATTCAACGGCCTTATCTGCCACATCCACAATCATTCTGGGTACAGCCATTGTGATGGAGTAAAGGAGAGGCTGACCAAACCCCAAACCCCTGCTGGAGGGCAGGGCAATGGGGGGGGGGGTTGACCCCTGTGGGCAGTCTCTCTCCCACTATCCTTCCTGATTGCACTTGAGGCAAGGGCCTGGGAGTTTCCTTCGAGGACAGTGGCTCTGGCTGTGACATCTGAAGCCCAAAAACCCCATTGGTTCCTGAATATGGCAGCAGCTAAAAATTGAAGCTGTTTTTTGTTTCTTGCTCTGGCCCGGTGGTCAGCTACTCTGTAGCTGTGTCAGTCTCTATTATTAAAGACTTCAGAAGCTGTTTCTAACAGTTGAATTTGGGAAGTTTGAGGTCCCAAGGCTAATTTCTGCAACTTCCTCTGAATATCTGATCTCAAGTGATTTATGTCTCTAATAACAAATTCTAACAATTGTAACTTATTATTTTAAAAGTTTGCTAGGACTTAAATCCATAAGAGATTTTGTTTAACATATTTTATATGTCTAAACTTATCCTGATGCTAAGGATCCTCAGGGCTGATTACCTTGCTTACCCTAAAGATTTCAAGAAAACTGACAAGCTTACAAGTAAAGGGATGCTGACAGAGACCCTACAGAAAAGCTTGCTAAATTGCCCACCCCAACTATTTTTAGTGCTTTGATAGGCTCTGTCATTTGATGTCTCCCCCCACTCTGTGAAGGGGGGAAAATGTTCATACCTCATACCTGGAGGTAAGCTGATAAGACTTTATGATTGACAATAACTTAGCTATCAGGTTTTAGAATTTTCCTAAGTAATAGCTGAATAGTCTTAGCTGTAGTTTCTATTCCCTTTAATAAGTTTCCCTTTTGTTTAGGGAGAAAACAAGACAATATTTAAGAGTTGAGACAGAACAGATTTTAAAATTGATTTAACTTTAGTTAATGAGCCTAGACTGAATTGTAATTTGGTTATTTTCCAAATCTATGCAATTCATTTCTCTTTTGTGAGCTAGGAAAAGATGACAGGGATTTTTTTACTCACAGGGTCCTCAAAAGTCTAACTCTAGATAACTAGAGTTTTAAAGTAGTGGCAAACTGCTTTTCTCTTTTCCTAAAGTTGTAAAACTCTTCTGCTAACATCAGTGCAAAAAGATCCCTTTAGTGGGCTTTCACATTAAAAAACCCATTAAAGTTATCAAACATGAAGCAACTATATCTCGTAAAGCAGTTAACATTCAAATAACATGTTTTAAAGCAATTATACCCAAGAAAGTAGTTAATATTCATATAGTATGTTTTGAACTAAATGCTTCACAACATCTATTTGGGCAAGGTTGTATGGGGTCCCCTATTTCTGCAAGTGAGGCAAAATGTGAATTTCCCTATAGTCCTGAGATGAGAAGAGTTAGCAAACAGAGAAACTTTGACTACATTGATCTTGATAACAATCCCAACTGAGATGTTTCAGGATTTTTTGTTGTTCTTGTTGCGATTTTAAAATGACTATTTGCCAAATTTCTTGATCATTGCTTTCAAAATTTTGAGAATTTGCTAATATGTTTGGCTCTCACAATTTTTGAGAATAACAAAATCTAGCTGACAGAACAAACATGACACAGACATTCTACACAGACACAAAACACACACATAGAATGCCATGAAAAAGGACAGTCCCATCTTTGCCAAAAATTCATAAAATTCCTATAGCACTTCAGTCTTCTCTGGTGTCCCAGAAAAGGGGAAAGGGTGGCAAAGGTTCCCTAGAAACCTTGCTGAAAGTTGCAAGAATTTCCTGGATTGGGTGTCCCCAGTCTAGGAAAACTTGCTGAGTATGGAGCTCATGATGACCTAGATGAACCTTCTTCCAGTGGCTTGGGGTAACCCAACTATAGGACTGAGAGAGAAAAAATGGGGGCCTTACCTTGACAAGGAGGGAATCAAACCAGGGAAGGCCAGACTTGCCCTGTACAGGGTCACCAAATGTTGAGGTTGGGAAGGGGGAACCCGAAGTCCCAGACTAATGTTGCAAAGTGTAGCAAAAGAATTTGCAGGCTTGAACCCATTTCCTAGTCAAGGGGAAAAGTTTTATTGCAATAGTAATTGTAACGCATTACAAAAAGTGGGCTGAAGAGAATTTCAGCAGAGAAACAGAAGCAAGGAGATATATTTATCCAGCTTTCAATCATAGATATGTTAATTCTATGTTTCATAGGTAGGAAAAAGTGGTCTCTGGAAGGAGTGGTTCTCTTGACCAGATTATTACTGGCAAGATTACTAGTTAGCAGTGAATTGAGAAGTGGGTCTTATTCACCATTTGATCTGTGGGAGTTTACTGAGATCAGAAGCTCTCTGACTAAGGGACTGTCAGACATTGGATGTGAGGGTTTGCAGAGGTAGATTCCAAAACTAGAAAATTTAGAACTACTGATTTTTTGTTAGAACAGAAACCCCCCAAGGTCAGGGGACCCAAAAATCACTGCTATATTTCCCGAGAAGCTACACCATATCAGTTTCATCAGCAAAAAATGATCTTTTCCTAATCTTTAGTACCTAGAATTGTTTTACTCCCAAGTGTTTTGCCTTCATAGCAAGGATTAGTAGCTATCTTTTTTCTAATGTTCTTCTGTTCTTCCAACTCCAAGAAACCTATACTATACTGCAGAAGAATCAATAACAAGCCCATTCATTTGCCAGTTCTTTTGAAGATCTTTGTTTTCTGAAGATTAATCAGGCTATTTCACAGCAATACTTTGTCAATTGTTGACACTATTTTTCATTTAAGATCAAATATTTCTTTGTGCTTTGTTGTGACTGATTTTATTTTGTCATGAATTTGAATGGTCCTTGAAATTGACTTACTCATGCCAACAACACATGATGCAATATTGCTAATAGATGTTGGTGTGCTCTCTAAAAGTGATGACTTTTGTACATTCTCTTAGAATAATATTTATTTTTTAAAACCATAAAATTTAAAATATGGCAAAAGAATGAAGCACATTTTGTATATGACACAAAATCTAGCCTTCATCTAAGAACTAAAGTCAGGGAAACCAACTCACTACAGTTCATCTGGTCATATTTTTAAGTCAGTCCAATGACAATAGAAGTATACATTTATCATTATGATCATCATCATTACTATCACAAAATGGAATTGTATCCAAATTTATTTATCCAAAATAATTAATATAGCATTGTACCTACCATATAGAATAATTATGAGGTTCAAATGAAATAGTATAAATATATTGCAAATGTAAAAGCACTATATAAATAAATGTCAGTTATTGCCCCTACTAGTTCAGAAAGAATTAGAAGTCTGAAAAATTTCCAGGCCTATTCACTTGAATGAAGGAATGAAAAGGCATGTAAATTAAACATCATCTGCTAGACACTGCTAAATGCTGAGGATACAAGATAGTCTCTCTTCTCAAGGAGTCCACATTCCAGTAGGGGACAATACATGTAAGGGAGCTAGTTAGAAAGATGGAGAAGGAGTGCTAGGAGTGAGCTGTGGCACAGTTTAGATCTGTCTAGGAAGTAGGATGATGGCCTGGTTCTGAACAAGATAAGATAAAATAACTCATCTATTATTACTCAGGTTTTGGGGGCAGGAATCAGAATTCCAGTAGAAGAAGTAAAGTTAGAGAGCATAACTTGGTTAGCTTCAACAATTTTGAAAATTTTGATATAGAAGCATCTCAAAAACCTTGGAATTATTGTTCTTGAACAAGGATTTATTTATTTTTTTTGATAAATAGAGTTGATAACTGTACAAAGTACTATATTTCATAACAAAAAAATAGTCCCTGCCCTTGAGTTCATTTTTTACTGATAAAATGTAGGATGCAAACAGATAAGTAGACATATAATATTGAGCAGGGAAGCAGTAATAACAACTAGAAGAATTAGTGAAAGGCTTCCTACAAGGTTGGAGCCTTGAAAGCAACTAGAGATTCCTAAGAGATAGAGGAAAGGAGGGAGTGCACACTAGGTCTCAGGACAGCTTGGGTAAAGATACAGAGGTGGACAATGGGATGATGAGCTCAGAGAACAGCTCAGGTCCCTTTGGCTGAAACAGAGGATATGAGGAATAATATGTAATAAGCCAAGAAAATTAGGCTGGAGGCAAAATAAAAGACTGACATGCTGAGCTATATCTTGGAGGCAAATAGGACCCTTGGAGGCAAAAAGGTCATTAGACTTGTACTTTGGAAAGATCAGTTTTGTAACTATGAAGAAGATAGAACAGTGAGAAAATGAAAACTGGGAGAACAATAAGGAGACCTTTTGAAAGTAGTCTTGGAAGAGGTAATGAGTAACTGAACTAGGGTGGGAGATGGATGAATAAAGAAAAAGGGACAAATGTGAAAGATAACATGGAGATAGAATCAATAACACTTGACAACAATTGGGATAACATATGGGGGAATTAAGGAAGGAAAAGTTAAGAATGACTTTGAGGTTGAGAATATGGATAACTGGAAGGACCCAAAAAAGGAAGAGAGGTCACTTTAGAAGAGAAAAAAATGAACTGAGTTTTGGACGTGTTTAATTTGAAATTTCCATGCAACATTAAAGTGAAGATTTCTAACAAGATAGTGGATTATATGAGACCATTAAATTGTGAGCTCTTTGAGAGCAGGAACTATCTTTATATCCTTAGTACTAAGCAAAAGTTCTGGTACATAGTAGGTGCTTAATATTTATTGATTGATTAATCATTAAAATGGATTCTTCCTCTAATTAAATAGATTTAAATCTATGGAAACTCATTTTGTGCAATTTTTGTTTCTTTTGTTTTTCTTCTTTTCTTTACATCTTTACATAAATATATTGATTGATGAGGCTCATGATCTCCAGTCATATAGCATCACCAGAGTGTGCTGGTGTTAAAAAAGATAGGCTTTTACCACTTTAAGTAGCTTGTAATTGTTGAAAGCACTGTGTAGGTTCCCACATGCAATCCAGCCCACTTTTCTATTAAGTTTTAGGTTTAATTCATTGTTACTTTATATCACCTATACAAAATGTATATATTGATTAGCTATGTCTAATCTAAAGAATAGATTTTTTTTCCCTACTCTTTTTCCATAGGCAAAGCTAGGCCAATGAGGTAAGATTTATGAAAAAGTCATGAAGATGGCATATTTACCAAAATGTCTATAGCAGAATATTTTGTGGTAGGAAAAAATGGGAGAAAATATTGACAAAGTGTGATCTATGAATATAGAAGAGTATTATTATGCACAGTTTTAGGAACTGGACCTGTGTTGTCACTACTCTAGGGAACTTCCAATAAGGAAACTTCCTCTACCAAGTGAGGTTAGCATGCTTTCTGCAGCTTAGTGTTAAAGAGTTACCTGGAAAGTCTAGGAAGACTTACTTAAACTGCTGCTGAGTGAACTGAACAGAATCAGGAGAACATTGTACACAGTAAAGCAAGACTATGTGATGATCAATTGTGTTGGACTTGGCTCTTCAACAATTGTCTTGAATTGCAATTCAAGATAATTCCAATAGACTTTGGATGGAAAATGCCATCTGCATCCAAAGAGAGAACTATGAAGACTGAATGTGGATCAAAACATGGTATTTATTACTGCCAATCCTTTCATCCCCAAGTAAAACAAAGTAAAGGTGCTCCCATATCACAAGTAAGCCAGACTACCTGAAGCAGCAACAAGGTACCCTGAGGGAAAGACAAGAGGTAGCATGTGCCAAGAGAATCAAATTATTACCATCACCTCAAGTACCACTTTCTCCCAGACACTGAAGGGATTATCCCAGAACTCTGAATTCAAGAGCCCTGGGAATTTACCTGCTTCCAACTGGGCCCCCAGAGCCATCATTGAAGGGAATTAGTGAAGAAAACATATTTCTCACAATCAACTGCTGAACAATTACTGAAAAGCAGGTAAGTACAAGAGCCCCAGGAATGGCAGTGCCTCCCAGAGCACTACTGCTTTCAGACCAGATTCATCATCCTGGAAAAGCACTCCTATGAACATGCATAATGTGCTGAAGCCGCTTCCTTGTCAATATGGTCTGAATACCCAGAAAGGGAAGTCTGTGACACCAAATTTCCTGGTAATGTCAAACATTTCAATATCAAGTAGATATGATTTTGTCAGTGAAAATGACATTAAAGATGGTGCATTAACATTTTTGCTTCTGCACAACTGACTTCCAGCTGAAACCTCCTATTGATGAGATCCTGAGTAGGTGGGGTAGCAGAAAAAGCCTAAAAATAAAATTACAATACTCCCTGAAGCAAGCAGGAAAGGACACTGATGTGATCAGCTCAGCCTTACAGTCCCAACCTTCTTCCCTTCTCCTTGGAGGTCACACATTACTGTATCCAGTCAGAAAGCTAAGGTGATGTTTAACCCCTAAAGTTAAATTTCCCCTACAAATCTGTAGTCAAATACTCATGGCGCATACCATTTGCTGAATCCCTTTTGGGGTTAGCCTTCCTCACAGTATCTGTATTCTCACCCCTTACCCTACCATGCCTCATAGTGTCTTTATCTTTTTTCTAGTTAACTCTTTAAGGCTATTAAATCCCTCTATGGATTTAGACAGTTAGTCAATAGTGTACTCTCACCTCATGACATATTTCCTTTCTGGTGGTTAATTGTGAGAAGAGCTTGTCTTTTGCCTTGGTAATTGTTAAAACAGTTTTCCTTGCTAACTATATGCTCTCCCAAACCTATTTCATATTTAACAACCCTGGTGTCTATTATACCTCTTCATTTTGTCTACCACATCTTATAAATAAAAGGACCTTTTGGCAAAAAGTATGCCATTGTGAATTCTGAATGTGTCTTGTGTTTTGTATTCGAACTAGAAATTGCTACCCCAACTTTATCACTACATATGTTGTTTCTCCCACTAAAGCTCTTTGAGAGTAGGGACTGTCTCTCCACTTTTCTATTTGAATCACCAACATCTGTCATGTTGCTTTGCTTTATTATTATTATTATAGCTTTTTATATACAAAACATATGCATGGGTAATTTTTCAACATTGACCCTTGCAAAAACTTCTGTTTCAACTTTTCCTTCCTTCCCTCCACTCCCTTCCCTAGTCCCATACATGTTAAGTATGTTAAAGTATATGTTAAATACAATATATGTGTACATATTTATACAGTTATATTGTTGTACAAGAAAGATCAGATTTTGAAAGAAAAGAAGAAAAAACAAAAATGCAAGCAAACAATAACACAAAGAGTGGAAATGTTATGTTGTGGTCCATACTCATTTCCCAGTGTTCGTTCTCTGGGTATAGCTGGTTCTGTTCATTACAGATCAATTGGAACTGATTTGGATCCTCTCATTGTTGAAGAGGGCCACGCCCATCAGAATTTATCATCATGTAGTATTGTTGAAGTGTATAATGATCTCCTGGTTGTGCTCGTTTCACTCAGCATCAGTTGATGTAAGTCTCTCCAAGCCTCTCTGTATTCATCCTGCTGGTCATTTCTTACAGAATAATATTCCATAACATTCATATACCATAATTTACCCAACCATTCTCCAATTGACGGGCATCCCTTCAATTTCCAGTTTCTAGCTACAACAAAAAGAGCTGCCACAAACATTTTGGCACATACAGATCCCTTTCCCTTCTTTAGTATCTCTTTGGGATACAAGCCCAGTAGTAACACTGTTAGATCAAAGGGCATGGTGCTTTGCTTTTTAAGTAAGCTCGTAAGTCACTTAAATTTTCTCTCTTCTCTATCTTTCTTTCATAGTGGAGGGGAATGATTTACTCTATCAGTCAAGATGTAGATAGAATTGCCTGTCTTGTGTAACTCAATACCTGGGGTGAAATGTACCTGATTTTTTCACTGTCTTCACCTCTGATGTTCTCTGATCCAGGTCCAAACCAGCCCTAGTCATTATCTAGTTCCTTTGTTCTTCCTGGAGGTTGGTTTATATTTCTCCAGTCAAAATTAGTACTGGAATAATTAGGGCTTTTTTTTTTTTTTTTTTAACAAGACAGGAAACCTAGTAGATATCCAAATGGGCAATGAAAACGACGTGTTGAGAGGATACAAAGGAAGATTTAGAAAATCCAAAGCAACTGCAAAGGAGAAGAGTAGTTATTAATCAATTATGCAAGATGAGGAGTAAAAATTGTACATTGTAGAAGAAAAAGACACTGGGGTTGTGATTTCATTGGTATAGGAAACTCCTAGCTGAGTAAATTCTCTTTACCAATGCAGCTCAATACTTTCTCTGCAATGTTGTCTTAGAGAATTGCCTAAAACACTGAAAAATTAAACAACTTGTCCAGGATCATTTAGCTAATATGTGTCAGAAACTAGGTTTGAACTCATGTTCTCCTAGTGTTGAGGCTAACTCCTTAGCCACTATCTATCTATCTATCTATCTATCTATCTATCTATCTATCTATCTATCTATCGACACAATGCCTCTCTTAATTATAGAAACTCAGTATAATCCAACCAATATATCTGGGCATTGGACCCAGATAATTCTGGAGGAAAAAGTGAGGCTGGTGACCTTGCAGAGTCCTTCCTCCCTCAAATCCGATTTGCTGGCATGTCATGCCATCACCTCCCTGATGTCACTATCTTCTTGGAGAACAAAGGACAAACTGTAACAAACCAATCAGTAACCCAAGCATACCGACAATTCTGACATGCTTAGCATCAGCCCAAAATATTCTTTGGAACCAGACTTGGATGTGCCAGACCCATTCTCATTTTAAAGTGAGAAATAATGTCAGGTGCAGAGGTCTGCTTTGAACCTGGGTTTTAGCTTTCCTTCTTTCCCCAGGCAGGGGAAAGTATTGTGAGGCAGTCATTGGCCTCTACTTTAAGCGCTGATGGGGCTAACTCATTGGGTGAGGGACACCCCCAGTTTGGGACAGAGCACAGGGCTCCTTGGCTTCAGTCTTTGCTCAAGGAACCCCTTGAGATAATTTATTCCAAGCCTATTCCCTTTTTAATTTTTGAAAATTTTATTCATATATTTTTACAACTCAACAATTTTTCCCAAATATTTCTTCTTTTCTCAGAAAGCCATCCCATGTAATGAATATTTTTAAAGAAAAAAATGAACAACAATGAACAATACAATGAAAACGTCTAAAAATATATACAATGTTCCATACTCATGCATCTCCCTCCATTGCAAAGAAATGAGGCAAGGATGTTTTCTCATATTTCTTCTTTGAAATTTTGCAACAAACATTTTTGATTATTTTTGAATGGCTATTCTTTCCATTTGTTGTAGTCATTACAAATATTGTTCTCTTCATTCTATTTAACTCTATATCAATTTTTCTAACTCTTTGCTTCTCTATATTTATTTATCATAGCAGCTAATTCTTACTGAACAATAATATGCAAATACATTTATATGTCACAATTTGTTAAGCTAGCTTTCAATCATTGGACTTCTTTGCTTCCAATTTTTTGTTAACACCAAAAGTGCTGCTATAAATAGTTTGATGTATTCTTGAGACTTACTTATTAGCAATGATCTTCTTAGGGTGCAGTGGAATCTTTGGATCAAAGGTTATAATCATTTTAGTCATTACATTTGCAGAGTTATGGTTACACTAATTCACAGTTCAATCAATAAATACTGATGTACTCATCTTCCCATAATTCGTCAACATTGACTTTTCTATCTTTTGTCATTTTTGCCAATTTTCTAGCCATGAGATTGTTTTGATTTCTCTTAGTAGTAGTGATTTGGAGCATTCTTTCATATGGTTGGTAATTGTAATTCTTTTTTTGAGAATTATTTGTGGGGGCAACTAGGTGGCGCAGTGGATAGAGCACCAGCCCTGAATTCAGGAGGACCCAAGTTCAAATCTGGTCTCAGACACTTAACACTTCCTAGCTGTGTGACCCTGGGCAAGTCACTTAACCCCAGCCTCAGGGAAAAAAAAAAAAAAAAGTTTGTGTGTGAGAATTATTTGTTCATCTACCATGGCCATGCATCTATTTGGAACTTTTTTGGATGTGTGTGTATCTGTGTGTGGGGTGTGGTGTGTGTGTGTGTGTGTGTGTGTGTGTGTGTGTGTGTGTGTGTGTGTGTGTGTTTGAGCTAGTTGTCTATCTCTTCCATACTAAAATCTTATCCGAGAAATTTGATAAAAAGATTCCCCCCTTCTTGATCACTTCCTTTTCCCTAGACGCTTCAATTTCTACAGAAAATTTTCAATTTTGTGAAATCAAGATGATCTATTTTTTTTTCTTTTGTATTTGTCCCTCTCTGGTTAAGAATACATCTCCTACCCATAGTTTTGAAAGGTATATGATCTGTTTTTCAACATTTTAGTGGTATAATCTTTAATATTAAAATCATGTATCTATTTTACATTTATTGTGAAATGCATAAAATTTTTATTTAAGAGTAATTTCTGCCCTATCTGTTTTCTAGTTTTCCAAGAATTGTTTCCTATTTTTTCCTAAGAAATTTATACTTTCAAATTTGCAGAACAGTGAGTTTCATTCTTTCTAGTCTATGTTCCTTGATGAACTTATGAAGGAGTTCTGTGAGGGACAGAGGGTCAGAGGGGGGGAGAGAGACAGAGACAGAGACAGAAACAGAGACAGAGACAGAAAGAAAGAGACAGAGACAGAGAGAGACAGAGACAGACAGACAGAGAGAGAGAGAAAGAGAGAGAAAGAGAGAGACAGAGACAGAGAAAGAGAGAGACAGAGAGAGACAGACAGACAGAGACACAGAGAACAGTGGTTATTTTTCAATTATTTTATTCATGTCTGACTCTGATCCCATTTGGGGTTTTCTTGGCAAAGATACTGAAGTAGTTTGCCATTTGGTTCTCAAAATCATTTTACAGATGAGGAAACTGAGGCAACAGAGTTAAGGGACTTACTTAGGATCACATAGCTAGTAAGTATTTAAGGCTGGATTTGAACAGAGATCTTAGTAACTCCAGGGCCAATGCTCTATCTACTGTGCCACCTAGTTGCCCCTGTTTAACAGGTTCTTATAATTTTTATTTCTTTTGGGGGAGGGTGTGTGTGTGTGTGTGTGTGTGTGTGTGTGTGTGTGTGTGTGTTAGTTTGAATACTTTATCTAAATTGGATAAAGGTTTATCAATTTTGTTAATCTTTTTAAAGAAGAAATTTTACTGTCATTTTGGTTTCTAACAAATCATTTTTTTTCCTTCCAGTTTTCAATATCTCTTTTGTTTTTGTTGGCTTTCTGATTTTTCAAAAAAATGTACTTTTATTACACTAGTCATCATTTCTATTTTCTTTTGTGCACATTTTTAAGAATATAATTTCCTCCATGAGAATTGCTTTATTTGTATCCCAGAAATTTGGTTTTATGTAGATATTTTTATACTTGTTCTTTGACCCATTCATTATTATTTTTTTTGACCCATTCATTATTTAAGATTTCATTGTTAAGTCTCCAATTAGGTATGGTTTTTGGTTTTGCTTTTGTTTTTTGTCCTCTATGAACTGATCACTATTTTATTGTTATGCTCTGTGAAGGACGTTTGCTATTTTTGCCTTTTTATATTTATTTGCAATATCGCTGTGCTGTAATACGTGGTTAATTTTTAGAATTTTTAGAAATGGTATTGAGAAAGCTATATAACACTCAACAGTCCCACTTATATATGATGAGTTTTACTTCATTATTGAACAATAATGTGTTCAATTCTTTATTTTCCCTTTTGTCTATATGTTAAATTTGTCCCAAAGTACTAGAAACATTGAAATTTCTTGCTATTATTGTATTATTATCTATGTCTTCTTGTGAATCAGCTAATACTTCCTTTATGAATTTGGAACATAAAAGTTAAATATTGATATTGATTTGCTGTTTATAGCATAAGCATAATGTAATTCTTTTAAAAAAATCTTTATTTCTATTGTGAATTTTTGTTTTTCCTTTGGTGGTTTGGTTGCAGTTCCAGACTTTTTGGAATCACATAATACGTAGTAAGAATTTTTTTCTAGCTTCTCATTTATATTCTGTATATATGTCTTTATTATTTTTAGGTGCATTTCTTTCTTTTTTTTTTAAGTTTGTACTGATGTTTATTTTTTATATCATTGTAGTTATTTATTCTTTCCTTCTCCTTCCAGACAACCATTCAATATGATGAATAGATATGTTTTTTTTTTTTAATAGAGGAAAAAAACTCAGTATACTGATTGATACATTAAAAAAGTCTAGCATGAAATATCTGTAGATCTTCCATCTCCTTTACATTGGGGGAAGAAGGTTTCTTCTTATCTTTCTTCATTCAAGTCCTGCTTGGTCTTTATAATTTTGTTACCTTTATTTTGATTTTTTGTTGACCTTTCCATTTTCATTGTTGTAGTTGTATATTATTTTCTTAGCTTTGTTAACTTAAGTCAACCACAGTTCATATATATCTTTCCATGCTTCTATGTATTCACTACATACATCATTTCTTACAGCACAACAATATTCGATTTCATTCATGCTCCACCTTTTGTTTAGCTATTCTTTAATTGATCAGCATCTACTTTGTATACAATTTATAGCTATAATAAAAAAAATTCTACTATAAATATTTTGAAATACAAGAAGACTTTTTTCTTAATGATGGATTTCTTGAGGTTTGAGTTTGATAATATAGTTTCTGGTTCAAAGGTTATGGATATTCTAGTTATTTTATTTGTGTAATTCTAAATTGTTTTCCAAAATGATTATACCACTTCATATCTTCACCAAACTGTATTAGTTTCCACAATCTCTCCAACAAAGACAGTTGCCATTTTTTGTCATTTTTTCCAATTTGCAGGTGTGAGATGAAGCTTCAGGAGTGTTTTGATTTACATTTCTCTCATTATTAGTGACTTTTCCCATATAGATTTAAATACTTTGCTATTCTTTTAAGAAGTTTGTAGATATACTTTGACCATTTATCAATTGGGAACCAATTGGGAATGACTATTAGTATAGATAGATTATATATAGTTTATATATACATTTATTAGGTGTTTATATATATATATATATATTGGATACCAAATCCTTATCAGAGAAATCTGAATAAAGATTTTTTTTCCTCATTCAACTATTTTCCTTCTCTTAGATACATTGTTGTGTGTGCTTTTCTTTCCTCCTTTCTTTTCTTCTTCTTCTTTCTTTTTTTTTTTTTTTTGGCTGAGGCAATTGGGGTTAAGTGACTTACCCAAGGTCTCACAGCCAGAAAAGTGTTAAGTGTCTGAGAACAAATTTGAACTCAGGTCCTCCTGACTTTGGGGCTGATGCTCTATCCACCTTTCCACCTAGCTGCCCCCAATGCTATTGGTTTTTGAAAATGTATTTTATAGTCTGCAATTTTGCTTAAGTTATTGTCTTAATCTTAATTGTCTTAATTGTTGATTCCTTAGGATTTTCCATGTAAATCATCATGCTGTCAGCAAATACAAATGGTTTTATCTCAACTTTACCTATTTTCAATCCTTACTCTTGTCTTCCTGCCATTGCTATAATTTCTAAAACTATCATACTTATGGGAAAAGTTTCAAGTGTTTTTCCATTGCATATAATGCTTGCTTTTGGTTTTACATAGATGCTTTTTATCATACACACCAAGGTATTTTTTAAATAGGTCCCTCTATTCCTATACTTTGTAGCATTTTTCGCATTAAAAGTGTTATACTTTGTCAAAGGTTTTTTCTGTATTGAGAAATATAAAATCATGGTTTAGTTTTCAATATGATTACTTAGGTTGATTTTTCCCTAATAGTGAAATTGCTCCCTTGGTATAAGTCCACTTGGTCAATGAGAGATTTCTTGGAAAAATCATTTTGTCTCTTTAACAGGATTTTTTTTTTTAAGAGCCAATTTTTGCTAATGATATTGACCTATAGTTTTCTTTCTGTGTTTTATCTTCTCTTGGTTTAGATATCAGAACTAAAATAGTCTCCTAAAAGGATTCTGATAGAGTATTTATCAATTTTAAGAATAAATTGTAAAGTATGGATACTAATTGCTCTTTAAAAGTTTGGTAGAATTCTCCTGTGAAGTCATTAGGACCAGGAGTTTTTCTTTGGGTAGTTCTTTTGTGCTAGATTTATTTATTTTTCTAAGCTTGTTTTTTGTTTTAAAGAACTCTTACCTGGTTTCCTGATTCTTTAAGTATTTTATATTTTTGAAGGAATTCCTCTTTTGTGTTCCCAGTTTGTTTACATGTTTTAGGATATAATTTGACATAATATGTTCTGATTATCTTTTTTTTTTCTATACAGTGTTACATAATTTTAATGTGAAGATCTTTCTCCTGATAGCTTGCAGAATTTGTTTCTCAATAGAATCCTTAAATTTAACTATTATGTATTTTAGATTTTGCATCATTGGATTTTGTTTTGTTTTTCTGGAGGCAATCTGTGAATTCTTTAATTTGGAATTTAATTTTCTATGTTCATTAGTTCTGGATAATTCTTTTCCAATTTCAGTATGGTGTTAAAGTTTACTTTTCTTCCTTGTTCATGTTCTTTTGGAAGACTTATGATATCCCTATTTGTTTTGTCATTGAGATAAATGTTTTACTTGCAAAATGTTTCTTTTTAGTTTCTTTTAATGTTACTGGTTTTTGTTTTTGGATTTTTTTTTTTTTTTTGCTTCTTTTCTAGATTTCCTTCATTTCTGTGTATTTGCACTCACAATCTATTCTTATTTCTCAAGTTTCTTTGTTTCTCTCTTTTGTGGAGTCTGTCATTACAGATTCCAATTATCTACTTGGAATCTATTCTGTCCATTATTTTTCCTATCCAGGACACAAATTCTGCTCTCAATTCTCATTTTTCTTTTGAACCACTCAGGAGGAGAATATTGTAGGCTCATTTTCTCTTTGAATTTCACACTGTCCTTTGTCTCAATTGGATCATTTTTCTTTTGTTTTTTCAATTTTTATTATAGATATTTGAACTCATTTACTACATCTTGAGGCAATGTTTCTGTTTTCCTGTTTATGTGCTTTTCTTCAAGATCTTTGAGTTTCTTCTTCGAAATTTTTGGTTAACTTTGGTCTCCCTTTCTCCCCTTTATTTTCCCTACCCCTCACTTTCTAACTCCTTCCCCTCTGATTGTGTTTCTCTTGAGGACTAGATCTTAAAGTGTCTCAGCTTTTTCTCATACTGGTTCAACAAACTAGGTGGTCTGCTCCAAATGACAGAACTAGGTGATATGCTTTTTTTCTCAGGTATGATGGAGTGCTGCATAGTTCTTTCTTCCCCTCATGTCCTGCCTTGCTTTCTTGTTCCATGTCTTTAGATCCTTTTTGCCCCAGTGTTGGCAGTTCAAAACTTTGCAGAGCTATTTTCCCTGGCAGCAATAGATCAGAGCTTTTGCAACTCTAGTGCAAGGGGGTTGCAGACCTATGGTAGCCCTTTTCTCCTTAAGGACTGTGGCTAAGTTAGCTGTCAAGGCTCAAGAAAAATCCCATAACCTGGAATAGTCAGAGTCTCTATGGCATTGGAAAGGGGGAGAGGAGACCAAAGTCTAGGGATTAGTTTTGATATAAGTCTATATAATGTCCTTGCTGCCAGTGCAGCTTTACTTGTTACATGGGAGGGGATGGAAGGGTGCTAAGTGAGCTCAAGGTCAGTAAGTATATTAGTTCATGGCTTTTAGGTATTCTTTTTTTAACCTTCTTTTGGATTCTGGGTATCCTGGATCATAGAGAAATCTGAAACTGCTTCATTTTTTTTAAGAACTTTGAGAGGTCACAGAAATCAGAGAAAACAGTCAGTTTAAAATGCTCACAATGGCCTGGAAGTCTGCTGTGTTTTTTATGACATTTTGGTTTCTCATCCAATCCAATCTCACCCTATCTCTCGTCCTCCTTCCCTTTCTCTCCCTGTCTCTCCCAAATTGCTTAATCTGTTCACATGTTAAGTTATGAGTTAGGTTTATATCTTTCTCTAACATTTTTTTTTGTGAATTAGAATTTTTTTTTGTTTGTTCTTCTTTTACTTGGTCTCTTCAGTCATTTTTACTTAATTTACTTAAGTCATTTAGAAGAAACTCAAAATATGTACTTCAGAAGATAAAAACTAAAGAAGCGCCAGGAATCATTGGATGAAAGTTTAGGATAAACAGAAAGGGAAGAAAAGTGACAATAAGAATGAGGGAAATTGTTTTTAGAAAAAATATTTTTGAAAAAATTAACAAATGAAATTGAAGGATTAGGAGAAAAAGGAAGATTTTAATTAATTGCTTAACTGAGGTGAGGAAGAGATAAAAGAAAAAAGAAAAAGGCTTTAAAAAGAAGCCAAAAATGGGTAAATAGGTGATAAATGGTAAGGAAGCATTTGAGAGGGAAAGGAAGAGAGACTGTGAAAATAAGATTGCCTTAAGTAAATAGCCTATCAGATCTTACTTTTGTTGTTGTTGTTGTTGTGCTTCATTCTTAGAAATAACAATTTCCATGGGAGTAATGAGGATAGCATTGCCACATGGTAGAAATTTTCTTGTGCTTTTGATCATGAGTTCCCACTTTTTTCACCTTGTCCCCTTTATCATCATTTTCTTTCCCCTTTGCCAGGAAATCTCCTCTGGATATGCTTTGAATGCTGATAGTCTCAAGGAACTCTGATTTCTCATTCTTGAAGGATGATGCTGTCCATGGAGGCATAATATTTTCATAGATGCTTTCTCTGATCACCAAATCTTTGCAGATTATTTATATTGTAAGATTCCCATAACTTATTATAGATTCTATTCCTCTCTCTGTAGGACCCCCTCCCACCAGTGAAAAGAGATTCCTCCATTTCCCATTTCAATCCCTCACTGCCATTTCATGATTCTCCCACAGCTTAATTTTATTTGTACATTTCTTATTAGTGATATTTACTTCTTTTGTGTTTCTATTGTCTAGGATGTTTGCACTACTCATCACACATTTTTGGGGGGAGGGGGATAAAATACTTCAATGCTTCCCTTTTACTGAATATCCATCCATCCTTCTCAGTTTTCATGGTACGTCATTTGGGGCTCATCCAGCTCTTTTGTTCTTTAAAACACATTTCCCCATTTCCTTTTGTGGTTTCTGATAACAAATATTCTCGTTATTCAAATTTCCTTTCTTACATATTTGAAGATTTTTTCTTCTGATTGCATGGAATTTTTGTTGTCATTGGAATTGTTAGACTTACCTATTATGTATGCTGAAATTTGCAGCATAGGGCTTTATTTTGTTTTTACCTCAAGGAGATCTTTGGATTCTTTCAAATGACTCTTTGAGTTCTGTATTCAACAGTTCTGGGTACTTTTCTTGCATTATGGTATTCAAGTTGTTTTGAATTGTAATGTTCTTCTAAGAGACCACGGATCCCTGTTATTTCTACATATCCTGTCTTTGAGAGTAATGTCTTGCCTGTATTGAGATCACGGGTTCTTTTGATGGTGTTGCTTTTTGAGTCTCTCCAGATTTTCCTTGATTATAGAGACTTGTCAGTGTGGATTCAGGTTTTTCTATTCATAATTCTCATTTCTTTACTGAACCATTTGGGAATATCTTGCTACGACTCCTGGGCCTCCCCAGGATTCCCTGCCCATCACTGCCTTAAAGATGTATACACTTGTTTGGAAGTCCTGCTGGCAGTTTTTCTTTCCGCACTGGTATTTTCCTCTTTGATTTATCGGCTTGTGGCCAAGGTTTTGCCAGGCTTTCTTCCCCCTGAGATCTTTGGTCATTTCAGACTTTCCCTTTTGCTCTCCCATGGGTTACTCCTCCCCTTTCACAGTAAATCCGAGGCCTGGTCCTCCAAATTGTTTCAGCCCCTCTCCCTCTCTGTCTCCATGGGCTCTTCCTTCAGGCCCAAAGCGGCCTCGCTCAGTTAGCGTCCCGCTCCAGGCCCTGCCTCCACAGGTGCTTGCTGCAGCAGGGAAGCCACATTTTGCTGTTGCCACAGAATGGCGAGGTGAGGGGCCTCCAGAGAATAAAGTAGCCGGAAATAGCTCTAGGACCACAAGGAAGGTTCATTATCTGTCCAGGTGAACAAGCCTTGGAAGGGAGGAGGCAGAACAGCAGATTGTCTGGTCCCTAAGGCAGAAGCTCAGAAGCTCCACCCCCCCCCCAGTCTCTACATTCTAAAGGGGGGCACAACCCCTCTTCCTGTAGAAGGAAGCAAGTAACAATTGATGGTTAGGGACACAGTTTACTTCCTGTGGGTCACATGACTTGAAGCTCTGACCTAGGGGTCATGTGACCCTAAGGATTTTTTCCCCCCTGAGGCTGGGGTTAAGTGACTTGTCCAGGGTCACACAGCTAGGAAATGTTAAGTGTCTGAGACCAGATGTGAACTCTGGTCCTCCTGAATTCAAGGCTGGTGCTCTATCCACTGCGCCACCTAGCTGCCACCTAGCTGCCCCCTAGGGTTAAGGTTCTGCAGCCTCCTTGTCCCATTCAGCTTCTCTCTTTACTTCTTACGTTTGAAGGTTTTTCACACCAGCCCTGATATATTTTTTCCACTAGGACATCCTTATGACCCGGGCCTGCAGGCGGGTCATCTCTTAGTGTGATCTGTAACTCATCCTCTACCATGTAGAACCCACACCTGCATAGCGGTGGAAGGAAAGAAATCCTGAACTACTCTAATGATTCAATACATAAGCAAGTGGGTGATAGGACAGTGCTGCTTAAAGCAAGGAGCAGGATCCCATAATTTGTCATCACAGAACAGATTGGCACCTGGCAGCCAGAGAACTCCAGCACTGTGGAGGCCCGGGCCTCAGGGCCGTTGTCACACCATTCCCCCCTCAAGCAGTCGGACCCAGATTCATTTGGGACAAAGGGACGGAGGTCTCCTCTTCTGGAGCTGCTTCAGGCTGACCCTGCCCTGTGGGTCTAGACTGTGTGGGACAGGGAAGACCCCTCCCCAAAATGACTACTCAGTGATCACTCAAAGTAGAAAAGCAGAAAAGGTTATTTACTATAGGGTCTCATGAGTGGCGGGGCAGTCTCACTGAGAAATAGAGACTCACAGAAGGGGGCCCACTCCCTTGAGAGTGCTCACAGTTTTTATACATTTCAGACAAAGAACCCCAAAGATCCCACCCTCTATATGTTATTATTGGCTACATAAGTCCTTATTCCATTATTTGGTTAAAATTTAAAATCAAGTGACTCTGGAGAAGCTGAAACTGAGGCCTCCAGGCTTCTAATAATCTAGCTAACAATTACTGATTAATATCTGCTTGAGTTGTAAGTTCTTCACCTTTTCCACACAAGACTGACACAGCACACAAGGGATGCTGAAGGTCAGAATCAGGTATCATGTGATTTCAGGCTGACCAAGTAATTGGATTTCATGGCTTGGAGTCTGGAAGAAACAACTCTCACAAGTAGATTAAAAAGGCAAGGACCAAATATGAGCAAAAATAAAAACTAAACAAAAGTGGAGTTAATATGGGGGTTGCTAGGGAACTCCAGGAACCCCACCCAGAGGAAGACTAGGGGAAGGAGATGAGGCTATCATGAATGTCTCTCATCCAGATAGCTTTTCCTATAATACCAAAGAACATTTCCCCCAAATTCCTGCTTTTGTTTCCTCAAAGGAGATGGGGCAATGGGTGGAACAGTGGCATTATAAACAGTAAAAGGAATGCTTAGGTAATCTATGGTGCAAACACCATAATACTTAGAGAGGATGCCATGCAGAGTGGAGATAGTTATCTTAAGTAGGTACTATCTAATTTCTTAAAAGGGAAAGCTTTTACTCAATTAGTACAGGTGTCAACAAAATCCAAAAGCAGTTTGAAGGCTCTGCCAGGTGGCATATGTGCAAAATATATCTGCCAATCCTCCCCTAAGAATATATCCCTCCTCCAGAGGAGAATGGGGGTTTCAGGATGGGGGTTTAATAGCACCTTCAGAATTTACCTACCTGGGACCTATATGATGGAATGTAGGAGTCAGGAATTGGGAAATTAAAGGTGTCATGGTCAGGGGGCAAACAGGCAGCACCACGGGCACCCGAATCTGCAAGCCTGCTTCCTTTGGCATGAAGTGAATCCCCCTTCTTTAGAAAAAGTAACAGAAACTGTTAAGGACCATGCCTAGGTGAAGGGGCAGGTCAATTCTCCAAGAGCCTCCACAGCTGTGAATCATAACATCTGAAGGAGTTGCTGTAATATTCTTCTCTAAATTACAATGTTCTCTGGGAGCAGGTTTTTTGGGGGGGCTTCTGGAGGCAGCCAGTAATCACCACAAGTGCAACCAGGGATTAATGTCCAAATTCTTTATTGTCTCCTTTAAAGTCTTGTCTCTTTTCCTGGGGCTTGGTTAGCTTTAAAAGAGGACTATCTCTCTCCTTGGTTCTGAGAGCTCCTGCTTCTAGTCCTTTGCTTCTGCCAGCTTCTGTCTCTAGCTCCCTCTGAATGTCTCTGAATCCAAAGGTTTGTACTTCAGCCTCCAGCCACAACAAAGGTGGAAGATGGAATGAATCTGTCTTAGCCTCAGAAAGCTAGTGGCTTGTCCTTTTTGGCCCTAACAGCTCCTCCTTATATGTTCCATACTGAGTATACAGCAATCATTATATCACTAGGAAATCATTATTTGTTGCAGGATTAAATCAATGCTAAACTAGATTTAACCACTGTCTCCTCAATTCCATTTACTTAGCACTTTTGTAAGACTCTTAATAGTTGCAAAGCAGCTTTTACTAACATAGTTGCTTATGGACTGGGAATGAAATAAATTGGAGGCAGAGGGCAAGAGGAGAGAGATCAGACATTGAAACAGCCTCTCAGTCTCCTTGTATCATCATCATCCTCTCCCATGAAGAGATCCATTTTACAGGTCTGAGTTAGACCTCTAGTAGCCACTGGCAGGTGGCTCAAGTACTTGGTCGAAAGTTTAGCTGTCAAAAATCCCCTTTCTTTCCTTGTAGCCCCCATGAGCATGCAAAACATGAAAAACATATTTGGAATCAGTATAAATATTCACTCTAGGCAAAAAAAAAAAAACATTCTGAATCTAGAGGGGAGTAAGTATCTCCAATGATTGGCTGAGGGTGAGCTTAGAGGCTTCCTCAATTAGAAAAGCTATGGCAGTCACAACTCTAAGGTGGGAGGTCATCCCAAAGACACAAAGTTTCTTTGAGAAATAAGCAAAAAGTAAAAATCCCTAGAACTTGCCCCTGCCTTTCATCAACAGAGTAAAAAAAAGGCTTTGGGTAGGCCACCATGGGGGAGAGGTGAGTTTAGCTTTCAAGATCTTAAAAGTCTTGGCCTGATCAGGGAATGATAAAATTGTCTGCTTGAGCAAAAGAAAGGTGGGAATAAATTGGCCCAAATACAGAGTGATAAGCAAAGTGGGCCTTCAGACAAAGAAACTCTAGCCTCAAGAAGCCAAAAAGTTAAGAATGTTTATGGCAGAGAAGCCTCCTGGGCTGGGCTGCAGATCAAGATAATATATCATTTACATATTTATATTGTGCTCATATCTTCTACTGAGCACTTGCTCTGATTACAGAAATTTGCCATAAGAGGAAAAAGCAGGGACATAATTATAATAGCATCAAGGCCTCAGCCTGACAGGATAAAGCATCTATAGCTCTGACAACCAATCATGCAGTAACAATTCCGTCTCATAGTCAAACTCAGGAATAGTCAGGTGGGAAACAAGAAATAGAACTGAGAAACTGAGTAACTGAGTCAGAAGGATCCCATCTTACACAGAGGCTAAGGTTGTCCTCCCAGCTCTTGCTCAGGTAAGACATCCACCTAACAGTTCAGGAAGACATCCTTCTGAGTAACTTATGTCCTTTCACCCAAATGGTGAATTACTGACTTAATGATCCATCAGGCAATCATATTTAAATTAAAAACTCAAAACAATATCATATTCTCAAGAGATTTCATACCAATATCAAGTTTCACAAATCAGCTTTTATATCCTAAACTATCTATCCCATGTGCCTGTAGAGTAGGCCAATGCTAGACTGTCAGGTTCTGAATCCTGCTCTAGGTACTTCAAGAAAGCTATATATCATATTTGTTATCATACTCATTAAACAAGGAGACCATTATATACTCAAGTAAATATTAAATAATTTGCTGAAGACTGATGGAGACCTTGGTAGAAATCATTTTCGTAGAACTTACACTTCTAATAAAACTCTTAAAAGTTTCTTTCATTGCTAAGCAATGGAATCTTTGATAACAGCATCAAAAATGACTTTTGCTTTAAAGCAGCCATAAACTTGAAAAATAAAACAGAAGCAATTAATTGGTGGGGGAAGTAGTGAGCTTCAGTGAGTGGTTTTGTTTTCTCACTCCTAAGGAGCAGCCACATTCATTAAGGGAAAAAGTGAATGAAGCTTTCACGAACTTCCCCCCATGCTACATGGTATCTCCCCTAACTTCCATTATGCTTCTCAATCCCACTTCTCTTCCTTATAGCTAAGTAATTTTTTTAGGATGCTAAGTCCTTATCGATATTTAGTCTGCCAATTAAAGACATGCCCCAACCAATTAAGAACAATCCCCAACTGTATGTTGTCTCAGTCTTGTGTGGAAAAGGTGAAGAACTTAACAGCACAAGCATATATTAAAGAGTGCTCCCTTTCTACTAGGTAATTGTTTCACTGAGGAACCTCACCCCCAGCTTTTTTTTTTTTTTTTATAGTGCAAACACTGATTTATTACTCAATCATTTTATGCTATACATACTTTTTTTTTTTCAGAATTGAACATTTTTTATTCTTATTGCCTAAGGTAATTTTTTTAATTTTAATTTTATTTTATAATTATAACTTTTTTTTTTGACAGTATATATGCATGGGTAATTTTTTACAACATTATCCCTTGCACTTACTTCTGTTCAGATTTTTTTTTTTCCCTTCCTCCCCCAACCCCCTCCCCCAGATGGCAGGCAGTCTTATACATGTTAAATATATTACAGTATATTCTAGATACAATATATGTGTGTAGAACAGAATTTCTTGTTGCACAGGAAGAATTGGATTCAGAAGGTAAAAATAACAGTTTACACTCATTTCCCAGTGTTCCTTTTCTGGATGTAGCTGATTCTGTCCATCATTAATCAATTGGAATTGGATTAGCTCTTCTCTATGTTGAAGATATCCACTTCCATCAGAATACATCCTCACACAGTATCACTGTTGAAGTGTATAATGATCTTCTGGTTCTGCTCGTTTCACTTAGCATCAGTTGATGTAAGTCTCTCCAAGCCTCTCTGTATTTATCCTGTTGGTCATTTTTTACAGAACAATAATATTCCATAACATTCATATACCATAATTTACCCAACCATTCTCCAATTGATGGACATCCATTCATCTTCCAGCTTCTAGCCACTATGAAAAGGGCTGCCACAAACATTTTGGCACATACAGGTCCCTTTCCCTTCTTTAGTATTTCTTTGGGATATAAGCCCAGTAGTAGTATGGCTGGGTCAAAGGGTATGCACATTTTGATAACTTTTTGGGCATAATTCCAGATTGCTCTCCAGAATGGTTGGATTCTTTCACAACTCCACCAACAATGCATCAGTGTCCCAGTTTTCCCACAGCCCCTCCAACATTCATCGTTATTTGTTCCTGTCATCTTAGCCAATCTGACAGGTGTGTAATGATACCTCAGAGTTGTCTTAATTTGCATTTCTCTGATCAATAGTGATTTGGAACACTCTTTCATATGAGTGGAAAATTGTTTTGTTTTGTTTTTTTTTTTTTTTTTTTTTTAAGTTTCTCCAGTAGTAGTTTATTTATTTATTTATTTATTTATTTAGTTCATTTTTCCGAATTATCCCCTCCCTCCCTCCACTCCCTCCCCCCCATGGCAGGTAATCCCATACATTTTACATGTGTTACAATATGACCTAGATACAATATATGTGTGTAAATACCTTTTTCTTGTTGCACATTAATTATTAGCTTCCGAAGGTATAAGTAACCTGGGTACATAGACAGTAGTGCTAACAATTTACATTCGCTTCCCAGTGTTCCTTCTCTGGGTATAGTTATTTCTGTCCATCATTGATCAACTGGAAGTGAGTTGGATCTTTTTTATGTTGAAGATTTGAGTGGAAATAGTTTTAATTTCATCATCTGAAAATTTCTGTTCATATCCTTTGACCATTTATCAATTGGAGAATGGCTTGATTTCTTATAAATTAAAGTCAATTCTCTGTATATTTTGGAGATGAGGCCTTTATCAGAATCTTTAACTGTAAAAATGTTTTCCCAATTTGTTACTTCCCTTCTAATCTTGTTTGCATTAGTTTTGTTTGTGCAGAAACTTTTTAATTTGGTATAATCAAAATTTTCTATTTTGTGATCAATAATGCTCTCTAGTTCTCCCTTAGACACAAACTCCTTCCTCCTCCACAAGTCTGAGAGGTAAACCATCCCATGTTCCTCCAATTTATTTATGATTTCGTTCTTTATGCCTAAATCTTAGACCCATTTTGATCTAATCTTAGTATGTGGTGTTAAATGTGGGTCCATGCCTAGTTTCTGCCATACTAATTTCCAGTTTTCCCAGCAGTTTTTGTCAAATAATGAATTCTTATCTCAAAATTTGGGGTCTTTGGGTTTGTCAAACACTAGATAGCTATTTTTATTCACTATCTTGCCCTGTGAACCTAACCTATGCCACTGATCAACTAGTCTATTTCTTAACCAATACCAAATGGTTTTGGTGACTGTTTACAGTTCTAGATCAGGTACAGCTAGACCACCTTCACTTAATTTTTTTTTCATTACTTCCCTTGAAATTCTCGACTCCATATGAATTCTGTTGTTATTTTTTCTAGGTTATTAAAATAGTTTCTTGGAAGTCTGATTGGTATAGCACTAAATAAATAGATTAGTTTAGGGAGTATTGTCATCTTAATTATATTCGCTCAGCCTATCCAAGAGCACTGAATGTCTTTCCAATTATTTAAATCTGACTTTATTTTTGTGGCAAGTGTTTTATAATTTTGCTCATATAATTCCTGACTCTCCTTTGGTAGATATATTCCCAAATATTTTATACTATCTACCATTATTTTGAATGGAATTTCTCTTTGTATCTCTTGCTGTTGGATTGTGTTGGTAATGTATAAAAATGCTGAGGATTTATGTGGATTTATTTTGTATCCTGCAACTTTGCTGAAATTCTGAATTATTTCTAATAGCTTTTTAGCAGAGTCTTTGGGGTTCTCATATGGTTTTTATTAATTTGATTATTAATATGGTCAATTATACTAATAGTTTTCCTAATATTAAACCAGCCCTGCATTCCTGGTATAAATCCCACTTGGTCATAGTGCATTATCCTGGGGATGATTTTCTGAAGTCTATTTGCTAATATCTTATTTAAGATTTTAGCATCAATATTCATTAAGGAAATTGGTCTATAGTTTTCTTTCTCAGTTTTCGATCTACCTGGTTTAGGTATCAGTACCATGTCTGTGTCATAGAAGGAATTTGGTAGGACTCCTTCAATCCCTATTTTTTCAAATAGTTTACATAGCATTGGAGTTAGTTGTTCTTTAAATGTTTGGTAGAATTCACCTGTAAATCCATCTGGTCCTGGGGACTTTTTCTTAGGAAGTTGGTTAATAGCTTGGTCTATTTCTTTTTCTGAGATGGGACTATTTAGACTACTTACTTCTTCCTCTGTTAATTTGGGCAAGCTATATTTTTGAAGGTATTCTTCCATTTCATTTAAGTTATCGAATTTATTAGCATAAAGTTGAGCAAAGTAGCTCCTAACTATTGTTCTAATTTCCTCTTCATTAGTGGTGAGTTCACCCTTTTCATTTTCAAGACTATCAATTTGCTTTTTCTCTTTCCTTTTTTTAATCAGGTTTACTAAGGGTTTGTCTATTTTGTTGGTTTTTTTCATAGAACCAACTCTTAGTTTTATTAATTAATTCAATAGTTTTTTTTACTTTCAATTTTATTAATTTCACCTTTTATTTTTTGAATTTCAAGTTTTGTGTTTGTCTGGGGGTTTAATTTGTTCCTTTTCTAGCAATTTTAGTTGTAAGCCCAATTCATTGGCCCTCTCTTTCTCTATTTTATGCAAGTAGACCTGTAGAGATATAAAACTTCCCCTTATTACTGCTTTGGCTGTATCCCACACATTTTGGTATGATGTCTCATTATTGTCATTTTCTTGGGTGAAGTTATTAATTATGTCTATGATTTGCTGTTTTACCCAATCATTCTTTAGTATAAGATTATTTAGTTTCCAATTATTTTTTGGTCTATTTTCCCCTGGCTTTTTATTAAATGTAATTTTGATTGCATTATGGTCTGAAAAGGATGCATTTACTATTTCTGCCTTACTGCATTTGATTTTGAGGTTTTTATGCCTTAATATATGATCAATTTTTGTATAGGTTCCATGAACTGCTGAGAAGAAAGTATACTCCTTTCTGTCTCCATTTAGCTTTTGCCAAAGATCTATCATATCAAACTTTTCTAGTATTCTATTTACCTCTTTGACTTCTTTCTTATTTATTTTGTGGTTTGATTTATCTAATTCTGAGAGTGCAAGGTTGAGATCTCCCACTATTATAGTTTTGCTATTTCCTCTTGCAGCTCTCTTAATTTCTCTTTTAAGAATTTAAATGCTGCACCACTTGGTGCATATATGTTTAATATTGATACTGCTTCATTATTGATGCTGCCCTTTAGCAGGATATAATGCCCTTCCTTATCTCTTTTAATTAGATCAATTTTTGTTTTTGTTTGATCTGAGATGAGGATGGCTACTCCTGCTTTTTTGGTTTTGCCTGAAGCATAATAGATTCTGCTCCACCCTTTTACTTTTAGTTTGAATGTCTCACCCTGTTTCAGGTGTGTTTCCTGTAAACAACATATAGTAGGATTCTGACTTTTAATCCAGTCTGCTAACTGCTTCCTCTTTATGAGGCAGTTTGCCCCATTCACATTTATGGTTAGAAGGACTAATTCTATATTGCTTGTCATCTTGTGAACCCCTGCGTATGCTTTTCCCCTTTCCTTCCCTTTTACCCTCCTATCCAGTATTAAACTGGTGAACACCACTTGCTTTTCACAGCCCTCCCTTTTTAGGATCCCTCCCCCACCTTAAAGTTCCTCCCCTTATTTTACCACTTTTCCTCGAAATTTCTGTATTCCCTTCCCCTTAGTTTACTCCTTCCCTTTCACTTTTCAATGAAGTGGAAGAAGTTTCACCATAAATCCAATATGTCTATTGATACACACTATGTTCATCTCCCTCCTTTCTTTCTCTCAGATATAATTGGTTACCTTTGCCTCTTCATGAGATGTAGTACCACCACTTTACACTTTTTTATGATATAATTTCCTTTCCACCTCTAGTTTCTAAGACAAATTGTACATATGTTCTTTACATATTTTTTTTTGGCAGAAGTATAGTTCTCAAGATTTCTTTTTACCTTTTTAGAAATCTCTTGAGTTCTGTATTTGAAGATCAAACCTTTTATGTAGGTCTGGTTTTTTCATCAAAAATAGATGGAATTCATTTATTTCGTTAAATGTCCATCTTCTTCCCTGGAAAATGATGCTCATTCTTGCTGGGTAAGTTATTCTTGGCTGCATACCAAGTTTCTTAGCCTTTCGGAATATCATGTTCCAGGCCCTTCATTCTTTTAATGTGGACGCTGCTAGATCCTGGGTTATCCTTATTGCGGATCCTCCATATCTGAATTGCTTTTTTCTAGCAGCTTCCAATGTCTTTTCCTTTGTCTGATGGTTCTTGAACTTGGCCATTTGGCGTTTTGATTTTAGGGTCCCTTTCAGTAGGTGATCGATGAATTTTTTCAATGTCTTTTACCCTCTGTTTCCAGAACGTCTGGGCAGTTCTCTTTGATAATTTCCTCGAAAATGGTGTCCAAGCTCTTTTTTTCCTCACATTTTTCAGGGAGTCCGATTATTCTCAATTTGTCTCTCCTGGATCTGTTTTCTAGGTCTGTTGTCTTTCTAATAAGGTACTTGACATTCTTTTCAATTGTTTCATTTCTCTGGTTTTGCTTGACTACCTCTTGATTTCTCCTTGAGTCATTCATTTTTACTTGTTCCAGTCTAATTTTCAATGATGTATTTTCTTCACTCACTTTTTTAATATCTCTTTGTAATCGTCCAATTGAGTTTTTATCTTCTATGGAATTTTTTTTCCATTTTATCCATTTTATTTTTTAGAGAGCTGTTTTCTTTTTCCAGCTCACTAATCCTGTTTTCCTTGGAGTTGTTTACCTTTTCCAGCTCACTAATCTTGTTTCTCAATGATTTGATTTCTTTATCCACTCTGTCTTTGAATGCGCGGGATGACTTCTCCAGGCTCTCTTGCCAAGCTTCCCTTTCCTTTTCCCATTTCTCTTCCAGCTCTCTTGTGAGAGCCTTTTTGATTTCCTCTATGAGATTCTTTTGTATTGAGGAGCAGCTCATATCCCTCTTAGGGGATTCCTCTGGGGACAGTCTGTTTTTAGTGTCCTCAGTATTTGAAGTCTGCTCCCTCTCCACACAGAAGCTGTCAATGGTTAGAGCCCTTTTAAATTTTTTGTTCATTTTGTCAGAGTAGGAATCGAAGAAAACAAATTGACAAGAGAAACAATTGGTCTGTTTTGTGGGGGCTGGGGCTGGATGGTATTAATTAATGGGCTTCCTCTACAGACTGGGGGTAGGGCAGCAGAGAGCCACTAACAGAACAGTGATGATTGTACTGAGTCTGAGCTCTGAGGCTCTGAGAACGTGATGAGTCAGTCCAGGTGGGGGTTGGAGGTGGCCGGGTTCTGAGAGAAGCTGGCTTTTCCGGGGTTTTAATCTTCACCTCCGGTGTTTACACCCTCTCCGCTGCTCCTGGTTTGCTGCCAAGATGGAGTAGCCACACTGGGGTAAAAGTTTTTTCACAGAAACGGCAGAGATCGTACCCCTCCCCCTCTGGTCTGAGCTGTGTGAGCTGCCTGTCTCCCTCTGGCTGCCTGCCCTCAGTCTGCGCCCAGTCTGATTGACCCTCCCCCAAGCAAACCTTTTCTGGCGACTTTCAAGGATGTCTTCTCTTAGTGATTATTTGTGAATTTCTTTCTGGGTCAAGCATTAAGTCTGAGGCTTGTCATGAAGTAAGTTCTGAGAGAAAACGAGGAGCTCAAGCAGCTGTCTGCCTCTACGCCGCCATCTTGGCCAGAAGTCCACCCCCAGCTTTTGTTAAACGTTAAGATTCATAATAGAGCTAACATTTAAATAACTTTGGACTAAATTTCATAAAACATATATATGTCCAGCAGAGCTGACAAAATTTGAAAGCACAACCTATAATTTTTATAAATTACCCAATATACATTTTTAAAAAGCAACATATTTATTTAGGGGATGCAAACATGTGACCTCTTGAGGTAAGTTACCAAAACTTTGTTTTAATAACCTGTTTTTTTTTTTTTTTTAAACTTCCCTGGGTAAAAACATTAGCATCCAAAAATTGGCCAAATTGTTCTGTCAGCTTGATGGGATTTTCTATTCAGGGTTTCATTTCTTTCTTAAAGTTCTTGACTTCTGTGGTACAGAGGAATATTCACCCACCCATCCTATACCTCTCTGAGCCAAGGGAACTTTTTTTTCTTCTTTTTTCTTTTAATTGGAAATTTTTATGTTTTGAATATGCATGGATAATTTTTCAACACTGACTGTTGCAAAACCTTGTGTTCCAAATGTTTCCTCCTATTCTCCCTACCTCCTCTCCTAGATGGCAAGTAATCCAACATATGTTAGACATGTTTAAAAAATGTTAAATTCAATATATGTATACATATTTATACGATTTTCATACTGTACAAGAAAAATCAAATCAAAAAGAAAAAAATGAGAAAATAGAAAAATGCAAGCAAACAACAACAAAAAGAGTGAAAATGTTATGCTGTGATCCACACTTAGTTCCCACATTCCCCTCTCTGGGTGCAGATGACTCTCTTCATCACAAGATCATTTGAACTAGTCTAAATCATTTCATGGTTGAAAAGAGCCATGTCCATCAGAATTGATCATGCTATAATCTTGTTGCTGTGTACAATGGGTATTTCTGGGTCTGCTCATTTCACTTAACATCAGTCTCTCCAGGCTTCTCTGAAATCATCCTGCTATTGTTTCCTATAGAACAATAATATTCCTTTACATTCATATACTATAACTTATTCATTCTCCAACTGATGGGTTTCCACTCAGTTTCCAGTTTCTTGCCACTACAAAAAGGGCTGCCATGAACATTTTTGCTCATGTGAGTCCCTTTCCCTCCTTTAAGATTTCTTTGGGATACAGAACCAGTAGGGACACTGTTGGATCAAAGCATATACAGAGTCTGATAGCCCTCTGGACATAGTTCCAAATTGCTCTCCAGAATAGTTGGATTGTTCACAGTTCCACCATCAATGTATTAGTGTCCCAGTTTTCCCACATCCCCTCCAGCATTAGTCATTATCTTTTCCTGTCATTTTAGCCAATATGAAAGGTGTGTAGTGGTACCTCATAGTTGTCTTAATTTGCAATTCTCTGATCAATAGTGATTTAAAGCACCTTTTCATGTGACTAGAAATGGTTTCAATTTCATCTGAAAATTGTTCTTGTAATTTGATCATTTAAAAGGGAACTTTCCTTAAAAGATATAATTTAGAATTTGGAATCTCGGGGTAATTTTGGATATCCCTTTGAATCTGCCCCAATTCCTTCTGTAGTAGAGCATATAGCCCTCTTCCAGGGCCTGGGAGGGGTTAATTGGATTAAGTCCTCTCTTCCCCTTTCAGGCCGGGAGGTCAAGGCTTCCTGAGGAGATATATATATATATGGAGGAAGGAAAAATAAGAGTAGGACCCCTTGATGTCTTTGGAGTCTCCTTTTCTACATGTCCTTTTTCACTTTTATCCCTGTTCAACATTATTCAGGCCCTACAAAGCCATAGAACCACATACACTGCCTTCTCTGGATTAACTAATTCTTTACTGTTGACAAATTTTGTTTTGTTTTTTTAGGAGTGGTGCCTCCACCAATCTCTTTATTGCCTCAAATAAAATAATATCTTATCTTTTTTCTTGCTTTTTCCTTTCTATTTTGGCTATTTGTTCCATTTACTTATTTCCCAAGGGACTATCTACTGATATTTATCATTATTCTCCTTCCAGGGTGGCTTGGACTGAGCCATCTTAATTTGAACCAAAATCTTAAGTTCCACAGCTCAATTATGGTGGGGTCAGCCCAACCTTTAGTCACCCAGAGGTTATCCTATTGAGAGCACCCCTTCCAGAGTCTGTAATCCTCAAGGGTCTCACGGATCTTCTCTTTGGGTTGTGTGCACATGAGTTGCCTGACTTTTATCCTCACCAACTGGTCAGACTTTTGCCTCGAAGTTTCTTATGTTCACTTTGAGTCTCTCTGCTTCAGGTCATTTTACTTTGGAGAGCAAGAAGCAGCCCTGAATGATCCTGGGCTACCTTAAACAGGGTGGGGCGCCATCTCTCTAGCACAGAGTTTGCCCATTCATAGGTTACATGATCCGCATGAACCCCCAAACTGTGGTTCAGAGGGGAGGGGAGGGATAACCATATAATAAAATAGCTGGAGATAGCTCTAGGAGCAAAATGAAGGTTTATTATAAGTTCTGGGGAGAAGTGGGCGTTGCTCCAAGACGAATAAGCAATCGAAGGGAGGAGACACCTTAAGGAGGAAGGGCAGATTGTCTTATCTAGTCCCTAACACAGAAGCTCACTCCCCCCACAGACCCTCATCCTCACTGGCCCAAGGAATGTGGTCTTACATTCTAAATGCGGGCACAACCTCTCTTCCTGGTTTTGTTTTTTTGTTGTTTGTTTTGTTTTGAATTAATTGGATGGACTGAAAAGGAAGTTACCATTAGCCAATTTTTGCCCTACAATCCTCTGAGAATAGGGATCACATGGATTCCTGAAATTTAGGTTTAAGATCCTACAGCCTCTGAGCAATCTTTACCTAGCCCATTCAAGTTGGCAGAGCCTACAAGACTGCCAAGGAATTTACAGAGTGAATCTCAGAGGCCTCTGCAAGACAGGGGTTGGGCTTGGAGTCAAGAGCTGCTTAGTCTTTTCTGATATATTCCTGTGGTAACCTCATTAGATTTCTTGGTGTCTTAAAGTGTAGATAGCTGAATTTATTTAGTGTGTATGATTCTTAGGTTGGAAAGTTGATAAGGATTGGAACTGGATAAAAACTTAGCAAAGTGATAAAGAATTTAGACTAGGAGAGCTTAGAACTATCCATTTATACCTTCTGCATTCATTACACATTTTTACTCTGATTATCAGAGTGGTGACTAGTAATTCTGATAGTCATGGTAAACAACATAAAAGGTAACCTCAAATCAGGTTTTAAATATTAATTCAGTTGAGGAGGAAGGGGAGTACTGAGAACTACTCATGTGGGAAGGGCAGAGCAGAACTGGCAGAAGAAGCTGAGAAGGAAGAAATTATTCTATTTGGTAGCTTCCTATTTTAACTATTCTTAAGCAGCTGTTAAGTTCAGTTGTTTTTTTTTTTTTTAGCTACTAAAAGTATACAAGTAATTATATATTGTATATTTATCTTGAATATTTCATTTAGTATTTGGGTCACTTTAATTAAAGTTGTATTCCCTAGAGGAAAATAAAACATTTCAAAGAGATTTTCATCAAGAAACATTACAACCTCTCATATCTTTTCTCAGTTTTTCATTAAGATTAAAAGATATTAGACCTTTTTCCTATCTTCCTTGTGTTGGTCAAACCATTAAAAAAAATAAAAGAGATAAATTAAAAGAGGCCTGGATTATTTATCAAGTGAATAGTCAAATTATATTTTATTTGTAGTTGTCACTAAGAAAAGGAGGGTAAAATAGAATATTCACATTTTCTCCTGTAAATCATCAGTGTCTGGTTTTCTTAGACATATTGTAAAGGTCTTTCTTTGCAACTTTGATAATTGGGCCTCCTGAAAGTCAGAATGCTTTATTCTTGTTGCAGCCTAGAATTTTCTCCAACCATGAGACATGATTTTTAGCAGTTATAAATACCTCTGAGTGCAGCTCCTGTTAATTCCATCCAATTAAAGGTAGAACAACCAGATAGTCATCAAATCTGGAGTGTTTATCTTCTGTGTTCCTGGCTTCCCTTTTCTTTGTCTTTTTCAGTAGCCTTGATGATCTCTTTCTCTTTTACCCAATCAAAACAGGAAATTTTCTTTTAAATAAGTTAAAAATAAGTTTAAATACGTTAAAAGTTAGCCTGAGTTTGGTATTTGACCCAGTCTTGCCTACCTAAAACCTTATACTTGGGAACTTTATATATTGCTAACCCTCAAAATACTCCTGTCTCTCAATTCATCAGCTTTCTTAGATTCCATGATTTGTGTGTTCATTTCTCCTTGGCCATAAATATGTCTTTTTCCAGTATTGGCTGCATCTTCTCGAATACTTCCAGCTGAGGAATAACAGAAGAGAATTCAGAATGCTCTTTGCTCCTCATTGCCATTTTCAAACTATCCCTCTATTATTTAGCAACCTCTTCTCCAAGGTTCATATCCAAATTTATTACTCAATCTAGATGATGGAGCTTATCTACCAAGGCTCAAAACATTTTCCCTTTTTTCTCAAAAAGTTTGGCCTGATGTATTGTACTTCAGGACATAAGTTGATGTTGCCTTAAACATCATAACCTTTCAATTCCTCAATCTGTTTAATTCCTCTTTTATGTCACAGAGGTCATATCCTTGACCTTGTCATCAATCCATAAGTGTTTTACTATTATGATCAAGAACTCTGAAGAACATGATTAGACAAAAGTAGATATAGTTGGAATAATGATCTGTATACTTCTTGACAAAGAGCAATGAATTTAAATTACAGAATAAAATATAGATTTTTGGATATAATGTGGGAATTTGTTTTGCTTAGACTGTGCATATAACTTTTTTTCTTTTAATTGTGGATAGGTGGTAAATACTTGGTAAATAATGTAAAAAACATTGATCTTCACAGCAGCATTCTAACACTTCACCCACTCTCTTTCCAATGCATCACCCCTGTGTGGTCTCCCTTCCCTCCATTTGTAATTTTGATATTATAATTAACCAGTTTAATTTATGCTCCCATCTGTTCTTGAATTCCGGAGGGTCATCCTTTGCCAACCTGAACTTTAGATTGCTTTCACCATATATTCGTATCTGCTCCTAATCCCATGCTGTTGAATGCTCCTGAAGGGAATTATTCAGCTGTGTAGTCTTCACTAAATCTTAACCGGGCACTAAATTGCTTCATTTCAATCCTTTTGTATTTTCCCGATTATCAAGCTTCCAAAATAACTTCTGTCCCAAACTCCTTTTCTCATCACTACTTCCCTCCTTTTTTTTTTTTTTTAAAACAGATCTTATACTTTTTATGCCTCAAATCCTCCTATCATTTCCCAGTCTCTCTTTTTGCTCCAGTCCAAGAAAAAGATGGCTCCTGTGGATTGATTCCTTTACTTGATTCCATTTCCCCCTCCATTCTTAAAAGACCTACTTTTGTCTCTTCACTTTATAAGTGAAATTGGTTCTTAAATTGAGTCTATAAATTTGTTTTAAAAAATATTGTATTAACTATTTAAATATAGTTGTCTTTTTTGGGTGATCCAATATATTTTATACATCTAAAAACATTCTAAAGGATACATAGACTTCTCCAGACTGTCAAAGGGGTGCACAACACAAAAAATGTAAAAAACCCTGCTTTAAGCTCTGTAACTCTCCAACCTCTAAACTCTTGGGGAAAGTTTTCTGTACTCATTCATGGCCTACTCCTCTTCATGCTTCACTCTTATAATAATATGGCTTTTGATCCCACTACCTGAACCAGCTCTCTCCAAGGTTACTAACATAACCTTTGGATACATGATGAGACATTTTCTTGGTCATCATTTGCACTTTCTATAGTCTTCTACATAGCTAAACACTTCTCCCTTTTCCCAATATTCTCATGACCTACTCACTGAGGCAATTGGGGTTAAGTGACTTGTCCAGGGTCACACAGCTAGGTAGTGTCAAGTGTCAGAGACAAGATTTGAAGATTTCAAAGTCCTCCTGACTTCAGTCAGGAGTGTTCTATCCACTTCGCTGCCTAGCTGCCCTTTACTATTCTTGACTGACAGAACCTCTCCAATCTCCTTTGCTGGACTATGACTCCTAGGCATGGATGTGTCCTAAAGCTCTTTTCCTCTCTTACCATACTCCTTTTCTCCACAGCTTTGTGAATTCAATCATCATCCCTATGTAGATAAATGTTAAACCTACAAAACACTGGTTGCTTAATAATGCTCAGATATTTAGCCACCCACTTATTCAACTACATAGCCTTCAATTCTTTCGTGAGCTCCAGCCCCCCATCAACTGCCTGCTGAACATCTCTAGGTGGATATCCCAAAGAAAGCTCAAACTGAATATATCCAAAATAGACTTTGCTATCCAAACTGATTTCTTTTCCCAATTATCCTCTTCCTGTAGAGCTGTGGTGTCAAAACAGAAAAGGGGGACACTAAATTGATCCCTATTGATTACATATTAACTTAGAAAACAATGTTAACATTATGTTTTAATGTATTTTTATTTTGTTAAATATTTCCCAATTACATTTCAATTTGGTTCAGGCAGCACTTGGAAGTGTTGTAGGTTTCATGTCTGACACCTCTGCCGTGGAGGATAACACCATTTTTATCAACCATGTTTGCTCTCAACTTTTCTCTATCCTTCACATTCATATTCAATTAGTTCCCAAATTTTGTGGATTCTTCTATCACATTTTTTGCCATTGCCTCCTTCCTACTCACAATCACCATCCAAACTCTTTTCTTCTCTTACCTGGTTAACTGTTGGAGCTCTTTAATGGATTTCCCTCTTTCCAGTCTCTCCCCCTCTCCAAAACAGTCTTCCATAGAGTTGCTTCCATAGAGTTTAGCTTTCCTAAACTACAGGTTTGACTGTGTCAATCTCCTGCTCAAAAAGCATCAGTGGTCCTCTATTATTTCTAGGATAAAATAAAAACCCTTATGGAATTGAAGTCCTTACAACCTAACTCCACTTTACCTTTCCATATTTACTTATATAACATCCACTTCCCCTAACCCTACATTCTGGCCAAACTGGCCCATTTGTTGTTCCCCATAAATGCCACATCTTCTCCTTGCCTTTGCATTAGTTATCCCCTATACCTAGGAATATTCTCTTCTCCACTTCTTGGAATCTCCTAGTTCTATAAAAGGCTCAGGGGGAGATGTTCGTGTCATTATGAGACCCTTCTTTTTAATCACCCCACTTGTTAGTGTTCTTCCACGACTTTCTGATTTTGCATTTCTGTATATGCTTTCCCCCAGAATGTAAGCTCCCTGAAGGCAGGGACTACTTTTACTTTGTCTTTGTATCCCCTGCATCTCATAGGTCTTTACTGAGTGATTTCAAAGATTTCTCTCAATTTTTATTATAGACTTATGAATTGAAGGATTTTGCTATCTAAGAAATTTTTGGCAATATCAAGAAAACTGGAGGTTTTGGGTGGTAATGGACAGAGCATAATGTCCCTGAAACTAAACTTCCTTTGACCTTGTTCTCTCTTGGGAAATATATGCTTATGTCCCTTGTGACTGACTTCTCTTCCAAGACATGGAATTCCCTCCTTTACTAGGGTTCCTTCCCATCAAATCCTTCTCCGAGTCTTTTTTCCATTGCTTTCCTGGGCATGTCTCTAGTACTTTTCAGAACATTTTAGTTAGTATTTTATATTTTCATAAACTACTTTTAATTGTAGAGTGTATTCTATTTTATTTGTTTCTATGAAGTTTCTAGTTAAAAAATGTATCCTTTTTACCAAGGTTATATTTTAGCCCTACTTTAGTGGATTGGTGATCCTAAGAACTAATACTCCTTTAGAAATAAGTTCAATTAAAGGTGGGAAGTGGGAACATTTACTGGGAATACAAATTAGTATTGCTTATTTTATGTTCAAATCTATTAATTAGGTCCAGCATTTTGTAGGAAATGAAAGTTCAATTTCACCCTTATTTTTCAATGTGCCTTGTCCTAAAATACAAATAGCATGGTGCTTTTTCAGCTGTTAACAACTTGATTATAAACTGTTTTTAAAAGTAATTTATTTGGATTTTTCACATCCTTTAATGAATTGCAAATATATTAACAGAAAAGACTTTCCCCCCCAAAGACTGTACAATTTCTGAAATAAGTCAAGAAAAGCAAAAAGGAAAGACACAAAATTACATTGTTTCAATGCAAATAGTACACATCACACCCACACTTGCATCCCTCCCTCCCTTTTCCCCTCCCCCCCACCGTGTTGTCATGTTTTGTATTAAGAAAATGAGTCACCTTATTCCTCAGTGAATACCCATACTATGCTCTGGATCATAGACCTCCAAACTATTTTCTTCAAAGTGTTTTTTAATAGACTAAATACTGGTTATCACTGAGTTTTTTGTTTAAGGTATAACAGCAGCATGGTTCAAAGGTTACTTTTAGCTCTTGGAAAAAATAAAATTTCTTAAGTAATGAAATATGGAGAAAGCAGGGACCATCTTTCATTATTGAGTACCACCATCCACTTTAGAAGAATTCCTATCCTTCTAAAATTCCAGAGTTAAGAACCCTTTCCAAGGCAATTTTTCAAAACTGAATTCCAATGCAACAACTGTAACTTCTGAACAAAATTAAAAATACATATAAACAGAAAAAAAGTAAACTGCCAAGGTATACTTAGTAATTTAGTTTTAAAAATGAACTATAGCTGTTTGAAACAACTTTTTGTTCAATAAAAATGAGTTTCTTCTTTGGGTTTTTTTTTCTTCCATAACTCCCTTTTCTACCTAATATTTGAAGGAAGAAGGGAAGAAGGTAGGGGAAAGAATTAGAAACTGTTGCTGGACGGGAAAAAGCTCCATAGAATGAAATGGCTTTGAAAACTGGCCTAAGGAAGAAATAAATTTAAGATTGATCCCAACAAGATTGATAGATTTCCTTCCACAATCATGTGGAACTGCCCTTGACAATTACCATTTTCCACTCATCTTCAATGGACTAGCACCAGAAAGATTTCTACCTTTGGTGTAGTGGATGTAAACTTCCAATACAGAAAGGTAACCAACTGTAGTTTAGAAAATAATGTTACTAACTTAACTTTCTCCAAACAGTACAGAATGGGGTTATGTAGCAATACCCCTGTTGAAAACTTTCTATGAAATGCTAGATGAGACAGTTGGTTTAAGGCTGGGCAATTTGGGGGTAGGGGGTGCTGGGGTTGAGGAGAAGAAATCTAAACTAAATTTAAATGCTACAAAACTACAAGTGGATAACAAAATACAATACTCTGCTAGAAATCCAAGCAGCAGCCCTTGGGAAATTTCAGTGGTGCTCCTTTCATTCAATCTGGGTTTCCTCATCAATTTTCTCAAGGAGCTTATGCTTCTATGTGGATCAAGTAGAAAAATTTGATGAAATACCTCTCTGGCACCAAATACCTTCATCTAGTACTCTGACTTGCATTAATTGGCAACAGGATTTAGTGCATGTTTAAAAGAGCAGACAAATAGTGAATGAAAAGTCCACTCATATTCTAACATTAATAAATCCATAGATTAAAAATTTTTCTTATCTCCTATAATCCACCTAATTTTCACAGCTTGGTTAGCAAGCACAAGTCAATGGTTGATAAGTTTTTCCTTCATCAAAATGATCCAAAACTGTATCTACTCCTGTAGTTAAGAAACTGTCATTTGATATATGTTATGACAATGGCACTAAGTAAAAAAATGTTAATAACTAAAGGTCTCCTAAAAATTACATACATTAAAATAAAGGAGGAACACATGTTTAAGGATTACTTAAATAGGTTGTTGTGAAATTTCAATCATTCCCAATTTATTGTGCATAATTGGCTCTTTAAAATCCTGTAATATCATCATAAACTTATGTCTATTCCCCAAGATCCCCTAAATTGCCGTACATTACTTTGACACAGGAGAGAACTTTTGCCACCTTCATACAATCTGGTTTATGTTTCAACTAAAATTTTCTAGTGGCCTAAACCTAACCTATTCCAAATCAACATTTTGGTGACCTATGCCATTGAAAAAGAATTAGAAGCAGAGAACCTTAAAAATGGATACGACCACAACCCTAAATTAATTGCACATTCTTGTATCCTGCTTTAAACAACACTTATAAAAGTTGAAAGGATACTGTTTTGAACAATATAGATTCAAGTTTATGGTAAAGATTCTAATTATGTTAAGGCTTCCACTGTCATGATCCTTTATATTCTAGATTGATTTAGTGTTTGTATACTGTTTATTATTGTGAATTTTATTTTCTGTTAGGGGATTTATTTGATCTTTTAATAGGCAACTACCCTATCTCTGAATGTTAAAGGTGATCCCACAGGGTTTAAGAGAAGAGGTGACAACCAACTTTTTAGTCTGTAATACCAAAACAATAGTGATTGACATTCTGAAGTTAAGCGAATAAATTGAAAACTCTTGGTTAGGTATAAAAACATTTTGTAAAAGCTGCTGTTTTGGGACACTCTTCTCTTACCAAGAGCAACTTTACACTGTATGGAGGGACATTTTATTCTTACACACAAGGTGTCCAGATTATGTCCATTATATTTGTTTATAGGAGACACTGTAACTTTAAGGTAATTTACATTCCTTGGCATTCAAGTTATTCTGTAATAGGCAATGTCTTTTATTGTTCCATCTAGCACTTGCCAACACCATCCTTGAAGAACCTGGAAATGAAGGTCAGTCACTCCACTTACCAAGAACACAACTAAATTAAGACAAGTTTCTGGAGAAAGACCAAAAAATTCTGGTTCATCACTATTTCCCTTGGCTAACAGTTCCCTTAGGGCAAAACACAACTCTTCCTTCCATGATAGCTTTCCAACAAAGGGAGGCTTTAAAAAAAATTAGGAAAAAAAACAAAAAACAAAAAACAAAAAACAAAAAAAAAGACGAAAGAAACAAAAAAAGTCTTTCCCCCACAAACTGTCGTGTTCATATAGGTGAAAGAGCCAATCTTGGTAGCAGATGAATATTGCACTGCCATTCATTCATTCTGTGTACAGTCTGGGTCCGATGAAAATGGCACACTCCTGGTGTAAGTGATGGACAATGACAATGCTGGCTCAAGATGTGAAGACTCAGGACATGGAGGGACAAGAAAAAATAACAGCACTAGTCACACATCCAGGTGCAAATGTCTGGCTTCCAGAAGTTAAAATTCATCACTTTCTGCTGCATGAAGTTGTGTGTCATCTGCGTCTGTCATGCTGCTCTCTTGGGATTCATCTGTTCCCACTTTTAAGAATAACAACAACATAAAAAAAACAAAAAAAACCCAACATAAAAAATCATGTGGTCAGTACTAAGCTAGCAAATATGTCCACTGTTATTAAGAAAGCAAGTCAGGTGAGCAGTGTTAGTTAGACACAAAATAAAAACAAAACCTCAAATACAAATATTTAAATGCCTTTTGCCCTTTGTCTTCCTCACAAAAAGTACAATTCTTTTGCACAGAATTAGAGAGGATCACTAAGTTAATTCAAGGACAGCATGCCAAAGAAAGCTGACTTTAGGGTTTACTGTGAGGATAAGAAAGGTTACTGGATTCATGGAAGTAAAGAAATATGTTTGGAAACACTTTCCTCTCAGTATATGAAACCCCAAACTCTTTACTTGAATGTCTATTCAAACAAATAGCAAGGGGATATAAATCCTTGCTTAATCTGAAAGAGGTATCTGAGGTTTTTAGGGTTACCTGTTGAAAACAGAATTTTACCATAGAAGGGAAACTATTAAGAATTAGATATACTGCATTTATAAGAAAATATTGTTTAAAAAAAAAAAAAAAAAAGCTTTTTTTTTTTTTATCATCGACTAAATTTTTTATACAATGGCATTTTCATACAACTATAGTAAAATGTTAAGACATTTTATATATTTTATCTCATTTGTGCCTCATAACAAACTCCATGAGACAAGCAGTGAGAGAATTATTTCTCATATTAATAATCAATTATAGAATTAGGACCAGGAATTTTTCTGAAGTCTGCCAAGTTATTCAGTCTCTAAGGGACATAGCTAATCATGAGGTTAAATTAACTTTCTCCTCAAAGTCATTCAGACCCCACACAGGTGGGAAAGTCCATCGTGTTCTACACAGGGTTGGGTGGGAATACATTTTTTGATTAGATAGACCAAGACTGGGCAATTTAGAAGTAAATGATATAACCAAAGCCGCATGGTCAGCCCTTCATTCCATTTCATTGTATTATATGAGCATTATTAATAAAAATGATTAATTACCCAGAAATTATGCATCTCTCAGACTTTTTAAACAACACAGTAACAGTATTATACATATTTTTATGATGGGGAAATATTCAGAAAGAGATTAAGTGATTTGCTCAATGTCAGTCACATCACTAGCAAGCAAAGATTTTCTGATGGCCAAATCTAGTACTTTTCCTATTCCATGCTGTGTGGGTCTTTTTTTTTTTTTTTTTTTTTTTGATTAAGTGACTTGCCCAGGGTCACACAGCTAAGAAGTGTTAAATGTCTGAGACCAGATTTAAACTACGGTCTTCTTGACTTCAGGGCTGGAATAATGTCTATAATATTGATTTCTTAGGTTTTACCTATTTTAAAATTCCAATTTTAAATTAAAGAACAATTTTATAAACCTATTTTGTGTCTACTATTATTAATGAATACCCTAAAAGTTAAAAAGTCAGTGTTTGCCCAATCTAACGAGGGAGATAGAATTATTTTTAAAATTTTTACTTTATATATTTGCCTGTTATAAGCTGTTTATTAATGTCCCTCACCCTATGTAGTGGTATTTCAGAGTAGCATATAAGACCCACCACTATTTGGTAGTACCAAAAAAAAAAAAAAAAAAAAAAAAAAAAGTAGTACTTAATAGGTGATTTCATGTTGATCTTTGAAAGAAGCAATCAATTTAAGGTCATATTAAAATGAAATTATTCTAAAGGGATAACTAAATATCTAAGTGGACTGAATGCTAGGCCTAGAGTTAGGAAAATCTGAGTTCAAATTCATATCAAATCAAATTACTAGCATATTCTAGAATAAGAATAGTGTTTAAGGTTTTCCTTAACTTAATATGATTTATACAAAAGTCAAGTTAGTTCTATGGATGATACCCAATATAGACATGTTTCCTATAATTCTAATGTGTATTTACATATATTTCTGTGTGTATAAACACCCACACATATGTCCATGTTTAATATCCATGTTTTTATTGTTATAATAGTCTGTTCACTTTTAAGTTACCCTAGTGCTGATTCTCATGTGACACCACACTTTTTTGGTTTAGAGTTAGAAATACAAACCTGATTCATATGGATAACACTCACTGATCTGTTCTTCTTGAGTTATGGGTTCCTCATCATCTGGAAGGTAACGCTTGTCAATTGCTTCTTTAATCTGGTTGTTAGCTCCTTTAGGGTCTAAATCCATTGCCCAGGAGAAATTCATCAGGGCCAGATGAGTTTGACCTAGCTTCTTGTAAACCTAAAAACAAATATTGAAACTACATTTTTCATTATGTTGTTGACTTTAATTGTAAAGGATAGAACTTTTAAAATTAAAATTTAAAGTGAGTTCCTGTTAAAATGTTCTAAGTTGTACTTCAAACTGAATATTCTTTTACATTATATATAAATTCATGCATTTTTTCTTTTGACTGGTTTTTAATTATTTTCAAATGCTATTCTCCAGATTCAATGGAGATCTTTCATTTGGGGCTATTTTCAGATTCTAAGATCTTCATTTCCCATAATCTTAGATCTACAATACAGAACATGCTCTTTTGTTGAAGCAAAAACCATCATTCAAAAACAGAGGTCAAGTTAATCTCAAGTAACCTTGGCTTTCCATATATTTGGTCAACAATCTTTGTTCCCATAATAGAATCTTGATCTTGTGAATTTTAGTTGCTACTTTAACCAAGAATTTTCAGTGTATTAGATCTAGCTTTGAGCACTTTTGATCTTAGTAATTGTACCAACTATCTTCCAGTATTCTCCAGCTTAAATTCCAAATATTTCCAAGATTCCATACATACAAAAAAAAATTAAATAAAGGAAGCAGAAGGTTTTTCATGAGTGTTATCTCAACTATGAACTTGCTTCTTATGTGGCTGGTTGAAGAATGTTAACCTACTGCAAAAATTCTTCTTTGCTTTAAAAAGGATAGGGGAAATATTTTAATGTGTCCTGTTTTAACTACAGCTGTTTATATCCTTTGATGCAATGTAAAATTATAAACAAACAAAAAATCAATAAGAGGACTTTCTTGTATATATAATCCAATATATACTTTTTGAATCCTTATCTTTAGAACCTAGCACATAATGCTTGCTTTGTAATATCGATTTAAAAAAACAAAAATAAAACAGGGTTCTTACCCTTTTAGAAGCTTATGATCTAATGGGGCAGAAGGACAAATGGATACATTATGTACACACATAAAGTATGAGCTAAATAAATCTGAAGTGAAATAATTTTCAGCTAAGGTGATGGCACAGAAACCGGGGAAGATTTCACGAAGAAGTAGCAGTTTAGCTTGATCTAGAAGACGTAAATATATGGAATATATGAATTCTTCTAAATGACCATAATGGCTAGCAGTTAAAACAGAAAAGCAGTTAATGAGAATTCCAGAATTCTATAGAAGACAAAGTCCAAAAAGGGATCCATCTATAGCTTCAGATGTCTTTACAAAAATTAGCAAAAGTATGGATAAAAGAGTTATTCCTATATATATACACACACATAGTTTCTAACAGTAAGATATATAAAAATGAGACAACACTCCAAATCTAACATCTTGTTTTCAACTTTTCATCTCTTATACATACTAATCACTTCTTGATTATAATACTTTGAGAACTAACTGATCTCCCAAGTGCAAATCTCTCTCTTTCTTCTATCTACCCTTCACATAACTGGTAAAGTGATTTTCCTAAGGCAACACATGTTTATCATATTACTCCTTACTGAAAAGATCCCAATGATTTCCTATTACCTCTAAAGTCAAATATAAACTCCTCGTCACAGAATTTAATAGCTCTTCACACACAGTAATCCTTTCTTTATGGACAAGCCATTTTGGTCTACTTGCTGTTTCTCACAGGTGATATACCTCCTCCCTCTGTTCCTTAGTACTAGTAGGCTAACACTATAATGCTCTCTTTCCTTCTACATCAAATCTTTCCCAGTACTCCCAGCTGTCATGCTCTCCCTGTCAAAACTATTTTCTATTCACTGTGTCTATGTATGCATATGCAGACCCTGACAGGTTGCTTCTCCTTTTAGAATATAAGCTCCTTGATGACAGGGGCTGTTTGTGAGTCCTGCATTTAGCATGTTGCCTGGCACGTGGTTATTCAGTTGTGTCCAACTCTTTGGGACCCCACTAAGGTTTTCTGAGCAAAGCTATTTTAGTGGTTTGCCATTTCCTTTTCCAACTCATCCCGCAGATGAGGAAATGGTGGAAAACAAGGTCACAGTCACACAGCTAATGAATGTCAGATTTGAATTCAAGAAGATGGGTCTTCCTGACTCTAGCCCTGCCACTCTGTCACACAATAAAAGTTTGCTAAATGCCTACTGATTGTTGACTAAAAGTTTGCTAAATGCCTACTGATTGTTGACTAACAGGTCCTACAGTGATGAAAACCAAGTCATCCTAGATGGTCCTTATCAACTCCGATCCATTTCCTCCCATAAATTTCCCAAGAGATTTATTCAATGTGGAGAGAAAACATTGCCTGAGGGAAGAATTTGAGTACTTATAGATCTAACTGAAGAGATTCTATAAAATTGTGGAGCCTGTTATAATCAAGATTATACAAACCAAAACATCTGGTGGCCACTATCTACAGAGAGAAGATTCCTCTCTTCTTTGGGCTCTGAGGTGGATTTTCTCCTTGAGAATGGTGAATAAATACCTTAGGAGAGTATACAGGCTCCTTATATAGTACATATTCCCCTTGAGATAAATGTTTAGATTACTGGACAAAGTTCTTTTTATTGTTATATCTGTCAAGCAATCTTATATAATTTTGATACTTGAGTTTTACTCTAGTGCACCAAAAAAACTGTTTTTCACTGGTATCTATAAGAAATGATGAATACCATAAATTTAGACAAGCATTGAAAGATCTATATAAACAGTTGCAAAATAAAGTAATAATCAGAGCCAGGAAAAGCAATATATACAATAACAAGAACATGAAAATAGAAAAGAACACACACAAAAATCAAAACTGAATATTACTAAATATCAAACAGAAGCATGAATGAGGTAATCCTAACCATACTTCTTTGAAGAAGTAGAAATTATACAAATAGGTAATTGTACATTATTTCAGATTTTTTTTTTTTGATCTATGAATTTTTTTGCTGGAATTTTTCCACTTTGTTATGTGGGATGATCTTGATGAGGAAGAAGAGGAAATTATGATACTATAAAACAAACAAAAAACATAAAAAAAAAAAAAAAAAAAAAAAAAAAAAAAAAAAAAAAAAAAAAAGCAACAAGGCCATTAACATCTTGTATTCCTCTACACTTTTGGTCAACATCTGTGTGATGGTAATAATATAGTCTTTTGTGGAACATTTTTTACCTCTGGAAATGTAAATGCTATTCAAAACCAATAGGATAAGTAATAGAGGACAAAGCAGCATGCCAAACTCTCATGTAAGAGGAACCCAGGAATCAGGGAGGAAGCTGTGTAACATTTGTAATGGAGAAGGAAAAGAAAGTCATACAACTCCTGACTCAGTCTGTATTACAGGAAAGCAGATTTCAAAAGCTCCAGAAAAAGCATAGGCAGAGTTTCATAGACTAATATTATACAGAGAAAATCAGAAGAGACAAGAAGAATAATGATTATTTTGAAAATAATATCCACCAAAGTTGTGAAATGATCCAACCATTCTGAAGAGCAATTTGGATCTTTGGCCAAAGGGTTATCAAACATACCCTTTTATCCAGCACTGTCTCTCCCCCTATATCCTAAAGAGATTATAAAGAGGGAAAAGAACTCACATGTGCAAAAATGTTTGTGGCAGCTCTTTTTGTTATAGAAAAAATTGGAAAAGGAATGGATTCCCATCAATTGGGAACGGCTGAACAAGATTTGGTACATGAAGACAATGGAATATAATTGTTCTATAAAAAATGATGAACAAGGTGATTTATACAAAGACCTGAAAAGATTTACAAACTGATGCTAAGTGCAACAAGCAGAACTAGGAATACATTGTACACAATAACAGCAAGAATGTGTGATGATCAACTATGAAAGAACTTGGTTCTTCTCAGTAATTCAATTATCCAAAGAATTCCTAATAGACTTTGGACAGAAATGCCATCTGCAATCAGAGAAAAAACTAAAGAGACAATGTAAATCAACACTTGCTATGTTCACTTCTTTTTTTGTTTTATCTCTCCCATGGTTTTTCTCTTTTGCTCTGATTTTTCTCTCTCAACATAAAACAATGTGCATTAAAAATAAAGGGAAAAATAAAAGAAAATAATTACCTTGAGAAGTAAAGAGTAAAACTGCCTAGACCAATGTAAAAACACAGGGAAATCACCTGTTTGGGGTTTTAAGACTTATGTAGAGGATGGAAACAAGAGCAGGTCAAGAATGAATACAAAATGTGACAGTTATTCAAGAATACTATTAGGAATGCTTAAACCGATAATGAATTGAAGCTGATAAAAAAAAAGGTATCCTTTGACTTGAAGGAAAAAGAAAAATGGGATCCAACCAACCCATCTTCTATATCCTTTTGAGATAGGCTTTTCTGTAACCTAAGGTGCATGTCAAGATCATGCCAGACTACTACTCTCTATCACAAATTCAAATAAAATAGTCATTTCTTGCCCCAAGACTTCCTATTATTTTGAATCCAGTACTTGTTAGCGAGGATAAGAGCCAGCATAGAATTTCTCCTTGAGACATTCTCTGCCTTTTGCAAGACAGACTAATATCAATGTTTTTAGGAGATAACTGCATAACTGGTTCCTCATTACTATTATGCCATATCTCTATACTGGGTTTGTGATGTTTCTCCAAATCTTTACTTATTTCTTCATTCTTTCCTCAGTGACAAAATGGCTTTAACAACTCCTTTTATTGATCTTTATTCTCCATCATTCTTCCTCTAGGTCTCAGATTTCCTAAGATGCACATATCTTAATAGTTTGCACATCCTCTTTATTATATATCCCATTTATTTTGAATAAATTATACCTATATGGAGCTATGATTTACTAAAGGGGTTTATCCTACCACATCTCAGCGATACTGTGAGGCCAAAATCCTTAAATGAGGAATTCTAGTTCTTGATTATTGCTTAAACAGGGGATACTTATGTGTCATGAAAGTATGGTTTCTGTAATCTGAGTATTTTAGCTTTTTCTCTTCTCCCCCCCCCCTTTTTTTTTATAGCTACTCTCTAATGTACCTAATTTACTCTTATTTATCTTTGTTAAGTGGTATTTATCTCTGGCCAGGAATCTCTTGTGCCTATATTTTAAGTTGTGGTCTAAAAATTCATATCCTATTCTCCAACACTGCTCAGATACAACCAATTGTTCATTTTTCAACAATGAGAAAAATATAATTTGTGTCCCTGTGATCTTCAATTTCTTCTCAAATTTTATATCCCCAACTTTGGTCCAATATATATTAAAACACTTGTAGCAGGTACTTTCTGCAATAACCCATTATTTAGGTGCCTACTGATTGAGGAAGAAGTGATTATATATTATGATACATAAATGCAACAGGAATAAATAATATAAATAAGAAATTATGAATAAGGAATTCAGAGAACTCAGACGATGTTGATTATATCGTACAGTGAAATAAGCAGAGCAAAAATCACACATACACTCTCTAATACACTTTTTACAACATAAATGAAAATGTCATTAAAAGTAAGCTGAATTCTGATGAACAGAATGGTCCCAGAGAATTGACAATAAAATACTTCTGTCTTCTAATCACAGAGGCAAGAGATTGCCAGAGAAGAATGCTATAGACACTATCAGCTATAGTTACTACATTGGGTGATTTTTACTTAATTGTTTTTAGTTGTTATAAAGAGGTGGGATAGAGGGAAGCTGAGGCTATGAATAGAAATGATAGTAATCCAAAAAGATATCAATCAATAAAATTTGTAATAATAATACTTCTTATTCTTGTAAAAATCATACATTCTTCTATGAGAGATCATTAATTGATCAATTACTATCAGCTACTCTGCTTGGTTTTGACTCCATGAACCTTTTGCCTTTCATGGGATAATAAGCTCAATACCTAGAATCTCATTATCTTGAAATGTAATTTAGTATCTTCAGTTGTCTTTCCTCTATGTTTGGAGAACTGAGCAATGAACTCCTTTTAAGGCATGCCTTAATAGAGGATTCAAATTTTTCAAGGTAATTTCATTAATCATTAGCAACTCGGTTTCTCTGCTAGGAACTTTCTCCCATTCTTTCTAGCTTCCTTTTGGTACTGTCTTCTCTTAGTAAGAAGATCTCTTCCAATTCTAAAGCTACAGTGTGACCTTGGGCAAATCTCTTAACCCCAATGGCCTTGCAGTTTCCTCTTCCCCCCCAAAAAAACAAACAAAAAAAACATTCTAAATATATGAAGTCAAATATGACTGCAAACTGCTTTCAATGACCTCAATTTACTCACACACATTTTAAAAATACATTTTAAACTGAATTTACATAATTTTAATTTATAAATACATACTTACCTGCTTTCCTCTTATTATAGAAAATAAAAATAAAAGTGGGAAAACACTAGCAAAAGTAGTCAATACATCAATTAAGTCTAAGGATATGAAATATTCCATATTGAGAGTTCCCCTTCTTTGTAGGAGGAGGGAGATAGAATTCTTATTTTTTCTCTGGGACCAAGCTTGGTCATTATAATTTTATAGCCCTCAGTTTTGTTATTATGATTTTGCTCTTTCCAGTTTATATTTTTGTAGTCATTGTGCAAATAATATTCCTGGTTTTACTTCTCCTGAATCCTGTATGAGGATATTTTTACATTCTGCATATTTATGGATTTGTATGGCACAATAATATTCCTTTAAATTCATGTACCACAAATTGTTTTGCCATTTTTCAGTCAATGGTTATGTACTTTATCTATACTCTTTGTAGAAGCCCATTATTTTTGGCAGCAATATTCTGGTAACATTTCATACCTAAAAATCTCAGTACACAGTGAATTTCTCAGGAAAATCAAATTATAAGTCACCCAAGGGCCAATGGAAGTAGACTGCACGTAGACTATTACTAATGAATGATTCAGTGAGAATCAATGAAAAAGATGAAAATGTGTATGTGGGTAAAAAGATGCTACAATGGTACCCTCAGAGATATAAGAAAAAACAAAAGGTGGCCAGGCCTCCAGTGGGATGGGTGGATCTGGATTTCACAAAATACAAGAAGGTCGAGATATAAAACTTGCTGAGAAGAAGGAGATAAATATTAATGCTCTATGTGTGGACAATATATTACATGGTATACTGGATAGGAAGCATTTTCATATAAGGCAACCCTAGTTATATACTACTTCACACTACTGGGTGATTTGAATTTAATCTTTGCTCTCTCTGAAATGATCAACTCACTCTTTAAAGACAGCTGAATGGGTGTCAAGGAAACTCTCTCCAAGGTACCAAGAGATAAAAACCATTCTATTACCATAACATTTTATTGAGTGCCTGATATATGCAGGTTGGGATGAACCACCTCAGAGATCAGATTTGGAATTACAAAGTTCAGGTAATACAGATATGCTTAATGATACCTGGACATCTTTAATTCAAGCTCTATTACTGAGTAACTGTGGACAAATCACAATCTCTCTGAGTCTTAGTTCCTAAAAGTATAAAAAGCATAATCTTTAAGGTTCTTCTTAGTTCTAAATTTTCAACCTTATGATCCAGGAAGGATAGCATAGGACTTTATAGAAGGTAGGCTTTGAAATTCCCAAGTATGATAGGAGAACTGAATTCTAAATTCTGTAATACTATTCCCCATCCTTTACCATCATCCCCACAATGAAATATCACTCCTTCTGTCACACTAAAAAAAATACAATTATCCTCAGACTGACAAAAACTTTTATGATCTTAGAAAGTCTGAAAGCCCTGAGACCAAGGAGAGGAATAGTCTTATGTGGCAGTTGCCATGTAATCATATAATTATTAAACAAGTAGTAGAGATGTTTGGCCAATACAGGGCAAGGTGAAATGAAAAGTATCCAGTTGGGTAATCCTGAAAAACTGCTTTGTGTTCTGATGAGGCTTAAACATTAACCTTCCAGCTGACTATACCAGCAGATAAAAGGTACTGAATTTTGTTCAATAGTTCTTTTGGGACTTTGCCACCATGCTTCATCAGCTGCCTTCTCTTGTGACTCTGTGATTTAGACTGGTCTTGCAAGCCTTGACAGTGTCTCTCTGTCACAAGTTATGATAGTGTACTGGGTTCAGAATTAGGAGGTCTGGGTATAACTCCCAGTGGATAATAATTGTTTTATGAGCTGAACACCTACTGGGTGGGGTACCTCTGCAGCATACGGTACCCTCACCACTCTTCACTGTGGAGGTGACATTGATCTCTTGGCCAGTCTGACCACAGCACATTCTCTGTTGGTTCCTACCATGCCCCAAACACACAAACTGCCCGGATGGGTTATGGGCTCTTTCCCTTCTCTCTTTGCTCTACAACCTTTCACGCGGAGACTAGGACAGCTTCTCTGGGTCGAAGCATCATCTCTCCAGTGTGATTCCTGGTGCTATACATGGAGTACCATCTACCCTTTGTCTTTTTAGAAGCTCCAGTTTTTCTTGAGGCTCATCTTAAGTGCCATCCTGTACATGATGTCCTGCCTCATTCTCTAGCTACCAACACCTCCCTTCTCCCAAATCACCCTGTATCTCTTTGGATATACATGAATGAGGGCAGGAACTACTTTACTTTTACCTTTGTATTAAGTGCCTAGCACATAATGCTTATTGATTGGAAGTTGTTATGAGAAATAAATGAAATAAGTTTGAGATGATGGATAGCAAATTATTATTAAAGGTCTTATTTGATAAGAATGCAATAAAATGTCATATTCTCAACCTTATTAAACATATAGGCAAATTTTCAAGGTTGAACATTCCTTATTATTTTCTAAAGCTAAACTTTTCTATGGTACTGCATTTCTTTTCTCTTTCCAAAATCCCTAATGTGGCACATTTCTGGCAAATGAAATAAATGATGTTGCATAAAGTAAAGAAAAACACAAAAAACTTCAATAAATCTCAAACCACTGGACCAAGTAATGTTCTTCTTACCAATCAAAATGAATTTGTAACATTTAAAAATACTACACTAACTCTGATGAAATATTCTTCATCTCTTTTCTGTTGAAATATACTTTCCCTCTTAAAATTGCTCAGCTTTCTTCAATAACATGCCCTAGATTAACCTGCTTTCTGCCTTCAGATTTCAAAATTAGATCTGGTATGTGCTTGTTTGGTCATGTATTTTCTTTTTACTTAGAGAGATTTGTTCAATTACCTTCTAAGGGTCTTTAAGGGTGGTGCTATCTACTTAATTTGCATTTCCCCAAAGCATTTAATATATGGTAATTTAGACTTGTTCTTTGTGAGTTAGTTTTGTTTATGAAAGTCATTTTAGGTTTACAGCTCCAGTTTTTACCTTTCCTATTAAGAAGTAAACGAGAGACTCTTTGGGAACAATCTGTTTCAATTCTTCAAGTTCCTGTAAAGCAGACTGAAAGAGAGAAAATACAATTAAGTCTCAGGACAATAAAGAAAATGTCACAAGTTCTGAACAAGAATATTCCTATTTTACATATTTCTAAAACTATCTTAAACTCTCCCCAGGTGTACTTCACTATTTTGCAGTTCTAGATGGCAATAAAATACACAGGCCATTAAAGCCAACAAAATTATTAACCAAAGAAAAAAACAAATCTATGGCTCATCATTTTATAGTTTAAGATCCTACTGAAACTATTAATAGTTCTGTTATAAGCTGAAATTCTCTCCTTTGTGATAAAACCAAGGGCTTTGAATACTCTCTTACGCTATACTTAAATTAGCCTGTTGTTTCATTTTTAAAGGAGAAAGAAAAGCAATAATTTCCCTGCAGGTTTTCTTTTAAAAATGCCATTTTAAAAACTGTGTCTTGGAGACCATTTTGAATATAGTATCAGTCTTTCTGATATATAAACATATATTAATATTAAACTACTTGGAAAGGAAAAACAAGGAAAAAAAAACAAAAAATCTTATATCTGAAGAACTTTAGGATAAAAGATTGAACAAAAAAAGCTTAAAAATGGAATTGTGTTTATATTTATAGATAAGAAAATAACAATGAGAGGCAATGATCAAGAAAGGTAAAGATGTCAGGTAGGTAATCAAGGTGTCCCTGAATAGGGAAGCAAGAGAAAGACGTCTAATAAAGTACCTTATACAAACTATGTACTCAAATATTTGTTGAATGAAAATAAGGAAAAAGTAACAATTTAAAAAAATGCATTCTAGACAAAATTTTAGTTTTTTTCCCCACTTCTTAAAGCTTAGAAAATAAGTACTCTCCCCCCCTCTCTTAAAGGATCTATATTTATATACTGATGATATGGATATTCCAAATGTTTAAGAATATTAATCTTAGTAAAATGAATCATTTCTTGGCTTTTATGGATTTTAAAATTATGATCACAGAAAAAGTCATTTAAAACTAGGAGTTGATGAGTTTTGTGCATTTCTTTTTTGGTAGTATTCTTAGGGACAAGGAAGGGGACTGGCTTAGGATTTTATGATGTAGGAAACTACAGGGTTAGATAACTCCTTTTGCCCAAAAAGGCTGGGACCATCTCTGGAACTTATGGTCAGACTTGTGCAAAGGTTAAGTGTCAGAGGCTACACAATCTCCAAGGCTGACTCTATCCACTATATCAAATGAAATAGGCACCTGTTGGTTGAAGTGAATGATCAGTTCATTGTTTTAAATTACTTTTGTTTTGGGAACAAAATAATACTTTTTTGGGGGTTGGGGGGATGGTGTGTAAGTGTGCTACAAGGAGATATCAATGTATCTCTAATCCTTTCCCTCTTTCTAATTACTAGTTGGTTTTGAGGAAATGAAAGCACAGGGAATTGAGAGCTGTACAAAAGAGATAGAAGACATTGATTTACAGGATTTTTCAGGAAGGAGTGTTTTGCTTCTATTCTAAAGCAAAGAAGAAGTAGAATACTGGAATAAGGCTTTGGAGATGTAGAGAATTAAATGAATAATGTGTTAGATAAAAGTCTCTTGATAAAGTTGTGAAACTTCATTAGATAAAGGATTACTAAAATTATTATAAGGCCTTTGATACCTTCATCTTTTAAAGGAAATTCCAACAAGATGCCTCAATCCAAACACTTCAGAAATGAGGATTTTTTTCCCTTCTGTATTAGATTTAAAAATTCGTTCCAACTCTAGAAGCACATATCTATGATATATGGCACTAAAGAATATCTAATAGCAAACACCAACCATCAAATTCTATTTATTATGCTACACCTCTTTTTACATAAATTTCCTCTGGCATAGTCTAAGGGTCTGTTCTTGTTAGTATGATAATTTGAAATAAAAGCATACTTTTTGAGAAATATAGGTATCTAGTTAGAATAAATCTTATAGATTTCAAGTTTTGCAATTGGACAACTCGAAATAAGTCATTTGCTTTGAAATATATCCATCTTTATATAAAATAAGGATACCATCACTTCAATAATCTATAAAATATATAATATAGAATGTATTTACAATTTATTTTAAAGATGTTTTACTTAAGCACTTGAAGTCTGGAGGTATTGTTTATCAACATCATGCATCATCATAATTATTATTTTATATGCATTTTGCAAAGTGCTTTCCTCTTAATACACTTATGAGATCAGCAATATATTAGTTCCATTTTACAGATGAGGAAACGGGTTCATGAGACTGGCTTGACCACAGTCATAAGAGTTTATAAATCCTCCCCCCCCCAAAAAAAGAAACCCCATCTTTAATATTCAATTTAAGAGTATTTGTTACCAGTAGGGTTTGGCTTATAAAGGGCAATGTTTTAAGAATCATCTTGCAAAATGTTAAAAAGCAAAAGGAAAATACTCATGTAGTTATTCCTCCTAGTGGATAATAAAACTGAGTTTAAAAGTAGAGCCCTTCATGAGAGCTTAAAACTTTAGTGAAATGAAGTGGCTACACTTTGGGTAGGATATTACAAGGAGTAACAATTTTTAACTGCAAGACCAGTTGAGGTGTATTAATTCTGGATCTTCCATTCCTGGTTCTTTTGACAAATTTCTAAGCATGGGGGCTAATCTGTTTTCCTAGTCAAAGACTGATAACTGGGGCATATTGTCAACAAAATACAACTTCATGACATACAGATAAATCATAAGTGAGTGAAAGTCTTGAGAAAGTCAACCTACAGGCCACTGCCATTGCCACTGTCTATATACTACACCTGACCAAAAGTTTCTGGAAAAGTTTGTAAGGGCTGATTTAATCCATGAATAATATATTTATACCCAGTGTAATATTTCTGATGATGCTTCTCATATGTAACAAATTAAATCAAATGCTTCTACTGAAATAATTGCAAAAGAAAGAATACTTTTCCTAAAAATACAAATCCTCACTGAAACATAAAATTGAATGGTAACAGAAATAAGATGGTATGAGACCAAAAAATATAGTAGATAAGAGTAAAACAAAACAAAAAAAAAACCTCAAAGAAGCTACAAAAGAGAGTTTGAAGTAGAAAAGTAATACTTAAGATTTTTGAGAAGGTTAAAAATTAAGTAGAAAGAGATAATAAGTGTATCTATTATTCTCCAAAGGCAGTATCAAAAAAGCAACAGAAGGAAAGGAGAAGCATAATAGCTAAACATGTTAGAACAGAAATAAGAAATTGATATACCTTTATTTAATTCTTAGCTTTGAAATGTTCCCCCCTAAAAAGTTTCTGCACAAACAAAACTAATGCAAACAAGATTAGAAGGGAAGTAACAAATTGGGAAAACATTTTTACAGTTAAAGGTTTTGATAAAGGCCTCATTTCCAAAATATACAGAGAATTGACTTTAATTTATAAGAAATCAAGCCATTCTCCAATTGATAAATGGTCAAAGGATATGAACAGACAATTTTCAGATGATGAAATTAAAACTATTTCTACTCATATGAAAGAGTGTTCCAAACCACTACTGATCAGACAAATGCAAATTAAGACAACTCTGAGATATCATTACACACTTGTCAGATTGGCTAAGATGACAGGAACAAATAAATAATGATGAATGTTGGAGGGGCTGTGGGAAAACTGGGACACTGATGCATTGTTGGTGGAATTGTGAAAGAATCCAACCATTCTGGAGAGCAATCTGGAATTATGCCCAAAAAGTTATCAAAATGTGCATACCCTTTGACCCAGCCGTACTATTATTGGGCTTATATCCCAAGGAAATACTAAAAAAGGGAAAGGGACCTGTATGTGCCAAAATGTTTGTGGCAGCCCTTTTCATAGTGGCTAGAAACTGGAAAATGAATGGATGTCCATCAATTGGAGAATGGTTGGGTAAATTATGGTATATGAAGGTTATGGAATATTATTGCTCTGTAAGAAATGACCAAAAGGAGAAATACAGAGAGGCTTGGAGAGACTTACATCAACTGATGCTAAGTGAAACGAGCAGAACCAGAAGATCATTATACACTTCAACAGTGATACTGTATGAGGATGTATTCTGATGGAAGTGGATATCTTCAACATAGAGAAGAGCTAATCCAATTCCAATTGATCAATGACGGACAGAATCAGCTACACCCAGAGAAGGAACACTGGGAAATGAGTGTAAACTGTGAGCATTGTTTTTTGTTTTGTTTTGTTTTGTTTCTCTTCCCAGATTATTTTTACCTTCTGAATACAATCCTTCCTTTGCAACAGCAACAACAACAAAATTCGGTTCTGCACATATATATTGTACCTAGGATATACTATAAGATATTTAATATGTATGGGAATGCCTGTCATCTAGGGGAGGGGGTGGAGGGAAGGAGGGGAAAAACTCAGAACAGAAGGGAGTACAAGGGATAATGTTGTTAAAAAAAAGAAAAAATTACCTATGCATATGTACTGTCAAAGAAAATGTTATAATTATAAAAATTAAAAAAAAAAAAAAAAAAAGAAATGTTCCTTCCATTAAAGTCTTCATCCATGCCTTGTCATAGCAAAAAAATAAACTAGAATTTTCAAAGGCTATGCTAGCTGAGCACAAACTCCAAGTGCTATTAAACTTGATCATATGTTTAGCTATAAACTCACCAGCTTAAATATAGGTAGGCTTATCACTAGAGTTGGTCGATTTTTATTTATTTATTTTTTTTATCAGAACAATTAATGATATTATCCACAAGGAATAGAGGAATTATAGTCTATCCGGATCAGTGGCGGGTATGCTAACATAAAATTATGGATTCTTGAGGTATAATACTCAAATGTCTTTATGTAGAAATTTCTTTTCAGTTAATAGTTAATATGGTGATACAAGATAAAAACCAAAGGGACATGAATAAAAAAGAAACAAACTTTTAGTAAGAAAAATTCAATGAAAATGGAGGTCTCTGGCTCTTTTTCTTCCTATGCATGGAGTGTTTTCAATAAGAAACTAATATGAATTCCTTTGGCTAGCTGTCTAAACTTCCAATTTTTTATGATAAACAGAATTGAGAAAAAACTATTTGTGTTATTTTATATATTTTCTATAAGCCTCTTCCCAAAATTTTTTTCTGTTCTCCTTTTCTATCCCTCTTCATCCGTTCTTTCCTCAATACAACTTCTATCAAATTTTTACTCTAAACTTTAGCTTCTCCTCCCAGTAGAAGAGACTAAAATGGGAGAAAAGGCATATTCTATTGCTACTTATGCATTTATTTCAGTGCTTAAATTTTCAGTTCACATCTATCTTACCGGTTTGTTTTATTAACTATCTGGAGATACTCAAAAAAGTGAAAAATTAAAAAGTCAAAGTCTTAACTTTGAGGCTATAAAAAAGAAAACAAGACTCAAATTACAAAAAGTTCAGGCTAGAAAATAACACTATCCAAAAGAAGACCCCTTCCATATACCAATTAATTAATTAGCCAATTAACTTACCTTATATTTTTCATTTGCAAATAAAACTGAGGCTCTGTGGAATTTGCATAGAGGGTTCTTGGGATCAATAATGATGGCCTTGTTTAAGGTATCCAAAGCCTTTTCAGATTTCTTTAATGCATGCTGAACCTATGAGAAATATTAAGAGAATACAATTTTATATTACTTTGATTTTCAAAAGGAGCTACAATATGATGTAGTGCTGAACCTAATCTATTATAAAAGAAATGGAAATACACACACACAGTTAAAATGGAGCCATTTTGTACATTGCTGAGTCAGAACTGTTTAGATATTATTCACTGGTCAGTCACAGATTTCTAAGTAGTCTGATTTGTACTTGCATCAAAGACTATGCTATTATATCTGCTTTGTGAGCACCTGTTGTCTTAGTCTATACAAAAAAGTGTTTTCTCTTCACAATTCAAAAACGCAAATTTTAGAGAGATCAGTGATAATGCTAATTAATACCTTTTTCCTCTAAATTAATAAATATGAAATTATACATAAAACATTATTTGGTGTACAATAATTTTCTGAACTAAAAATAAACACAATTTCCTTGATTTTGTTCTAAAATATCTAGTGTTATTTCAAAGTCCGATTCTTTTTGCACAGCAAAACAACTGTTTGGACATGTATACATATATTGTATTTAATTTATACTCTAACATATTTAACATGTATTGGTCAACCTGCCATGGGGGGAGGAGGGGAAAAATTAGAATAAAAGGTTTGGCAATTGTCAATGTTGTAAAATTACCCATGCATATCTCTGGTAAATAAAAACTATTAAAGTATTAAAAAAAAATCTAGTGTTGCTGATTACCAGCAATTACAGATTCTAATCCAAATGATTTTGGGAATTGCCATGGTAGATAATTGTTTTATTTCAGTGACATATACAGCATTATCATTCAAATAATTTATTTTTAAAAATCAATTATAGTTCACATTTATATAGTATTTTTTCATTTACAAAACACACTTTCTTCACAACTCTGTGAGATAAATATTATTAGCCATCTTTTAAGATGGAAAAAAACCCCCAAAAAACCCAAAAAAGAGAAATTGAGCAAGTTGGCCACAATGACACAGACAGTAATACCAGAACTGGTATTTGAATCCAGGTTGCCTGACTCCAAATCCAGACTCTTTCCATTACATAATATTGCCCATGAAATGTAAAATTATTTCCTCAAAGAGGTAAACTGAATTGCTGACCATAAGATAAGAACACTATTCTCAAAAGTCAATGTTTATGGTAATGTATTGTCATGCTCCTTGTAAAGAATGGAATGAATATTGGCATGAGGCTTAAACAAAATAAAAAACACCAATAACAAGAAATGGAGAGCATGAAAATATTGCTCACTTCTGACTGTTCATGTAACTGGTTTTTATCAGTAGTCAAACTGTAACCAGAATTACACAAATTAAAGTTGAAAGGGTCCTTGGAAGCCATCTAATCCAATTTATAGCCAGAAGAAATTTTTTCCTATAAAATATCACCCATTCAGCATCTTCAGTTATTTCCAATGAAGTAAGAAACTATTATCTCTTGAAATGGCCTTATTTTTAAATAGCTCCAATGGTTTGGAAATTTTTCTTGACCCTAAATGCTAGTTGTTAAAAGAGATATGCAGCTACTGTTGACTAAATGAAGTTTTTATTATAAATGGCATTTCATGTTTCCTTTTTCTATAACTTGAAAAGTTAGCAAATTTCTGTATTGCCATTGGAACTTGCACATTGTTTTGCACAGAACAATCAATAATGAATTTACATTTTTAGGGGAGGAGGGAAGAATAGCATTACTTTACTCAGATAATATGCACAAAATAAAAAAAAAGCTGATCAACAATTTTTGACTCAATTTTTGATAGAATACCCTCATCTGTCTCTTCCTTTAATACTTAAGTCCTCCAATCAAATTCCTCCCAAATTTTTCCTTTAAAGAAGATTCAAATTTGAACTTTTCAGGTAACTCTCCATTATTTACTAACAGCTCTGTTTGGTTTTGACTCTATGGAACCTCTCCATCTCTATTCCCCTTGCCCCTCTCCCCCTCCCCACCCCAGCTTCCATCTGAATTGTCTTGAAGACAGGAACTGTCTTATTTGTATCTTCCTGGCACAAAGTAGGTATTTAGGAAGTGTTTACTGAATCATTTCTGAAACAGAAAGCTACTTACAACTCCAATATGACAAAGAAGAACTGAACTCTGAGGGTTGATATCCAGTGCTTTCTGGAAATGCATTTCTGCAAGGCTGAATTTTTCTTGTTTGTAATAAATCATTCCCAATCCATACCTGTAAATACAAAAGGAAGTGTTAAGTAACACTTAAGTAAGTTCAACTGCTAGGAATTTTTAGAAGCTAATCTTACTGAATAAGTGGCCAAAAATACCCTGGGACTTAAGGAATTAGTGATAAAATGTTATCTTGTAGTGAGGTGAGAAGCAAACAACTAGATAGCTAACTACTTTTAGAAATATCCTATTAATAGAGTCCAAGCAGTTAGGTACTTGTCTCCAAATTTTATGGAAAATAAAAAATGTAAAACTTTATTTAGAAAATACTTAAAAAGGAAGTAGTATACTATCTTACAACATTGCATATGTGAAATTCTACTCTATGCTTTCTTTTGCCTTCCACACCAATGTAGTTACATGATTATATCAGTATTTGATTTGAAATATTTGAAGTAAGTATGAAATGGAAAGATAAAGTTGAAGTAATGAAACCATAAAACCCAACAGAAAAAAGATTTAAAACTTTATATTACTAAGTATGTCTTCAATATCCAAATATGTTTTCTTATTAACAAAATTTTATTTAAGTAGATTACATCTTTATTATTACATCATTATTACCTTTAATTATCATTTAATCCTTCAACTCAATCAGCCAAAACAGTAGTAGGTTGGCTGACAAAAACAGTGGTGAGGGAAGGAAAGAAAAATTTATTCTTTCTTAATTTTGCAACAACAACAATAAAAAACCAACAAACAAATAAATAAAAGACTGGAAATAATTGCTTCCCCAAGGAATACTAAAGAAAGGAAAAATATGGATGGCATAGAAGTAAATAAAAAAATTAAATGCATTTGTCTGGAACCATATTAGGAATATTTTTATATAGTTGAGCTGCCAAATTACCTAGGCCCCTTGCTCCTTTCTAGTTTCCTTCTTACTATTCCAACTAATGGTCATTCTAATGCTTTAATAAAAAGGGAAAACAGAAAAAACAAATTATTTAATTATTATTAGTTACTAGCAGCTCTCATTAGGCTCATGATTAATAGTCCTCATTAGGTATGGTTAATACTTAAAATGAAAAATATGATGTTTTCTCTAACAGTTTAGCTCTGCTAAAATTTGGTTTTATGTGTACTTCATATAAAGAAAATTGGGTTAAACATTTAACTATCACCAAGTTGTTGCATATAAATATATCTGATTGGTAATAAACAGTTTATTAGATTAAAGGAGTTTTCAGAAAAAACAACAGAAAACTTTCCAAAATAACATCATCATTAAGGTTTTAATATTTACTTACCATGCATTATAATGTCTAGGATTGACTCTGATTGCATTTCTAAAACAGGCTAATGCCTTATCTAGTTCTTCTGTTAGCACAAATTCATGTCCCAGCAGTGTATAGGCATAAGCATAATTTGGATCAACTTGGATAGCTCTCTGGAAGAATTTAATTGCAATATCATGTTCTCTTTGCAAACTGAAACAGTTTCCTGCAGCACACCAGGCCTAATGAAACATAATAAAATATATCTAAGACATTTGTTAAAAAACAACAATTCTAAACTCTTTTTATACCATAGAGCTAATTCAATTAAATCAGTCTGATTGATATTCTATAGCTAGTACAGTGTAAGAATGTACTATATTTTGCAGATACTTCTGAAATATAAAAATGCAAGTATAAAGAACTAGTTACAATGGCTTATTTAAGTGTTCATGAATGAGCATCTATTTCATGAAACATCTTATTAACAGCAATAATATTCCAGTTAACTCTCTTGATTAATAATGAGATGATCTGCTTTATTTATGATTTACGGATTTTATGGGGCTTCAACTCAACAATTTACACTCAATTCAGCCGCACCCACTATGTGTAAGGTTGTGCTACTCACTGCTGAGGCAATGTGGTCCTGGCTTGAGTGCCTGGAAAGGACTGCACAATTCAGATCCAGGAGCAACCTTGGGCAGCCATGGCTCCCGCTTACAAAGAGGAGCCAAAGGCCCCGGAACATGAAATCCTTTGCTCCCAGCAGCAGGGACAAACTTGGCAGAACACCATGGGAGCTGGATGGGGCCATAGCATCCATTGACTCCCACCCATCCCTTCCCCACCCTCTCTGTAGAGGTCATCAAGGTTCAACTACATATAAAAGTGCCAACACCAACGTGCCTCTGGTGAATTTTTATCCATGTCAGTTAAGTCCTTGGAAAGAACTGAAAGAGCAACATCTTTCTGAAGATGCCAAAGTGTCGTGGAATAGATCTCCAGGCCCTCCACCCTGTAGTTTTCAATCCGTCTCACTTCCGAGAATATTCGTTCTGCCTGAAATAGGAGGAAAACCCGTCAGAGAGAAGCACCACCTAAGCATGGGTGCTTCTTCCTTCCCAGGTTAGATGATAAGATCTTATGCAAGAAGAACCTGGGTAACTACCCCTTTAGAATGTGAGGCACAGCACCATGCACAAGAAGCATTCACTAAGTGTTCACTGAACGAAGTACAGGGAGAATCCAGGGTCAGAACTCCCTATCTACACCACACTTATGAGTCTCAGAAACTGGACATTCCTACTTTAGTCATCCTTCCTAGAATCCCAGGTCAGCCTTTTTGAAATTTTCAGAATGATATTCCTAAAGTATGAGTCTGTCTGTATTATCTCCCTGCTAAAAGAAAAACATTACTCTCTTTTATATATTCCATGTTACAGCCAAATTGGACTATTAGTTTTTTTAAGAAACAATAACATTTTTATTATAAAGTGGTTTAAGATTGCAAAGGGGCAGCTAGGTGGTGCAATAGTGCACAGAGTGCCCAAATCCGAGTTCAAATCTGGTCTCAGACACCTATTGGCTGTGTGATCTTGGGCGACTCAACCTTTTTTGTCTCAATTTTCTCATCTATAAAATGAACTGGAGAAGGAAATAGCAAACCACTTGCTGTGTGATCCTGGGTAGGTCATTTAGTCCTGTTTGGCTCAGTTTCCTCATCTGTAAAATGAGCTGAAGAAGGACATGGTGATCCACTTTGGTATCTTTCCCAAGAAAACAATCATAAAGAGTTGGATGTGACTGAAAAGGACTAAATAGCCTATATGTATATATCTTCATTCATAAAAAGAATTGGTTGATCCTAAGTACTCTCTAAAGTTCTTCTTGTTCTAAGTGCTATGAGCTTGTACACAAGCTAAAGATTCAAAGCTTGCTCTCTATGTTTTGCTATGGTATACTATGTTCTATAAGCATATTTATGAAGCAATTTGGCTTTTACCTCTATAAACAAAAATTACATGAAGAGCATCCTATAATAAATATAGCAAATCTGGCAATTTGAGAATTAGTTGTTAATGTACACCAATCTGTATTTTACTACATAAAATTATTTCAGAAGGAGGATAATAAGAGAGGAAGAGAAATTAAATTTTTGATATATTGTTCATTTTGATTAAATAATATCCTTTCTTCCACCTATAAAATTGATAGATGGGGGAGGGGAATTCTAATATATAAAACTGTTTTTTAAAAAAAAAAATATAGCTTTTTATTTATAAAACATGCACGGGTAGTTTTTCAACATTGGCCCTTGCAGAAACTGTTCCAACTTTTCCTTCTTCTCCCCACCTCCTCCCCTAAATGGCAGGTAGTCCAATACATGCTAAATATGTTAAAATATATAAAACTGATTCTTATTATACCAGAAATTCACGCTAATAATTGAGTTTGCATAAAGCATTTTGGACAGCTTCTTTATTCCTTTGATTTCAACAGTATATCTAAAGATCCATCATACTTGATCTGCTCTACAGGGGACATAAACTCAGATTAATGCAAAGTTATTTAACTTCTCTGGCATCTAGGGCCACCTCTAGCCATCCTGACCTCTATCTTGCCACTGGATCCCAATGCATCTAGAGGAAAAGGTGAAGCAGGTAAACTTGCACAGCCTTTCCTCACTTTTTTTTTTTTCCTGGGGCAATTGGGGTTAAGTGACTTGCTCAGGGTCACACAGATAGGAAGTGTTAAGTGTCTGAGGCTAGATTTGAGCTTAGGTCCTCCTGACTTCAGGGCTAGTACTCTTATCTACTGCACCAACTAGTTGCCCCTAGTCCTCCCTCATAGAAAAAGTGCTTTATAAATCTTAAAGTACTATACTAATATGAGTTATGAGACTATCCAAGAAATGTGTAAATTTTCTTATCTTTTTCTTGTAAGAATCCAAGAGATAAACTAATCTACCTTTCAAAGCAAGGAAGAACAATTTCTCCTAAATTATAATGAATGAGAAAAATCATAATACTATTGCAGTGACATTATATTCTAAATATTTCAGCCTTATCTAGGAATGAAGCTAGAAATTTTCACTAGGCTACACAAAGTCTCTGGTTGTCTATATGAATGTGTGTGCATATATGTTTCTATACTCACCTGCATATACTCTGACAGTTCAAAGTAGGCTCTTCCAATCTGGCACAGTACCCAACCAGTATTATAGTGGTGAGAAGGGAGGTGGCTCAGTATGTTTATCGCTTCTTTGCAGTTATAGGAACACAAAGCTAAATAACCTTTCCCCATATCACGAAGAAGGCTCATCAAACCTTCTAGGAAAAAAACAATTCAGTAAATAAAGTAAAAGAGCACAGTAGAATAGTACATGGATATTGCTATCATATACTGAAAATCCTCCTAATCTTCTAAGGAAGAGGCAGTCAGGTGATTTAGTGGATAAAGCAGAAATCAGGAAGACCGGAGTTCAAATCAGCCTCAGATACTTACTAGCTGTGTGATGCTGAGCAAATCATTTAACCTGTTTGTCTTAATCCACTGGAGAAGGAAATGGCAAGCCATTCCAGTATCTTTGCCCCCCAAAACCTCCTGCACAGTATTGGTGAGGCATAGTCACCAGGTCACAAAAAGTTGGATACAAATTGTATAAACTAAACAACAACTTCTCAGGAAAAGGTAGTTATGAAAGACATTAGAGCATTTGAATAAAGTAGTGTAAATAATTTAAAGTGACAAGTGAATCTATTTGAAGCAAATATTAAGACATTATAAAAGATTTAAAACAGACCTGCTGCCGCTTTCTGAATAGTGAAAGCTTGGATCTGTGGTGTTACCGTGGATATTTTTCCTTCTGAAATGATAGAAGAGTCCAATTTTGTAATTTCCAGACTATCGTTTATATTTGGTTGAGTTATTCCTCCTTTATTAGTCTTGCTTTTTGTTTTTCTGTTTGGAATTTTAGGTGGAAACTTCATTTTTAACTTTTTACTATTCTCCTGCAAAAAGAGTAAAACAAAAACAAACCCAATAGTGTGGTTTTAACCATTAGCTATTAAAGCTTCAAACTGCATAAAGACTTTTGGGATACTCTGGATATTTCCCAGATTTTTGAACACACTATATATATTGTCTTCCTAAGGCTGTAAGATTTTTACATAAATATCCCCTCACTGTATAAGCTTTTTCACAAGGAATATATTCTTTAGTTATTAATTTTACATGCAATAAGCATATTGAGTAATCAAAATCATTATAAGCAGTCAACAGAAGTATAGTTGCTGGTGACAAATGCATTGTGTGCTTGAATTTACTGTTCAAAAGAAAAAAGCATATGAATCAGCGCATAGGTGTTTGAAGGCAAACTGCCAAAGTGAACTTCATGAAAGCTCATACAATGTTTCCCCTCAGGTGTCATAAGATGACTTATAAGGGATTTACTAGGTTTGTGAAATATAGTTTTTAAAGACCAGATACGGCAGGGCTCATTGATGGTACTGGAAAAGATTGGTGGAACTTTTAAGTTTGGGAGCTGAGCTATATTTGCATTAAAATCAATAAAGTATGTGCACCAATTTTATACTTTTATGGCCAGTCCCAAAGGAGTGGGAGATGTGTGGCTATTTAAGGAGGAACAAACTGGATCAGTTTAAAGCAGATTAAAGCTTCCATTTCAATATTGGCATCAGGCTCTGAATGGCAGCTTTGAAGACCTAGTCTCCAAAACACAATCCAATCAGAAGAAATAAAAAATCCAGAGAAAGAGCAAGAGATAGTTTTAAATACCTACAAGTTTCCAGAATAATTCCATAATAGTAACTTAAGGAAATAACTCCCTAAAACTCAATTAACAACAATTCTGTAATGTAGTAAGTATTAGATCAATTACCTTGGTTGTAGAGCTGTCACTAGTAAAAAGTCGTGAGCTTCTTCGAGGCAGTGCATTGGGTGGAGCAGCAATAGTGGGGCTCAATACCTGAGGTGTTGTACTATTTAAAAAAAAGGTTATTAAAGAAATGATATACTTCTAAAAATATATCTTAAATCTTAAAATGCTAATTACTATTTAAACTCATAAGACACAAGGAAAATTAGATAAAAACGCAAAAAGTGATGAGTTTGGCTTTCTTCCTTATTTTCTAATATTTAAATTTTATAAATTACAGTAACATTGTTGAGGCATAGCAACCCTTTATTTGAAAGTGCTAATCTAAACCTCACAATAAGGACCAAGTCTCTAGGGCAAAAAACTCATTCATAACCAATTTTATCTGAAACTCTATCTTCAATATAGTAAGTCTAAGGCAGTAGAAAAACAGCTGGGCCAAGAACATATTCTAAACTTGTTGCTAACATAAACACTAATGTTAAATATATACATTACCAAAAAAAATTCTTCAATCCACAAAATGCATCACCACAAGATTTTTTTATGCTTCAGTAAATAGAACTTTAACTTTTATAGCCCACTCTACTAGGATACAGAAGACCATGCCAAGCTTACAAGCCAGCTAAGCTTGGGTAAGTCACTTAACTGCTCTGAGCTTCAGTTTCCTCATCTGTAAAAAGCCTCACAGGGTTACTGTGAAGATCAAATGAAATAATATATGTATAAGAGCATAGAAAACTTCAAAGTGCTAGATAAATAATATTATGGTTAGCTAGTATGGCATATTTTTACTGTATAAAAAATTCCAAATAACACAGGGAATCAATGCCTTTGTAAAAAATACCACTGAATACAACAAACATTTATGCCTGGACTACTCTTCCTTATGAGGCTCTGTGCAATGTGCTAGGGACACAAAGATGAAAAAGGACACAATTCCTGCTCTCCAAAGAGCTTACAATCTAGTATATAGTGTGCATGTGTGTGGTGGGGATGGAGAGTTGGGATGGAAAAAGGAAGGAAGGACAAGACATATATACAAATAGCTAGATATCTAAATTAGAGAAGAAGTACATAGGAAATGGAAAGGTGATATGACAGGAAATGGAGAATCATTTCTAACTCAAAAGTATAAGGAGAAGATTCACAGAAGAAGAGGTGGCAATATGAAGAAGAAAAGAGTTTTGGAAGGAGGAGGTAGAGTTTCATTTCAGGTCCACTGGAAGACAGTGGTCATGCACTATGGACAACATGTTGACGTATGGGAGGGAACTAGTTGTAGTTACAAATCTTTCATAAATAGAATACTGGTAAATGTCCAGGGATTAAGAACAGATACCAGAAGGTGGGGGGAAATGTAGGAGGAAAGGTGAAAAGTGTTATCTCTACCCTTTTTGAAAAAATAAGGACCTATAATAGGAAAGAGACCATTTTCATCCCTATCCCATGTTTTGTCCTTGGAAATCAGGAGTGTCAGAGAAAGAAGCAGAAACCTAGAAAAGATAAAGGGCACCAAAAAGTGCCTCTGATCAAAGATATATTCCCTATGTCATCATCTGATTAGCTGTTTATTTGAGTTGACAAATTTTTCTTTAAGATTCAGATATCTCTTGGCAAAATTAAACCTATTAATCAGTCATACTTAATAATAATAAATGATAGTGTTTCAAATCAGAAAAAAATCTCTATAACCCTCCACTGGCTAGAAGGAAATTTTGGGAGACTAGGTCATTTTAGGAAAGAAGTTTTAAAAAAATTAATCTGTGAAATAGGTGATAAAGAGGCTATTAGTAGAAAGGGATGCATAAATGGGGAACTCTGAACCACAGAAGAGTACTGTTCTTGGAGTTGGGATTGAAAGAAGGGTTCTAAGACATGGAAGGTGCCAAAGAAAAATGTTACTCTTCTTGGTTTTGTCCAAGTGGTTACAAAGTCCCGGGATTCCACAGGGGAAAAAAAAAAAAAAAAAAAAAAAAAAAAAAAAAAAATCAGCAAAATGCCATATATTTAGCCTATAGAAATGAAAAACATGGAACGAGCAAGCTGACACATTAGTAATATTATGCACATTCCTATGAATATACTATGCAAATGGGAGTTTGCAAAATTAAGTTCAAGTAACACCAAAACTCTAAGCTAACCTCTTAGGAGGAACAAAAAAAATTCATCTCTCTCTGCTTTTCTTGGATGTATACACCAATTGTAAATATCTTTATTTCATCAAGAGGAGGTACAAAAAAAAACCTTAGGATGCTATTCAAATCTAGCTCTATCAATTGATTCTGGGAGATGTGCTTCAAAATTTTTGTTTTCTTTGTTAACATCCTGTTTTTTATGGCTTTCTAATGAAGACTGAAATATTCTTATAGCTATCAGTAGATTCTGAAGGAAAAGGAATAAAGTTCCTTGAGGAAAATCTTGAATGGTGCTACAGGACCATTTATGTTTGAAGGAAAAAGTAAAAACTTTGTCTTTATGGATCATAATTCCCCCCCTCCCTTTATTCTAAGAAGACAAACAGGTTTATTCTTTATCAAGTTTTTAATTAACATTTAGTTTAGCCCTCATAATAGTTTTAGGTTGAATTTTTGATAAAGTATGATTACATTTTTATACATTCTTTATAATCAAGATACAGAATTAAGAGAGCCTTGAATTCAAATTCAACACAATAGCTATGTGATTTACAGGTAAGTTATCAGTTTCCTTATTTGCAAAATGGGTATAATGATAGCTTGTGTATTGCTTACTTCACAGAGCAGTTATAAGGACTGAATTGTGATAAACTTTCTAAGTTTTAATATATAATGTAAATATAAAATATTATTATTATTATTGTCATATTTATGTCTACTTTTCAACAGATTATAAATTTATTATTTTAAGTAATAAGTGTGGTATTTAACTATTGTATTTTTGTTATGACATACCATTATCCATTTCTTTGATTTCTTTTAAGAAAATTGGATCCTTATTCCGAAGACCTACCACTGGCATTAATTTCCACAAATCAAATACAGGGAAAAGTAGACACTGCCAAAAATCGACTCTTTAAATAAAACATGTGTATAAACAGGTAGGGAATATTTTATACAGGTTTATTTTGGACATAAATTCACATGATGATTAATTAGCCTTACGATGTTTTCATTCACTAGTAGCCTTTTATTTTTAATTGCAATAGGCATTCAATGAGAAAAAAAGTTTCAAATACACTACTTATGAAAGCTTAATCATTTCACTGAAGCAAGGACAGTGTAGTTTTGCTTCAGATGCAATTTAAATTATATAAAGATGCATTAAAAAGTCAAAGCTGGGCAATTCTATGTTTTAAAAAGTCATGTGGGCATTCTCAAACACTGGAGAAGTTGAAACCTGCCCTAGGATCAAGAAACTATGAAAAACCATAGTGCCTCAGGGTGAGAACTGCAAAGAAAACTATACAAATGTAGGAGAAAAATACCAATAAATACCTTGTCTGTGGGCCAGAACTTTGTGTTTGTGCAACAAGGATTGGAGTTACCTCTCGACTATTTCCACTCTGTGAGAAGACAGACTTTGTTCCAGCTTGGCTGATTCTGCCAACAGACTGCATAACACAAAATTTTTATGTTTGCTATTGTGGCAATAATCGCACTGTGAATCACAAACTTAGTCATATTTTTTTTTCCAGATATATGTACAAAGGTCTCATAGTATATATGACCGCTGCTGTAGCTTAGTGCATTAAATCATTATTTCCATTTCACCTAAGCTCAGACATACAGTATCTTCACCCTCCACTCAACATATCTGAATCTCTGTACCACTTTTAATATCAAACACAGAAGGAAACTCCCCTATGGAATCTATTCATATTAATTGAATACTTATGGGCAGTTACTTAAATTCATAAGCCAGGGATACAGAGTCATCAGACCCAATCTCTGCCCTCAGGGGACTTACAATCTGGACATCTGGGCAAGGGGACAATATACATAAAAATGTAAGGAATAATACAAAGAAGTATCGGCTAAGGGCCAAATAAGTAGAATAGATAAATAAGTACTACAGAAATTTATGAAGGAGAGATCTCTATCCCAATACTTCCCAATTTCTGAGTAGCGTTGCTCCTGAACTTATCCATTGCTCTCCAGCATCTCCAATCTCTCTCCTTCCACTGACTCTCCTAGATTGGAAAAAACCTTCACTTGACCTTGCTGTTCCCTCTATATACATATTCTATTTCTAGACTTCCTTTCACTGCCAAATTTCTTAAACAAATCTATTATATTTGTCGCTTCCATTCCCTCTCTCTTCTCCCCACCTTATCCAGTCCATTTCCCACTCCACAACCCAACCTTCTATAATTTAATATCTATTGGCCCCCATTACCTTATAGGCTCTTAAGATCACCTTCTGATCAAATCCAATTGTTTTTTCTATGTTTCCATTCTGCTTGACCTTTCTAGGTCAATATTTGATACTGCTGACTCCACCCCTCTGCCTCCAGACCTTCCGGAAACATTTTTCCACTCTTGACTTTAATAATAAGGACATTATCTTTATTCTTCTAAATTTCTTTTTTCCTGAGGGCATTACCTATTTTTCAGCCCTATACCTATTCTTTTTCTTAACAGAATTAATTTGTTTTCATGGCTTCCCCTATATTTGCCAATAATTCCAAATGGTTACCATTAGGCTTGCCTCCTTTCCCTTATTTCCAACCTCCTATTAAACATTGAATGTCCCATCACAAGTTTACCACATTAAAAATCAAGTTCAGTATTCCTTTATCATTCATCCTCAAACCCTAGAGTCAAAACTGACTTTAAAAAAAAAAATCTATCTGAAGTGCCTCTTCATTCTATGTTGGCTCTTTTTAGCTGTCTTTACTCGAGGACCTCTCCATTCATGCTAGCTCAGGATCAACTCACCAAAATAAATAAGGGAAATAACAGCAGCCAGCATAGTTATGCTGTAATGTGCTGTTCACTTGTTTGCTTTTTCCCTTTGCTTCCTTAATATTTGTAGTCATTAGGCTGCTGACAATGTTAACCTTGTATTTGATTAAAGGTATTTCTCTACCTTCTTCAACTCTTAAAATTTCCTGTTTGATCACTTTCTATATTGACTTTGGCTTCCCATCCTGTTTGATCTTTCAATTATCTGTATTCCCTTGATTTCTATTTATCTAGTCTTTGACCTACTGTTTTCTTGACCCTTGAATTCCCTGTATATTTTACTTCCCAAACCCCAATTTTAACCCAGTTCTTTTGATCTCTTGACACCATGGCCTGCTAGAATACTTATCTTTTGTGATAAATCTGATACTTGTGAAAATTTCTATTATGTGCTACCTCACTTTATACTTAGATTATATCAACAATCTCTTCACTAGCTTCTCATCTCTATTTTTTTTTTTAACCTCCATACCATTGCTATTACTCTCCCTAAAACAATAATTTCATCATTTCTTTGCTACACTGGAAAAAAACAAACTAAAAACCCTGTATATATCTATATCCCTTGCTTCTATTGTCTATTGTTCTACTGTCTTTTAAGGCTTTTCATAATCTGTTATTATCCTGTTTATTACTCAAACATGCCATACTACCACTTAATATTAATATTCTTCATGATAGAGAAAAGGTTTTTTACCTAATAGGTCTATAGTTTTAAAACACCAAAACTAAGTGCAATTAATTCAAATTCATACAAGTCCATAAAATTAGTTAATTTTATTAACTAAAATGTTATTAACTTTTAATAAAAAGTAATTTATAATAGCTTCATCTTTATCTTAATATTTATATAAACATTTATCCCTTTTCCCACCTTCTGTCTTTCTAAATCTTAACAATTCTTCAAGAACTGATCAAATCAAAGCCCATCTCCATGAAGGCTAATCGTATGCTCTAACTTATAATCTACTTTCCTTGGGGAAAAAAACCATACTTTATATTTCATTCATATTCTCATAGTTCCAAGAAACAACATAACTTTAGGCATATTACAAATTAATACAACCATTCAAATATAATAACAATACAATTACAGGTAATTCCTTCATATTCCTAAAGAGTTGGTCATCACTATATGACTTCCTAATACTAGAGGACCTATCATAGCCATATGAGCTCCCTGGAGCTTTTTGAAAATCTGAGAGTAAATGGAGGAGTGAAGAAAAAGTGGAAAAATAAGAACAACTTTGGGGAGCTAAGTCCAGGGGTAAAATTTTAGGTAGGGACAGCTTACCTGGATGGTGAAGGATGCAGGAACCCCTCACATCCAATATTTAAAATTAAACTAACAGTTACTGAAGTTTTAATTTCACACTGACTGAATGAGAGATTCATGTGGGTTAAAGATTAGAATTTATTTGGGTTAAAAATACAAATAGCTACAGAAAAGGAAAAAGAAAGTCATTCACAATTTAAGAAGAAATATTTAAGAAGTTTTTCTCATTGGAGACTGGGTGAAAGGGAAGGATTCATGAATAAGATAAGACCTTACTATATTCCAAGCACTGTCCTAAATGTAGTAGAAACAAAAACAAAAGAGAAGATAGTCCCTGCCCCCAAGGAGCTTACACTCTATAGAAGTAGACAACAAAAAAGGAAAGTAGTAAACTGGGAAGGATATTTTGATTCAGAAAGTTAAAGAAATGGTAAGTTGAGACATAGGGGAATAGAGTGACAAAGTGGGGGACTAAAGGCAACAAAGAACACTGGGTACTTGGGAGAGATGGGTAGAGAAAACAAAGTAGAATGATAACCAAAGCTAAAACTAATCATTATTATTATTTTTTAAACCTAGGACTATCCATGTGCTTAGGAAGGAAGAAGGAATGACCTCTTATTCTTTCCTGGGCAAGAACTTTTTGTGTTCAGTATTCCAAACTTGGATTGTTGTTATTATTATTATTGTAACTGAGCTTTGTTAAGGGAATTAAACAGGCTTCAGAGGAAGATCAAGAAAACTAATCACCAAGTAAAACAAAATTTCCTATGGGAAAATGCATAGCGAATTTTTAAAAACTATCTTAAATGTGGAACTTCTGGAACATAACCCATTCATAAACTTGGGAACTTAGAAATTAAGTTTTAATCAATGAACAAATTAAGTCTGAGCTAATCCATTTATATATTTCGATTTTTACCCTTAAAAGGGAAAATTTTTCATATATAAATATATATTTTTAGATGTATGAGACATATTTTTAAATTTAAGGCTTAGAAAATGGCCCCTGACATCACATGAATGAAACGTTTCTGATGACCTTTTCCTAGAAACTTCAGAAGTTTCAATACTCATATTGAGCTACTTTAGATAATAAAATTTGTCATTTTAGAGTTAGAAAAGCTTTTAGAGACTGAATCCAAACTCCTCATTTTACAGATGAGAAAAACTAAGGCCCAGAGAGTTTAAAATCAACCAACAAGTATTTATCCTGTTTCTACTTTGAACTGGCTGCTCCATAGACATCTTAAACTCAACATATCCAAAAGAGAACTCATTATTTTTTCTCCCCAAACTCACCCTTTTTAAAAATATCTATCATTTTTGAATTCAGCACCATTCTTCTAAGACTCAGGTTTGCAACCATATTGCTGGACTGGACTAATTACTTTCACTCACCCCAAAAACACACACACACACACACACACACCTCCTCTCAACTCACATAGCCATCACCCCAGTTCAGATCACCCCTCACCTCCAGTTTTCTAATTGGTCTCCAGGCTCAGGTCTCTTCTCTCTATCCAATCTATCCCTTCACATAGCTGCCAAAGTGATTTTCCTAAAGTGTACCTACCCTTTCTTCCCAGAGTGCCCCACTCAATAAATTCTAGTAGTTCCATAATACTTACTTTTAGAATCAACAATTTGTCACCTGGCATTTAAAGTTCCTTACTACCTTTTCAGCCTTCTTACAAATTACTCTCCTCCACATACTCTACGGTCCAGCTATCTTGACCTCTGCTGTTCTTTATACAGGACACTTAATCTTTCTATCTTTGCACTGATTCTTCTCCTTATCGGTGTCTCTTAGTATCCCTGGTTTCTTTCAGTACTCAGCTCAAAAGCCACATTTTACATGAGGTCTTTTCAGGTTCCCCAGACTTCTAACCTGCTTGCTAAGATTACTGTGCTTTTACTTTAGTACCTTATATGTACATATTTATATGAATATTATTACCTTCCTTGGAATATAAATTCCTTAGGACTAGGACTGGCTTTTTTTCCTTTGTGTTTCCAGTACTTAGCACTATACCTGGTTCAAAGTAAGTGCTTACTAAGTGCTTGTGGATTAGTTAATTAACTAAGATCACACAGCTTTTCTAAAGCCTAGTCCAATTTTCTTTTCACTAAATCATATTAAGAATTGATTTACTTCCTTAATCTATTTACTGGACTGATTACTAGGTTTAGTTAGGGTAATAAATTTTTATATATCTTGCTGAATATGAATTATATTACTAAATATGTCCAAAGTATATACTTAATATATTAGGAGAGCTTTCCTTGGATTCCTTAATATAAGCAGTATTTAAAATTATTTCTTTCCTGAAGAAAGAATAGAACATCCAAAAAATATATTCATTCCGGTTATAAGATATTTTAAGTAGGAAAAAACCCTTCCACCTAAAATTGTCTATTAATTAAAAAGGATAAAGGTCTAAATAAAATTAAACACAATTATATCTTACACAATAATAGCTATACAATGATATATCTAACTACATAAAAATTAGAAGTTAACTTTTAATAAAAAATTTAAAAGTTATATTTAATATTTGCAGTAACCTTTTTTAGGTTACAGAACTGAATCATTGCTATGAAAATATGACCAGCAGGCCAAACTCTTGTAGAATATTTTGCCCCTGTATACAAAGCTTTTTAAAAATATGCTAATTTTGCTTAGAGAGATAGTAACAATATGACAGATCTCAAAAATATGTAAGGAAAAAATCTGGACATATCAATTAATGGATTAAAGTTAATGAGCTGTGTGACTGGGTGGGGGGTTGTTTTAGATGCTAACAATTTATTTAGCTTTTTGTGTACATTAATCCAATTTATAAAGGGAAATTCTGATTTCAAGATCCCAAACTACCAATACCTCACTTGAGGCAGGCCTCAGACCCTTTTTACTTGTATAACCCTCAAGTGAATGCCATAATCATGTCTATACATATTTCCTTTGCCACAATGGAAAAATTTTAAAAAATCACTTTTCACACTGCTTAAGACCAAAATGCTAATTTTGTAAACTGACTAGAATTTGCAACTAATTCTTTTTAAACAAGATCAGAACAGCATTTCAAAGACAAGGTACCTTCTTTGAGGGGGCTCCTGTGGATGGCACATCAATTACAGAAGACGAGTTAGTGTAGTTTTGTAGATATGATCCATCTCCAGGACTTGGAGTTTCTAGTGGCAGTATCCCAAAACTGTGAGAAGAGATGGAAATCAAGGTGTCAAAAAGTCATCAAGTCACCTATAATGTAGCAGTATATTTAAGTTAAAAGGAAGAGAATAGTCAATTAGTCTAAGAAACAGTGAGAATTTCAGGGGCAGCTTGGTAGTAACTGATGGTGATGAATTGAATCCTACCCAAAACTAAAAATATAGCACAAAAATTAAATTGTGTAGCAATTGCTGATAGAAGTAGATATTTAAAGAGATTTAGAAAGTTGCTTTCATAAAAGAGACTCTATGGAAGGAAATAATTTTCAAGATATAGGATTAACTGCACTTCAGTATTTAAAAGTGCCAGTCATGACAAATCTAATTAGGAGAGCTCCTAGGGCAAATGTAGAGAACACTTCCATATGTAATCTTGTACTAATATACTCTTGGTCCCTCTGGGGAGAATGCAATGGTGACTTGTATTTCAATGGTATGTCACAAATTACTATAAAAACCAGATACACAGCCTGGCCCTATGGGTTCCAAAGAATTCTCAAACTCCCTTCTACTTTCTCCAGCACATTTTGGCAAATTATAATTTGAGAATTATGATTTTATTTCCCCTACAATTTAGCCATTCAGAAGGTGCAAGATTTCAAAATATTTAACATCATATACTAAATATATATATTTATAGGCATATACTAGAGAAATAATAGACTTGACTATAATGTCTATGGCATATCATTAAGAGTATTTTATCTAACATTTAAGAATCTAATTAGAAAAACTGTACTTATTTCACCTTCTGAAGAACATGTCAGTAGTTGATACAACATTTGCTTCAATTTTTAGTAGCCCTTACGTTAATTGCCACAGTACAACACAAAGTAAGCATTGTTTATCTTACCTTGGAGTTAAAGGGCTAAGAGCAGCTGGTCCTCCTAATAAACTCCGCCCAGTTTTTGGTTTATTTTGAGCCTGTTTAGACAGAATGGTAGTTCCTGTTCCAAGGGGGACAGTGTCTGGTGAAATTACAGCTGAATCAATATAAGACACTGAGGAATCTGTGTTCAAGGAGTACTTTGAATTGGAGGATTCTAAATTCAATCTGTTTAATTCCTGAAACAGAAAATTTCTACAATAACAACAGACACACGTGGTGCTTTACATGTTTTGCCAACAAGTTTGTAAAGCACTTTATATATATTATTATTTCATTTGACAATAAGCTTGTGAAATTCTAGAAATATCATTTTCATTTTATAAATGAGGAAACAAAGGCTGAGAGAAGTTCTTTGATTGTCTAAGATCACCCAAATAGCAAGTATCAGAGGTGGGAACAAAGCCAGATCTTCCTGACTCTTGGTCTTGCATTCTGCAAACAATAACAGCTGTCTTTCCTGTCATCATGCCAACTAAAATGTATTACTTAGTTTGTATCAATGATTTAAATTTGTATAACATTAAAATTTGAAAGTAGTAGTACTTAAATGACTTACAATTGTATCCTGGGGTGTTTCCATCAGAACTGTCTCAGGCTGTCTATGATATAAATTGTGATTAGATACTAGGGTTGTACAAGTGTTGGGCAGACAGCTGCTAAAGTTCTGTAATGATGTTAATTTAAATGTTTGATCAGGATCTGGCTTTTCACCTGTAAAAACAAAAAGACCGCCCCCACAACGAGATTATAAAGATTAAAATCTTTTCAAATTTAAACACAAATAACTTGAATTAATACATAAGAAGTACACAACAAGCTTAAAATTCACTGACCATTGGGAAAGATTTTGTAACTTTTCATCTAAATCCAATACCTCCCTCTACCTTTCAGGTGCTCAGATTTGTCTTTCTAAAATAAAGACTATAATGTGACTATTTTGCATTTGTTGTTTTTCAGAGAGGACAGGATACACAGAAAAGTAATACGGTTACCTAGTTCACAGCAAGCAATTTAATCATACCCAAAATCCCTTGGAGAGACGTTATGATGCTACAATAAAAATATATCTACAGCATATGTCAAATAAATGGCTACAAGCAGCCCACATTCTCAAGTATGGCCCAAATCGGATTAAAATATAATTGGGAAATATTTACAAATAAATAAATAAATAAATAAATAAAATAAAAAATAAAACAATAAAACAATAAAACACAGATAAATGTCAATATGTGACCTTCTAAACCAAAATGAGGCCCACAGGTCATGTTGTGTATAATTTAGTGGACCTTGTTTCTATTTGAGTTTGACACCAGTGTTCTACAATATGTGATTGCCACTGGTTTTCCAGCCACCGAAATATTTAAGTACCACTCTTCCCCATTTAAGGCACTGGTTTGTGATTTATCAACATAATGGTTTCAGTTTTTGACATTCTGTGAGTAGCTTTTATTAAAAGTTAATAAATAAGTACACACCTTACCAGTGTGTGCTAATACCCAATGCTAGAAATAGTTAACATTAAAAGGTTCTAAATAATAAAGATTAATAATTTAAAATTTCTAACAAATTCACCACTAAAAAGTCATAGATGTTCAGAAATATAAGCAGGGGTATATCCCTAAATCAAGTGGTAACAACCGTTTAACCCTAATTGATAATCATGCTTCAATCTTTTCTCAGTAAGACTTTGGAAAGAAAAACTGTTCCTGTAGATAAATATTTTTCCTCTTAAAAAAATAAAGAAAAAGCACAGGGGAAAAACAAAAAACCCACCTCTAAAAACCTACCTATTTCACATAATGACTCAAAAGGGGACCAGAGGAAAGGATTTAAACTAAGGCTCTTTTGGTAACATTCTGATCCTTTGGCAAGCCGATCTGTCTTGCTGTAGAGAAAAACAAATAGTTTAAACAAGAAAGAGAACCCAAAACATTCAGAATAAAGATAATTACGGAATAGAAAAAGATACACCTTATGTAAGCACAAAGGGTCCTCTTCCTCAATGCTTCCCTGAAGTGTCAATTCCCCCTACTTATCACCCTTCAACTATGACTCCAATAGGTCAGTTCAAACCAGCTGTCAGGTGGAAGCACACATACACCTAAATTAGGAGAAACTTGAATAAAATTAAATGAGCTATCCACCACCTCCCTGATATACAAAATGCTAGGTTTTCTTTCCTATCAAACACCTATGTAATCAAGTCCTGAAGGGAAATAATTCATTAAGGTACCCCAAATTTATTTTTAACTTTGAGAAAGAGTAGTGGCTATTCTTAAAGTACCTTAATTATAGCATATTTGAAAGGAATATATGTTATCACCTGGCTTTACTGTAACTATAAAAGCTTTCTTGTTACAAAAGATGATAATTCTCACTAAAGCTTTTTTCATGGAAAAAAAGCAAAGTAATTCTGTTGACCTTACAAAGTAGTTGTTAAAAGGCCTATATTATAAAAAATCTGGGACATATGGTTTATGAGATAACATTTGTCAAACATTTTACAAACCTAAGGACCATACAAACATTACTTATTATTATTGTCGAGATGGGGTCTTAAAATGATGTAGGTGCCAAAATAATTAAAAAATTTACTTCTACAGAAGTATGTTAGGATTAAGTCATATTTTAGGAGTCATATTTTAGGAGAATGAATATATATATATATATATATATATATATATATATATATATATATATATATATATATATATATATATAAAGTAACATGGGGGTGATTCTTGTAAAACTCTAAAGGTTTTGTGAAATATCAGATGACATTCAACTAAAAAGTTCCAAAGGAAAAATTGTAAAGCTGTATAACATCATAAACGGCCATGGTGCCAAAGGATGATGCCAAACACAAAGTAAGTGGTGTAGAAGTTATTTGTTAGATACTTTATGTTTGTTTATATTGGATTATAACTGAATTAATTGTTAAAATAACATCTCTTTTCAAGAAGAGTTCTATAGTCCCCAAATCCTCTTTTTTCAAACCGGGTAGATAACAAAATCTATAAGATGTAAGATAAAGGACTAAAAAAAAAATGTATAATCTGGTAAATTTTTCTGTGGGAGGGAAATCCATGCTTTGTAGGTTAGCTTAACATCAATTCATAAACACACTGACAAAAACTAATCGATAAAAAAAATAAAATCCCCAACAACTTCTCAAAGCAATATAGGAAAGCTTATTTAAATCCCAACAATACAGAATTATCATAGAATCATGTGAAATAGAGACCAACATAGATACAGAGATATAAATATAGAGGCCACTTAATCTAACCTCCTAATTTACATCTAAGGGAAACTGAGACTTGAGAGAATCATCCAAGGACATGGAGTTAAGTATGATACTTTCATTCATTCATTCATAACAAACGGGTGAAATGTATGAGCTTAACAACTGGTTGCAGAAGTTTATGACAATAATTTGGTAGGAAGGGAAATAATTCAAACTATAGTAAGCTGACGGACAGTGAAAGGGTGGCACAGTGGACAGAATGGATAGTGCTGGGCCTGAAGAAAGGAACAGCTGACTTCAAACCTAGCCTAGACCTCAGCAACTGTGTGACCCTAGACAAATCCCTAATCTCTGCTTCAATTTCCACTAGTGTAAAATGGGGACAAAAAAAAAAAAAAAAAAAAAAAAAAGCAGTGCCTCCCTTCCAGGGTGCCATCAAATGAGATAACATTGATAAAGTGTTTAGCATATAGCAGGCACTTAACAAATGCTCATTTCCTTCCTTTCTTTCCAATAAGGAAGGTGGTTTTGGATTCTTCTGACTCCTACTCCAATATTCTTTACATTGGGAATGTGATCAGATAGTTGCTAATGGGAAGCAACTATTAATTTAAAATTGGATGAATTTAATTCTCATGATCACTCCATATATTACTGAAGGGAACAATCTCATTAGAAGAAATAGAGTAGTCCCTATAGTTAATACAAGAATGAGAGAAACAGTCCTGGGTGGGGCAGGATCTAAAAAAATGACTGACGGTTATCTGACTCCAAGGCAAACCATTCCACATCACATTGATGCCGAAGAGGCCAAAGTCAATAGTTCTATGAAGATCCACAGCATCTTTTAAAAATAATACCAAAAGATGTCACATTCATCATAGAATTCTACAGAACAGCAAGGAGAGCTAAGAAAACAAGAGAATGGGAAAGGAACGAAATCTCTTCAAGAAATCAGAGGTATCAAGGAAAGATTTCATGCCCAAATGGGTATAATAAAAGACAATCATGGTAGGGATTTAACAGAAGCAAAAGAGATTAAGGAGTGATAAGAATACACAAAAAAAAAAAAAAATCTGTACAAAACAGATCCTAACAGCAGCATAACCACAATGGGAGTGATTACTGATCTATAAACAGGCATCCTAAAGAATTAAGTCAAGTGGATCTTAGGAAGAAATGCTAAAAATAAGGCTAGTGGAGGTGACAGAATTCCAACTGAGTTTTTAAAAACCCTAAAAGATGATGCTGTTAAAGCACTGCACTCAACATGCCAGCAAATATGAAAAACTCAACAGTGGCTATTGGATCAGAAAAGGTCAGTTTATGTCTCAATTCTAGAAAGGTTCAAAGTACGGAACAAACTGCACTCAGGTCACATACTAACAAGGTTATGCTTATGATTCTGCATTGCTATGAGGAAGTTTGGTAATGCATATTTGGAGAAGATAGATTAAATGTGAAACAGAGAGGTTGTAAATAGAACCCAACTAGGAGAATTCCCAAGTGTTAAGAGTTAAATTATATAGAAAATAAATACATTGGTACCATGACTTAACAAATTATTAAGCCAATTCAAGCTGTATAACAGTAGATTACATAGCTCAATCAATCAACAAGCACTATGTACTGGAAATCATGCAAATTGCTGGGAATAAAAATAATTTAAGGATTGTTTGATAATATAGAGGAACATTTTTGCACTCTAAATGTATATTTAAATGGATGACATTATTAATGAATCCAATATAATAAATCACTCAATTTATAATGTGCTTTAAGATTCACAAAGTATTTCAGGTACTACCTAACACCTAGTTAAAACATAATAGAAAACATAATGATAAATGCTGGAGGGCAGTTTGAAAACTGGGATACTAATGCTATAAAGTTCTGAACTGATCCTGTCATTCTGGAGGGCAATTTGGAACTATGTCCAAAGGCCTATCAAATTGTACACACCAGGGGCAGCTAAGTGGTGCAGTGGATAGAGCGCCAGCCCTGAAGTCAGACACTTAACACTTCCCAGCTGTGTGACCCTGGGCAAGTCACTTAACCCCAATTGCCTCAGGAAAAAAAAAGTATACTCTTTGTTCTAGCAGTGTCATTACTGAGTCTGTATCCCAAAGAGATTATAAAAGAGGAAAGGACCCACATGTACAAAAATGTTTGTAGCATCTCTTTTTGTACTGGCAAGGCATTGAAAATTGAATGGATACCATCAAATGGGGAATGGCAAAAAAAGTTATGGTGTATGAATGGAATGGAATATTATTACTCTTTAAGTATTGATGAACAGCCTGATTTCAAAAAAGCCTGGGAAGCCTTATATGAACTGATGCTGAGTGAAGTGACAGAAACAAGAGAACATTATACACAGTTAATAGAACAGATTATGTCATGATCAATTATGATAGACTTAGCTCTTTCCAGTAATACAGTGATTCAAGATAATTCCAAAAAGCTTGGGTTGGAAAATGTCATCTGTATCCAGAGAGAGAACTAAGGAGATTAAATGTGGATTGAAGCATACTATTTTCACCTTTTGGAGTTTTTTGCTTTTTCTTTCTTGTGTTTTTTTCCCTTTTGTTCTGATTTTTCTTGCACAAACATGATTTATATGGAAAGGTGCTTTAAAATATTGTACATGTATAACCTATATCAAAATATTGTATATGTATAACCTACATTCAAGCAAGATTGTAGTCTTGGAAAAGAGGGAGAAAAAAATTGCAACTTAAAAATCTAACAAAAATGAATGTTAAAAATTACCTTTATATGTAATTGGAAAAATAAAATACTATTAAGGAAAAAAAAAAAGATTCACAAAGTACTTTCCTCCCATAAGCCCTGTAGGTCTATTTTCTTTATTCTTTATTAAGAAACAGGTTCAGAGAAGAAGTGATTTTGCCTGAGGTTACATAGTTAGGATTTAAACTCAAATATCTCCTGATTCCAAATCATTATGAAGGGAACTAAGTTACAAGTAGCACAAACCACCACCACCACTATTCCACTCAGATCCCTGTGGAGTCAATCCAGAACCCTGTGCCCAAGATCCTCAAAAAAGCACCTTGCTTCCAGCCAGTCCATGAAGCTGTTGTCTAGGGAAACTTTGCCTCTTCAGCAAATCATAGCTACTGGATACAAAGAAAAAAAATATTCTTACCATGAAATTCCTTGCTATTGTTCAGTGGTTAAAATCAGGGATATAATTTTATCAATAGAACTGACACTAAAGATGCAATTTCCTAAGGACCACAGGTTCTTTCCATCTGCTTACAAAGTCAACCCACGAACTACATGACAGCAAAAAGTGTCTTGTTTTTTCTAGTTGTATACTTATGTGCTTTGAAGATAGGAAATACATAGTGCTTTTTCATTCATTCTCAAGATCTCATTCTAAAGAGACATTCTCTGAGGTCAGTGGAAGTTACTTGAAGAAGATGGTTCAAAACGAAATTTTTAAGATTCATTCTACTCATTCCCTAACACTAATGTGTTCTGCTAATTCTTCACATCATTTTTTCCTCTCCTCTCTCCACCCAAACCTTCCCAAAAAAGAATCAAACAAATTATAGGCATTATCAGAAATTATACTGGAAACAAAAAATACCTATTGTCCCCATATACAAAACTATGAGAGGTATACACCTAAAATTCTGCATGTAGTTTAGGGTAAATATATGATATCTAAGATAAACATTACTGGGTAGTAATGTCCTACTTTGGGAATTTAATTTTACTTTCACCTACAACTTCTATCAACATAATAAGATACTTCAGAGAGAAGAACAAAAAGCTATTTTGTTCTCCCTTTACTTCATATAAGGGTTGCTTAATTATACAAACTAACCTATCACGCTCGAACTCTCACAGTACTACAGAGCTATCTAATTTTCCTTTAGCTGTAAGAACAGGGAGCAGATGTCATATACCTATTCCAATTCAGGTGGGTTGTACTTTTTCTTGTTAATGTATCTTCTCAAAAAGATCTCATATAACAATCCCAATTCAGATAGTATTGTACTTTTCCTTCTTGTATCTTTTCAACAACCACTACACTAGTTATTTTTGAATTCTTCATTAGGGTCTTTTTCCCTCTAGAAAAGGAAGGAAATCTCAACTCCTTCCCAGAAATGACACAATTATCTGGAGTCTAACATGCCATAATCTTTCACAAATGATCCTAATTGATGAAATGCCATGGAGTTTTCATCCTTGAAAAAGGCCTTTGGTTTAAAATTCATTACTTCCAGGTCTCTGCTAAAATATCTTTTTACAATAACTGCCATTTTTATCTGACAGTTATTTGAAGAAACCGATAAATCCACCAGCTAGTTAAGAAACATATAGCAAGGCATTACTGTGTCTGGCACTTTGGTAAAAGATGGAATATAAAAGCAAAAATTGCTTCTATTCTTAAGGAACTCAGATTCTAAATGGTGGAAAGAAACACAAAAATAATAAGATATACAGAAGGTAATCTGATAAGTGAAATCAGAAGGAGGGGAAAGATAGAGAAAGGGTTCTTGAAAAAAAATAAGGGGATTTGAACTGAGTCTTGAAGGAAGCTGAAGTGCAAAGGAAGAGGGAGAAATGCCAGACATATGAAAGAGTGAGCTAGGGTAGAATCAACAAGACTTGTCAACAGACTGGATATAAGAGGGAGGAATTAAGGATGACATCAAGTTTTGAGCTTATGTGAAGGAGGGGGTAATGATAATGTCCTTGAATAATGAATAGTGAAGTTACTAATGGAAAACAAGTGAGGGTCTTTTCCTGGTGTGGCTTGTGAAAGAAGCTGGATGGCCAAACTTCCCAGAATGTTGAAAATTTTAAGAGTGCTCCTTTATTCCAATACTATTCCCCCTATTTGGAATCATGGTCAAATAAATTCTACCCTCATTCCTAGATGTTATTCTAGCCCCAAAGGTTCCATTCAGCAACTTTCACTAACTTTCAGGCCCAAAGTTTCCTTAAATGACTACTTTTCTGTCTTTCTACCTATCTTTCTCTCTTTTTAGTCTACTTTTACCAGAACATAAGCTCTTTGAGGCAGGAATTGGCTCTGATTTTGTATTTATATCCCTGATGCTTAGCATAGTACTTGACACACAATATAACAATTAATAGATTTTTTTGATTTATTCATGATAAAGTGTGGGAAGAAAAGAGATAAGGAAGAGACAGAAAAAAAAAAGTCCCTAAGTCCAGTCCAATTTGTTAGGATTATTTTTTTAAGAAATTATTATCTTTTTTGTTTTTAAAACATTCTATACCAGGGTAAGGAGTCAAGATGGTAGACTATTAGCAACTCAGCTTAAGTCTTTTAATGGTCCCCTCCAAACAACTTTAAATTTTGGATCAGCAGAGCCAAAAAAAGGTCAGGATGAGCTATTTTTCCTAAGAAAACTTAGTAAGTTGGCAAGAATTTGTAACAACGAAGCCTATCTGGATCTCCCCTTCACCCCCCCCCCCCCACTTCAGCAACAATAGCAGTCAGGAGTTTTGGGAGCTATCTAGAGAAAATAAAAGAGTCAGACAGTTGGTCAAAAAGAGATTACGGGGAATCATTGCTGGCACTGAGTACAGCTGGTACTTATTAGCAACTCTATGACTCATTTGCAATTCTAGATTTCTTTGAAACTGTAAGCTGGGCAGAGGATCAGTCACAAGGAAGCAGGTAGCTTGTATGCAGTTCTAAGACAAATAGAATATTAGCACTTGTGGATTCAGGAGACTAGGACCATTCCTTGGTAAACACAAGACTGCAAACCGGGAGGGCAGTGACCATACTTCTCCTAGGATTATATCACAGGGAAAAAAATACTAATTGAAATCAAGCTTAAGAAAAATTCTTGGAAGAGTTAAAGATATGAGTGACAGTGGGAAAATTGGGAAAAGAAATGAGAATGATGCAAGAAAATTATGAAAAGAGGAAACAGCTTGGTAAAAGAGGCATAAAAATTCACCGAAGAAAAGAATTTCTTAAAAAGCAGAATTAGCCAAATGGAAAAAGAGTAATTTCTTAAAAATTAGAATTGGGTAAAATGGATAATCTTGATTCTATAAAATAGTTTTTGAAAAACAAAACCAATGCAACCAAGATTATAAGGAAAGCAGCAAGTGGATAATTTTTTTTTTTGTTTTATATCAAGTATCTTTGAAAAAGGACTAATTTCTCAAAAACACAGAGAACCGAGTTAAATTTGTAATAATCTGAGACATTCCCCAATTAACAAATAGTCAACAGTATGAACAGGCAGTTTTCAGATGAAGTAATCAAAGCTATCTATAATCATATGAAAAACTACTCTAAATCACTATTGATTAAAAGTGTAAATTAAAACTCTCATACCTATCAGACTGGCTAACATCACAGAAAAGAAAAATGATAAATTTTGGAGGAAACTCCAGTGGGAAAACTGGGACATTAATACAATGTTGATAAGAATTGTGAACTGATCCAACATTCTAGAGAACAATTTGGAACTATGTCCCAAAGGCAAAACTGTGCATACTGTTTGATACAGCAATACCACTACTAGGTTTGTATCCCAAAAAAATTTTTTTAAATGGAGTGGGGGGTAGAGGGAGAATTTATATGTACAAAAATATCGATTCTTTTTGTGGTGGCAGTGAACTAAAAATCAATAGAATGCTCATAAAAGAAAAAAAAAAGATATGACAAGCAAGATGGCTTTAGAAAAATCTGGGAAGACTTACATGAACTGATGCAAAGTGAAGTGAATAGAACTAAGAGATCATTTTACACAGTAACTATAATACAGTATGATGATCAACTTTGAATGACTTAGCTAGTCTGATAAATACACACACACCCAAGACAATTCCAAAAAACTTATGATGAAAAATGCTCCAAAGAACTGATAATTTGAGTACAGATCAAAGCACACTTTTTTAAAAAATGAATTAACATTTTTTTCATATGTAATTGAGAAGTACTTGAAGAAATAACAATATCTTGGGAGGAAAATATTTTTCAATTGGGGTCAATTTTCCTTTTTAAAAAATAACAATCATTATAGTGTAGTAGATAGCTAGGCTGCTTCTGTTAGGAAGAATAGGGTTTCGAATCTCACCTCTGATGCTTATTGGCCCTGAAACCCTAGGCAAGTTATTCAACTTCTCAGTAATAGACGGAAGTAAAGAAGGAAGAAAGGGAAGGAGAGAAGGACAAGGAAACAGAAAGGGAGGAGAGAGAGAGAGAGGGGAGGGGGAAGGGAGTGAGAAAGGAAGGTAGGAGAGGGAAAGAAGGAGGAAAGAAAAAAAAAAAAAAAGAGGAAGAAGAAAACTCCAGAAGGCTAGCAAAGTCTGAATTAAAACTATTTTTCATGGAGAGGGGAGATATTTAAACTTAAGAGAAAGATTCAGTTTTTTACTCTCTTCCTTATCTCTCCTCTTCCCCCTCACTCCCCCCCATGCCTTTTTAATGATCTAGATCAGTGGTCCTCAAACTTTTTAAATAGGGGGCCAGTTCACTGTCCCTCAGACTGTTGGAGGGCTGGACTATAGTAAAAACAAAAACTCACACTCGGTCTCTGCCCCTCAGCCCATTTGCCATAACCTGGAAGGCAGCAGAGAACCCCTGCTCTAGATTTTGGTATTCTCCAAGGTGAGGAAAAGGCATAATGTATACTTTGGAAATTATAGAAACCAATATCTGCATTACATTTATGTGCTCCAAATGCCTGGGAAACCAGATGATTATGTCAATAGCTGGGTGAATGCTATTTGATAAAAATACATCAAATCAGTACCACCTTTTAGAGCTGGAAGAAATTATGGCTTGCAAATAATTAGTTTGATTGGTAAGGTACAGAATAAGTAAGGTAAATTAAGGAGAACCATTACCTTTATTATAAATAATCAAAGATTTCTAACAGTTGAAATAATTTTCACTTACCAATATACATGTCCCAATAATGAAAGTGTGAAGCAAGCTGAATCACCAAACTCTGTAACAATATCATCATGGCTTTTCTGCTTATTTAAAACTCCACCAGATAAGATCTGTTCCCCCTCAGCAAGTCTTAAAATGAAACAGAAATTTAGGCACAAAATCATAAATTACTGTATATAAAGACATCTTCTATCATTAATCTTTACTAGAGAGAGAAACTGATAAAGCAATACTGTCACCCCCCCCCAAAAAAAAAACCCCTCCACCAACCAATACTCATTTGATTCTATCATTACATAGATTAGGGTAATCTGAGATACACAGCTCTTCTGGGCATTTAGGGGAGAAAAGGAAAGCATATAATTTTTAAAAATAAATTCTCCAAGCATGACTCTTTCTTCCCCAGAGAGCCAACCCATATAATAAAGAATCTTTTTTTAAGGAAAACAAAAAGTTAGCAAAACCAATAAATACACTCAAAACGTTTGAAAATATATGCAACATTTAACACCTGTGAACCTCTAATCTTTGCAAAGGGGTGAAGGTATCTTCTCATATCTCTTCTTCGGAGCATACTTGTTCTTTTTTGTTTAACATTGATTTCTTATATATCCAAGCATCACATTTTGTCTAGCCATTTTGTTTTCAGTTCTTCGCTACCACAAATATTTTTTGTGCATATGGGAATTTTATGTAAGCAGGTTATTTGTCAATTTTAGCTTTTGTGGGTTGCATGTTCTTTATAAAATTTCAATTCTGTATTTGAAACAAGAAATCAAATTAACAATAGAATGATAGATCCTTGGAGGAGGTAGAGATACTTGTCCCAACTTGTTACAGTTAGAATGGCAGAACCAGGATATGAACTTAATTTGAACTCTTTTATTTATAAATAAAGAAACTTTGTCCAGATGGATGAAGTGACTTAACCAAAGTGATGTAGTGATTAAGTTCCAGAACCAAGACTAAAACCAAGATCTAATTTCCAGCTCAGATTTTCCTATTAAGTTCTATCCAGCAATCTCTTAAAGTAGTGGTGAATGAGAAAATAGGATTCTGACTCCAATATAGGTTTGTGTAAAACAGGAAATTAGGGTATATAAAGGATTATATTTTAAGTTTACTTTTAAAAATAGATTTCCATCGTGAAAAATATTTCTAACATCTCTTCTTGACTAATCTACTTAACTTATCATAACTATAACCATGTAAACTATATATAAGCACTTGAAACTATAACTATTCTAACATAGAGAATGATAATCTAATGTTATTTTATACAACATTAATTTCTGGTGCATTTCAATTGATTGATTGATTTTCTGAGACTGGGGTTAAGTGACTTGCCCAGGCTCATACAGCTAGGAAGTGTTAAGTGTCTGAGACCAGATTTGAACTCGGGTCCTCCTGAATTCAAGGCTGGTGCTCTATCCACGGCGCCACCTAGCTGCCCCTGAATTGATTTAAATAACTCATTTAGAAATTTTTAAGCAAAATATAACTACATTGTAGGAAATGATATGAAGAATTCAGTGAAGCAGAAGACTTAAATGACTGATATATAGTGAAGTAAGCAGAAGCAGAAAAAAAGAATAAATTACAAAAATGGAAATGGAAGTTACCAAAAGGGAAAGTGCATAATGTATAATAATAATGATCAAGCTTAGCTCTGAAGAAAAGATGAGAAAATGTACCTCTTTTGCAGAGGTGGGGAACTATGGCTACAGAACATTCTGCAGGCTATTAGATTCAGCTAATATGTTAGCTAGTTTTGTTAAGTTGATTTTTCCCTGTTTTATTATTATTATTTTTAATCTTCATTACAAATTACAGAATGTATGGGAGGGAGTGAGAGGGATAAATGGAAATTAAGATAATGTAAAAACAAATGATAACAAATGAATTCTTGAAAAGCTTTCCAGGAATTTCCTAGGTCTTTTTAGATTTCTTTTTTTAAAAAAGTCATCAGTTTAACCTATGGACAAATAAAAACTTGGGCTCTTATCAGATGTATTTCTTAGGATGCCTATTAATTAACTATCACTGAATCTTCAAAAATAATTTAATAGAACTTACACTTACTATCTCCAGACATAGAATAGAGAAGATCACAAATCATGATTTACTTGGATAAATTTGTTAAAAAACGTACAGGAGTTTTAAGAATAACCAGATCATTTCCCTTGCTTGATAGGAATACAAAAAAGGGGAAATTTTTAGAGAATTGTCTCCTAGCAACCCTCTCCTGGTCACAGAGCATGGCTGGGAATATATATATATATATATATATATATATATATATATATATATATATATATATATATATATATTTATATTAGTCCCAAAGAGTTACGCACCCTGGTTATGCTTATTTCCAGATTTATTCCCTTTAGTCCATATCTGAAAGCAAAGGTAATGTCACTTGTGGCATCTCATCTCAAGTCTAACTATAGGTTAAATCCCAGCAATTAGTGTGATGTTACCTTTGTATTACAATAAAAACATTTCAATTTTTTTCAGTAATTATTCAAATACAATAAAGTTTTAATATAATTTGGACAGTAATATTGAATTTATAACAACAGGACCTGACAAGTAACAGTGTTTTGACTAAATATACAACATTAGTAAAGGAAGGTTAATTAACTTACTTGCTGAGGTCAACGCAACATTTTGCAAGCAGATATTTACACTGTGGTGTAGTACAACTGTGTCCCTTCAAGAGTCTATACGCTTTATATGCTTTTCCTGAGCGATAATAACAGGTTGCCAGTAAAAACAATGCTTCTTCTGAGTGTACTGAAGGGAAAAAAATTCACAAAACGATTATCACTTTGTCCTCAATAAAAATCAACTACAAGAAGTATGATTCCACTAGACAGTAACTAAGATAGAGATTACTCACTAATAACTAAAAACAATGTAAAATTAAGCAATTATTTAATACAAAAACAATTCAGAGACTTCAATGAGGATAAAACTTATTGACCTATAACTGAACAACAGAGTATTTTTCAGAAGGACAAAACAAAAACACAGATCTGTCTGTATCACATAAGTTCTATTCAAAAATCTTTAAAGGCACAAAATCTAAAATCTTAAGAGAAAGAATGAAAAAAATTAGGAATGAAGGGGAAATGGCTTTCTTACAAGTTCCAAATCACATTATGAAGAAGTAATTATCAAAACTACTTGATGATAATAATTTAAAACAGAAAAATAAATCAGTGGAAAAAACAAATAAGTAACAATGAGAAACAACTGAACTCAGTAGTCCAGTGATATTTAAATCCAATACTATCTGAGAAAGTGATATCTATCCAATAGGAACTAATTAAAAAAAGGGGAAAGAAATTTGACTACCACCAAAGTTTAGACTAACATCTTGTATATATAAGTAACTTCCAGGTAAACATGCTACCTAGCTATCAAAGGTGACATTGAGAAAAATAAGAAAAAGTTGTAAAAATACAACTATGGGAAGAGGGAAATTCTTAACAAAATAAGAGAAAGAAATTACTCTTTTTAAAAAAAAATGTCATTCTCCAATATGAAGTTCTAAAAAGGTCATTATCAATGACTATATGGAAATAAGAATAAATACACCTTACTTCTTTTGCTGTAGAAGTGGGAGATTATGAACATATAAAGTAGCATAGATTTTCAGAAAGTCAGTCAATCAACAAGAATTTACTAAGTACCTACTATGAGTCAGATACATGGTTTTGGTTAATGTTTTTGTCATAACGAAAAACTCTTGGTGGTAAGAAGCTTTAGAACAGACAAAATAAGATTCATTTGGAGAGACAAAAGGTTAAGCATCAAGAGAAAAAAAAAGATGGAGGGCTTAATATTTAAACTGAAATTGTTTATTTTATCACTTATGATCATCTCTGTACTCTTGTTTTGTTAAGTTCTTTCCTACTAGCTATACTTGTGAAAGATGATTCTTATATTCTTTTCTAACTTTTTAAATGATGTAACCTTTGAAATTTAGATTATATATCCATTTAGAACTTATTTTAGTGAAAAAATATCAATGACTGTCTAACTTATTGCTATTGTTTCAGTCGATTAGTAGTGTCTGACTCTGTGATTTTGTGGACCATCTGTCCATGGGGCTTCTGGGCAGAGTGATTTGCCATTTCCTTCTTCAGTAGATCCAGCAGATCCCAGAGTCACACTGCTGGGAAATACCTGAGGCTGAATTTGAACTCAGATCCTTCTAAGTCTAGGCCCAATACTCTATCCACTGAGCCATCAGGTACTTCACTAACTATAGTTTCTGACAAATTGATTCCCAGTTTTTTCAACAATTTTTATCAAACAGAAATAGAATTCTAGAAATGTTATTATGAAGCAGTAATTATTAAAAATATTTATTTACATTAAAAAATAGGAAAGTGACTTAGCCCAGACAAGCATGATCCAAAAGCAATCATACATAGTAGTCCACAAAATGGAGAGAGGGCTTCCTATTTAATAAGACTAGTTGAAAAAACTGGAAAGCATTTTAACAGAAAGTAGTTTGAAACCATCACTTATACCACAATAATGTATGAATGTCATACTGTGAAATAAAGCTGGAAAGCGCAAGAATGCATGAGATGAGAAGAAAGACCAGGAAAGAAACCCTCTTTCTTGGGAATGAAGTAGGAGAGAAAGAGGGGAGGAAACTAGTAAAAATTACATACTAGGCAAAAAGGACCAAAAGGAGCAGTCAAATAGGAAGGGAACTGAGAGAGAAGCATTTTTAAGTTTTCACTGCCCTATGAGAGGGCATTGAAGAAATAAAAACAAAAGTGAGTAACTTCTATCAAAAAGCTTATATTCTAATTAGACAAGAACACAGAAGAATATATAGAATACATATAAGACAATTTAGTTTGGAGAAAACGGGGGACTAACAACTAGGGGGAACCAGAACAAGCTTTATGAAGGAGGAGGAACCTGGTCTGAATCTTTAGGAAATCAAGCATGCCCAACTGTGGAAGTGAGGAAGAAATGTGTTTTATATATATAGGCCCAGAAGATAGACACACACAAAAAAAGGTCACCTCTTCCTCAGGGACTAGACAAAAGGAGAATAAAATTTTCAAGCACAGAATAGGGAGATAGGAGGGACCTCAAGCAAAATAATCTAGATTTTTTTTTTTGAATTATGAGTTTATGTCATCTGTTCTTAAAGAAAAGGGCAAGAAACAGTGAAGGAAGCTTGAGGAAAGAAAAGGAAATCTGAAAGAGCCACTGAGACCAGGACAATAGAGCCTCAAACTGTGGAAGAAAAACAAAAACAACAACAACAACAACAACAACAACAACAACAACAACAACAAAACCACAATTATCATGCAGCAGCAGAGTAGGCTTGGATTAACATGAATCTGGGGTGGACATAAGTGGCACAGATGCAACCTAGAAATAGAAAAACGAGTAGGAAGGTATTGAGGGTGATGCAGGGTCGTGAGCTAAGCTTGCTGTGCTCCCTCGTGCTCAACTCTGTGATCCTGAGGTTCACCCTTTCAAAGGAGTTTTCTTGACAAGGATATCGGAGCAGTTTGCCATTTCAGCTAGGAAGTCTCTGAGGTTGGATTTGAACTCAGTCTTCCTGAGTTCCTGGCAGGCCTGATGCTCTTTCCACTGTATCACCAAACTATCTCCTGGAATCTAGGGTAAAGTTGAGTTAATGATGACTTGTAGATACAGTGAAATGAGAGGGCAAAAGAACATGTGACTGTAGAGGATTAGTGCTGTGATAGATATGGATACTACCTAATAGGGAAGAATGATTTTTGCCTCAGTAGACAGTGATTGTGAATCATAAGGCTAAGGGTAGTGAGTGGTATAAGTTTGTTAGTTGTGGGAGAAAGAAAATAATCAGGTCAAAATGAGAATGATGGTGTCAGCGTTCACAGGTCATTATTCTATTCATTGGGAAGCTGGGAACATAGTTAGCAGGTAGAGGAGACAAGGCTTTCTGGCCTGTGCCCTGAATCAGTAGATATCTGCTGATTTTGTCTCCATTGACTGGGTTCCCATTCAGCAATAGCTTCATTTCCAATAGAAGATAATTTATTCAAGGAATGAGCTCCCACTGTCTTAATACTGGGAAGCATAAATCCTCCTGTAAGATCCCTAATACTTAAGGTCTCAGCAGCTGGATCTAAATCATATGCCAGAGTAGTCAATTAAACTGAGGACGAATTTTAATTCCTTTAGCATTTCTCTCAAAAACAATTCCTTGCCATCACAAAATTTGACAGTGGTAAGAGGCCATCTTATAAAATTCATATATACTTGTAGTTCATTCTTCTAAAACTAACTATAAAACAACAAATAAAATCTTTGCCTACAAATTATTCTGTAAGATTTATGTTACAAACATTTCTTCTGTTTCCCACTAGTACAGACCAGATGATAGTCTGAAACTGCAAATAATACTAAAGAGCAAATGAAAAATGAATGGATCACATACCTTCAGCATACAGTCTTTCTGCAAGGAAAACTGCATCTCGGAAAGCATAGTGGTTTAGTGCTTGCCATATAGCAGCCTAGAGAGAGAGAGAGAGAGAGAAAAAAAAAAAGATCCTGAATGGCTCATACATATTTACGCCCACCGTATCTACACTTTACAGAGTAGTTAAGGGATGAAATGAAAATTTCAAATTAGTATCCATAATTCAAGCAATGTCAATACTTAGCTCTCTAGTAAATGATGCCTTGGCTAAAACTGTTTTGGGAATTCAGGTCCTTTTAAAGTGATTGATTAATGTGGGGATAAGCTCAGCACCAGTGCTATCAGTAAGCAGTTGTTTTCAACAAAACTTTCTATTAAGGATTAAAAAATTATAAACAAGGCAATTCCTTTATTCTGGTTCTTCAAATCAATTGTCCATCAAATCTAACCTTATTAAAGACAAAAAAAAATTGCTCAGTTCCACATTTTTCAAACTAATTCAGATCTTGAAGGAAGCTGCAAAGAAGAAGCCTGCTAAACAAATAAGACCAGTGAGAAGGCTCCAATTTCATCTTTATTCTACCTTCTGACTGTGGTGAAACTCATTAGGGAAATAATACTAAATAGAAGTCGCTAGCACATTCACTTACTGCTACCTCAATGCTGTCACTGCCCAAAGGATTGAAGGAATGATGAGAGTAATAGCTATTTGTCTTTAGTTTTCCAAGGTTCTTTCCAACTATCCATAAACCCATGAAGGCTGATCATTTAAAATATTTGAGCTAATGTGTGAGGAAATTTGACTAAAAATTATATATTTAGCAAATAATTTATAGGGACACATTATTTACTCAATTTAGCTTGTCTCATTAACACAGGGACCAGATTTTTACGTTTCCCTTTGTATCTGGCAGGTTGATTGGTTTATTTTATATTTCTTCATTTGACAATCTCTCCTCTATTGCCATGGATTTTACTACCTTTTCTGTCCTACTCTCTGCTGAGCTCCAATCTCACTTCTCCAACTGCTTTTTAGATATCTTGTACAAGATGTACAGTGACATCTTAAATAAAAAACAGAACTCATTATTTTCCCTCTAAACCATCCCTCCCAGTTCCTCTGGCTACAACATCGGAGTAATACTGGAATCATCACTATCTTTCATCCCCATATCCAAACTCTTGCCAAGGCCTGTTGATTTCACCTTTGCTATATTTTTTCAATATGCCTGCTTCTCTCCCCTTATACGGCCACCAATCTTGTGCAAGCCCTTTTCATCTTACACCTCAATTATTGCAACAAACTGATGATAGTCTTTCCCCTCAGATCCATTTTCCATTCAGCTACAAAAGTGATATTCCTGAAATACAAATCTGATTCTATGATTCCTCTACTCAATAAACTCCATTTTATCTTAAACTTTTTTTTTTTTTGCTTCCAGAAGCAATACAAAATGCTTTTTGGAATTCAATAACCTTCATAGCCTAGCCTCTTTCCTACTTTTCTAATCTTCTTATGCCTTACTCCCCAATTGGTCCATGAACAAGACACTCCACTTCTCAATTCCAGGCATTTTCCCCATCCCCAAAATGCTCTCCTTTCTGTGCTTCTACCACTGACCTTCCTGGCTTCCTTTAAGTTCCAACTAAAGTCTCACTTTCTATAGGAAGCTGTCCTAAGTCCTCTTAATTTCAGTGCTTCCCCTCTGTTAATTATTTCTAATATATAGCTTGCTTTGTATATATTCATCCTATATATGGCTTACTTTATTTGTACATTGTCTCTGACACAAGAGTGTAAGTTACCTGAGGGTTGGAACTCTCTTCTGCCTCTTCTTTATATACCTAGCATTTAGCATAGTGCCAGGCATATAGTAAGCTCTTAATATTTACTGACTGACTGAATTGGCCCAATAATTGACCATATCAGAAGATCCATCGAGCTAAGTTCAAGAGGCTCACCACTGCATTGACAACAGAGTAATAAACTTTTCAGATACGTGAATCTTGAAGATTATTTACTAAGTTGATAAGTTATGAGTTATTTCAGTGAAAGGTATATCAATGCTGACATAAATACAAAGTCTAAAAAATTACTTTATTGTTGGAATTAGGACTTTTAAATTGCCATAGTTAATGTCTTTTCTCAGCTCTCAATATTCCTGATTTTTTCTTGTGGCATGAGACTACTTTTCTCTCTTGGATTCTCAAACACTTCTTTCTTCTATTGTAAACTGCTCCTTTTTTTTTTTTTTTTTTTTACACTTCCCTTCATTGCTTCAAAGTAGGTATTTCTCAAGGATTTGTCCTCAGCTATCTCTACACTTTCCTTCCTTGTTAAGCTCAACCAATTTTGAGACTTATTATCTCTACTACATTTGAATGTGATTTTTTTTTTTCCCAATTAAAAACCAATTGGTTTTTGTTCCTTCTAGCTCATTCACTGGGGAATGGGGGGAGGAAACAAAACAACAAAAATCTTGTAACAAATATGTCTAGGATAGCAAAACAAATTCTCACATTAGCCATGTACAAAAATGTCTTACTCTGCATCTTGAACCTATCTCCTCTCAATCAGGGGGTGGATAGCATGAGTCTTCCCTGGGTTTAAATATAGCCTCAGACATTTACTAGCTATGTAACCCACTTAAGATCTGCCTGCCTCAGTTTTCTCAAAGAAACTATAAAAATGAGGATAAGAGCATCTGCCTCATAGGGTTGTGAGCATCAAATGAGATATTTGTAAAAAGAACTTGGTGTACATAGTCCCTGACATATAACTGGCACTATGTAAATGTCTATTGCCTTCCCTGCTTTTCCTGTATCATACTACAAGTTTTACTAATTGCTTCCTAGAAAACTCTAGTCAATCAAAACCATGTACTAATCACCTATGTGCCAGGAATCTGGGGTAGGCACTGAAGATACAAAGACAAAAATCTAATAGTTCCTGCCCTCAAAGCACTCACATTTGAACTTGAGAAATATATGTGTTTGTATATGTAAATACACACATACAATTTTATATAAAATATATACAGGTAATCTTGGAAAGGAAGGCATTAACAGATAGGAGGCACAAAACTTAGTTGAAGTTTTGAAAGAAATCAGGAATTTCAAGAAAGGGAAAGAAAGATAATTTTTCAGATGGCAGGTGATCAGCAAAGAGCTTGAAGTTATAAAGTGTTGTGTGTCAGAAATAGTAAGAAGGCCAATTCGGTTTTTTTGGTAATGTATGTAAAACATTGGTTGAATGAAGCTAGGTTAAGAAAAACTTTAAATGACTAACAAAAGAGTTCACACCTGCTTCTAGAAATAAAGATGACTTTAGAAAAAGGAAGGATTGGGAGTAGAGAAAAGATATGTTTTGGCCATGTCATATTTGAAATGCTCATTAGGACATTTAAGCTGTCCAAGGAGCAATTAGGAATGGAACAGCTTTATTTGTATATTGTACATTAAAATTAACATGAAAAAATATTACATCTCACAAAACTCATATTCCTTCCTTTTTTTTTCTTAAAAAAAGCTTTTTATTTTCAAAACACATGCATAGATAATTTTCAACATTCACCCTTCTTATAAAACCTTGTGTTTCAAAAAAATTTCCCTCCCTTCCCTCAACCCTTTCCCCTAAATGGCAAGTAATCTAATATATGTTCAACATGTGCAATTCTTCTACACATATTTCCACAATTATCATCCTGCACAAGAAAAATCAGATCAAAAAGGAAAAAAAGAGAAAGAAAACAAAATGCAAGCAAACAACAATAAAAAATGAAAATGCTATATTATAAGCCACATTCAGTCCCTACAGTCCTCTCACTGGGTATAGATGTCTCTACATCACAAGTCCATTGGAACTGGCCTGAATCATCTCATTGTTGAAAAGAGCCACGTACATCAGAATTGATCATCATATAATCTTGCTGTTGTTATAATGATTTCCTGGTTCTTCTCATTTCACTCAATAGAGTTCATATAAGTGTCTCCAGGCTTCTCTAAAATCATTCTGCTGATCACTTTTTATAAAACAATAATATTTTATAACATTCATATACTGTAACTTACTCGGGCATTCTCCAACTGATGGGCATTCAACCAGTTTCCAGTTTCTTACCACTACAAAAATGTTTGCATATATGTGTTCTCCCCCCCCACCTTTTTTTACAATCTTTTTAGGATACAGATCCAATAAAGACACTGCTCTCATATAGGCTTGAATTCTCAGCCATCTATGTCTCCTTCCTCTCCTTTACATCCCCATATCCAATTGATTATCATGAGTTATCACATCCTTTTGATTCTACCTTTCCAAAGTCTTGCACTTATTTCTCTTCTCCGGTTTCATTATCAGCACTCTAATTCAGTCCCTGATCATATCTCCCTTGTTCTATTACAAGAGCCTCCCAACTGGTATTCCAATCTCCAGTCCAATCTGTTCCATACACATTGTTTTGCATGCCAAAACAATTTTTTTATATGCAGGTTTAATGTCTAAGCTCTGCTCAAAACCTTTTCAGCAGATCCTAGCTACTTGTAGAATAAAACCTAATTCCTTAGCTTGACGTTTTATAATCTGGTTCTAATAAACCTTTCTACTCTCTTTTCCCCTTAATAGTCTCTTTTACATAGTCTACCTTCCAAGCCAATTTGATCATTTGCTGGCCTTGAATGTGCAAAGTTGCCTCCAGTGCCTAAACCATGCAACTTTTTTTTTTCACTTAATAGTATTTTATTTTTTCCCCACACATGTAAAGATAGTTTTCAACATTCACTCTGATAAGATTTTGAATTCCAAAATTTTTTTCTTTCCTTCCTTCTCCTTTTTAAGACTATCTGATTTGCCTTCTAAGGTGAAGTGTAAGACTATCTGATATAGGTTACACATGTACAATCATACTAATCATATTATGAAGGAAGAATCAGAACAAAAGGGTAAAATTACAAGAAAGAAAAAGAAGTGAAAATAATATGCTTCAATTTGCATTCAGGCTCTATATAGTTCTTTCTTTGGATGTGGATAGCATCTTTCCTCATGGATCTTTTGGAACTGTCTTAAAAATCATTCTATTGCTGAGAAGAGCTAAGTCTATCAAAGTTAATCATCCCTTTGTGTGTACAATGTTCTTCTGGTTCTGCTCACTTCTCTCAGCATCAGTTCATCTAAGTCTTTCCAGGTTTTTCTGAAATCAGCCTGCTCATTATTTCTTATGGAACAATAACATTCCATTACATTCACATATCATAACTTATTCAACCATTCCCCAATTGATGGGTATTCCCTCAATTTCCAACATCTATGTCATCACAAAAAGAGCTGCTATACATTTTTTTTTTTTGTGCATGTGGATCCTTTGCTCTTTTTTATGATCTCTTTGGAATACAGACTTAATAGAACCCCATGACTTTTTAAACATCTATTTCCTCTGAAAAATGGCATATTCCTTTAAGGCAGGGATTCTATCTGATTTATCTTTGTACTTTCTGGATTAGATTCCTTAGCACAATATAGTAGGGGACTAATAAATGCACATTGAATCATTCTAATTCACATTAGAACAGAATTGCATTCTGTTTCCCTCCTCCTCAGTATCTCTGTTACTAAAGAGAAATATAGTCTTATACTTCACCTTAGAAGGCAAATTTTCAAAACAATATTCAAATGTTATCATTAAATATTTTTGCACCATTAAAGCCCAAAGCCCATTAAACCTAAAGTCCATACAAAATTATTAAACTCACTTCTCTCTGGGAGTATGTGACCAGAGAATGGTAATAAATAATAATAAATAATAAAATGGTAACAAATACTAAATAAATAATAAAAATAAAAGACAAAACTAGGCCTCCAACTACCTGTAGAATAGGGAAAAGGGTAAGAGAAAAATATTTGCTTAAAATGGCTTTGTTGATCTCATGATGCTTATAGGTTTCAAGATAAAATTTGCACATAATCAGTTCCCATCTTCCAAACACTGGACTGGCAATATGAATATTAATGCAAACTCCCAGCTCTTACTCTCCTTCCTTGCCCCACACGGTTCCAACAATTGCTTTTTGTTCCCTCAAGTAGGAATTCTTAGAAACTGATCCCCTAATACAGCAGAATAAACCTTCTCTTATGCAACTTGAGGATTTAAAATTTATAAAGACACCCAAAAATAACTGGCCAAATCTTCTGGCCATGAGGTCTTTATCCTTATCTCTTATCTTTGAGGTTAAGAAATAAGAACTATAGTGCCAAGGAACCAGGAAATAAGTTTTATACTTTTAAGTTAGGCAGAACAAAATCGTCCAGTTAAAAATGGTTGTTAAGGAAAGTTGAAATTGTATTATTCATAAAACATTAAGGCTGGAAATGACTATTTAGTCCAATCCCCTCATTTTACTAATTCCAAACTATGGGCCACAAAGCTAAGGGTCTCACCTAAGGTCTTCCAAGTGCTTACTGGCAAGAGTGAAACTAGTATTCTTATTTTCTATTCTAGTTATTTTCCCACTTCATTAAATAGTCTACCTTTCAGGTTACATAGGCTAGATAGGCTTTTATGATCTGGTCTAGGAATCACAGTTTACTTCATCTTGATTTTCATGAGAAAAATGCATCCTGAATTTCAGCTAACAATTTATAATTCCTAGCTCATTAAGTACTGCTTATGATACAGAGTTTCCAGTTATTAATGATGAACATCAATATAGATGCTATAAAATAGCCATTCATTTCCTTAGAAACTGAATAGCAAGAATAAAAAAGCCAGAAGGGAAATTGGAAGACACTTGACACACACGAGAGAAATGTTAGTATCCCAAATTATCAGAATTTAGATTTAAATTCTTTTGATTTATTAAAGTTGGATATTTGAGTATCTCAGACTTTGTGAACAATGGTAAACTGGGAATTAGCAGAAAAGAACCCAAAAGGGATTATTTCACAACAGGTGGTTTAAGGATCAACTCTTTTTGCTTTTTAAATGACAGACTGGCCAGAAGTGAGCATAAGGCTACTATGTAGATAATGTACAACAGAACTGCTACATACCCCTTATTTTCACTAGGCTATTAGAAAGTAAGCTCCTTGCTCAGCAAGGCCAGCTTTTATTCCTATTTGTGGACTGTTGAATGAAACTGGAGAAAATCAAAATACTGTTTTGACTGGGTCCACTACAAAGTTATGTCATGTAATCTCAATTGGAACTACGCTGCAGCAAGGTCTTCTACACTACTTGATTTGCAATCCTACTTATCCCATAGAAACTTTTCCAAATCTTTTCTTCCCTCTTTAAACCCTCCCATGGCTCTCTTTTCTCTTTTAGCGAAGATTCTTGCCTCATATTTCACAGCTAAGAGTTTTCTCTTAATTCTCTCATTTCGTATTACCTAGATACCTTCTATCATTCTCTCTCTACTCACCCTACTACTCTTCAAATCCAGTTTCACAGTGAAGAGGTGACCCTTCTCTTTGACCAGGCAATCTTATTCCACCTCTCTTTTCCAGCAGATTGCCCCCTCTATCATTCCCATCCTCAATTATCTTCAATTTTTCTGATGATCAGATTTACTTATCCAATCCTAATATCTCTTAATCTCTAGATTTGCCAATTACACAATTCAAACTGGATGCTGAAGTTGTAAAATGCAGCCCCGTTTGATTAGGATATATATTTTTTTAACTATTCTAACTTGACAAACACCAATAAATATAAATATTTCCATATATGAAGAACAGAAAAGAAAATTGAAGATGGAACTGTGACTCTCCATTAAGTATAATCTATTCTTTTCAAATATATACAATAAATTCAGAATCGAATCCTGTTTGTCAGTGTTTTCCTCTGAACCTCTTTCTGTTCTCTCCTACAAATACGAAAACCCAAATTAATCCTATTATCATTCTTTTCTTCTTCTTTATGCACCATTATCAATATGGCATTTCATCCAGTCATTTAGCCATATACCCAGATCATCTTATCTACGTGAGCTCATCTGTTCCTTACCACCCCTATCCTGGCACCCTTCACAACAAACCAGTGACAATAATTTCTAGGCCTTTCTGAATCTATGCCCCAATCCTTGAGGAAATTAAGTCACTTATCTTTTAATCCTCACTTCCAAGTGAATATACAGTGAATACACAATCTAGACCAATTAGTTCACTATAGTCAGATGGGCTTCAGCTTCACATCTCATTCAGTTATCAGATATTACCACCTGCTAGTTGATGATACCAGTATACCTCTTCTCTCTCCTGCTTCACTTCCTTCAACCTCCACAGAGCAAAACTCCCTTCTCTGGTAACTCCTTCCTATGGAGTTGAAGGCAAGGCCTATCTTTTTTTTTTTAAATTAATTTTATAATTATAACATTTTTTGACAGTACATATGCATAGGTAATTTTTTTTTACAACATTATCCCTTGTACTCCCTTCTGTTCCAAATTTTTCCCCTCCTTCCCTCCACTCCCTCCCCTAGATGGCAGGCATTCCCATACATATTAAATATGTTATAGTATATCCTAGGTACAATATATATATGTGCAGAACCGAATTTTGTTGTTGTTGTTGTTGCAAAGGAAGAATTGGATTAGGAAGGTAAAAATGGGGAGAAAAACAAAAAATGCTAATAGTTTACACTCATTTCCCAGTGTTTCTTCTCTGGGTGTAGCTGATTCTGTCCATCATTGATCAATTGGAATTGGATTAGCTCTAAGGACTATCTTTTTTAATCTTTGTATTCCCAGTGCTTAGCAGTGCCTAGAGGACATACTAAAAATATACATAATTCAGTGATTAGGAAAAAGGAGACAGTTGAAGATTGTTTTCTAGAATGTCTATATCAATCCACAGTTCTTTCAACAATGCAACAGTGTACCTGCCCTTCCATATCCCCTCCAATAATAATCATTTCTCTTTTTATTGGATCACCTCTGCCAGTTGTTAGGCATAAATTGCTAGAATTTGTTTTAATTAATTTGTATTTCTTTCATTAGCAACATATACTTACTTATAATTAACATTTCTTCTCTTGAGAATTATCTTTTTCATCTTCTTTGACAATCTATCTATTGGGAAATGACTTGTTTTTATATATTTTAATAAGTTCCCTATATATCTTGTATATCAGGTAAAATTGTTGCAGTTAACTGTTTCCTTCTTAAATTTAACTGCTAGATATCCATATTTTCAGATGGCAGTGTATTGAATGCATCAAACTGGAGAACCTATCTCCTGGAAGAGGTCTGTGACCCTGCAAGGAGTCTGGCTTATCCTATTCAGACAAGAAAGGTCAAGTGGATAAAGAAGTTTCTATTGCCCAGATCTCAACATAAATTTCAATGGCAATGCTATAAAATTTGTCCAATAGTAAGTATGTCTTTTTGGAACATATAGCACTAGTGAATAAAGAGTTAAGTATTGAGTTGAAAGGAGAGGGGCAGCTAGGTTTCGCAGTGGATAGAGCACCAGCCTTGAATTCAGGAGAACCTGAGTTCAAATCTGGTCTCAGATACTTAACACTTCCTAGCTGTGTGACCCTGGGCAAGTCACTTAACCCCAGCCTAAAATTAAAAAAAAAAAAAAAAAAGTTGAAAGGAGAAAGAGAGTAGGCTAGATTGCTTTTGGGAAACTGCTGAGCTCTTTTAACTGATCCCATGCCATACTAATATTTGTCCAGTGTTGCTATATGTCACCAAAATCTTGAAGACAACTGTCTCTGAAAAAAGATAAAATAAAGATAAATATCAAACAGAGGGAGATGAAAAGAATGTAGGTATGACCAGCAGTAAGTGTGAGAAAGAGTACCAAATAATTTAAATAAACTATATCATTAAGGATTAAGTTAATTACACAGCACAGATAACAAGTGGATGATCAGAGTGCTTTATTTGTACTCTGAAGATGTCAGGAGAAATTGAGAACTTCCAGCATGGTGGTTTGACCTCCTGTGATGTGAACTTTTGGAAGAACATTCATGAGAGGTGTTCAGGATGGATGGCATGGATTAGTTGCAATCTGTATTACTGGAGGAATGGGAGTTGATAAGCTCACAGATCCATTTGATCATTTGAGTACTGAAATTTTATTTCTGTAAACACTTTAACAATGGTTAAATCTAGTTTAGCATTGATTTAATCCTACAACAAATAATGGTTTCTTAGTGATATAATGATTGGTTTGTACTCAGTGTGTTTCATATAAGCTAAAGCCTTAGCCAGGGAGATTCAGAGATTCAGAGACAAGCAGACAGAAGGCTGGAGGCTGAAGGCTGGAGCACAAGCCCTTGGATTCAGACAGATTCATCCCATTTCACACCTTGGTGGCAGGCTCTCTTCCTTTGCTTCTCTACTGAAACTAAGACTGTGGAAGGCCTCCAGAAAACTAGCCGAGCCCCAAATGAAGGGGACAACTAAAGGATGTAGACTTTAACACCTGGCTGCACTTGTGATTACTGAACTGAACCGAAAATTGCTCCCTAAGATCCCAAGAAAACCTCAACAGAGAACATTACATATAATTGTGAAAAATGTTATTTCCTCCATCCCTATTCTCTAATTTACGTGTCTTTAAAAACACCTTTGTATATCTACTTGGAACTTATTATAGTACATGATATAAACTGCTAGTCTAAAATGAATGTCTGCCAGATTGCTTTCTTATTTTCCTAGTTTTTGTGGAATAATAGTGAATCCTTAACCCAATAGCTGAAGTTTTGGAGTTTATTTAACAGTAATTTAATAATTTAACTATTATGTTGATTTGTTTCTGGGCCTGGTAAATAATCTTACCAATTAACTTTTCTATTTTCTTAACTAATAAGGGATTTTGATGACTACTGCTTTGCAATCTTTGTAACAGAGTTTGAGGTGTGACATTTCTAAACTCCCATGTCTACCATCTATTTTATGATTTACTTTGAAATACTTTCTTCTAGTAATTTGATTGGCATGGCACTGAATAAATTGGGTAGTCATTTTTATTTTGTTGATAATATTCAGAAAGCTGAAAATTTGTGAGAATTTATTTTTACATCATGCCATTTTGAAGTCACAGACTTAATTTTTAGTTGAATCTTTATAGTTCTCAACAAAGCAAACCATCATTTTATCTCTAAAAAGGAATAACTTTCCTTTTTTGCCTATGCTTATTCCCCAAATTACCTTTTCCTTTTACTACTGGGGCTAACATTTCTAGAAGCATATCAAATAGTATGATAAGTAAACATTCTTGCTTTATTCCTAATTTATTCCCCTCTCAAATTTTTTTCTATTATAAACTATACTGACTCTTGGTTTCAGAAAGCTACTACTTAAAATATTAAGAAAAGTATCACTTATTCCTATTTTTAAAATGCTTTGTAGAGCAACAGATGTTGGACTGTCAGAAGCTTTTTCTGCATCTACTGAAATAGCCATGTGAATTCTATTTTCTGTAACCACCTATGATGGCTAAGTTTTTCTTATAACAAATAACCCTCCATTTTGGGTGGAAATCCAATCTGGTCATAGCATATAATCTTTTAAATATATTGTTGGGATAGCCTTGCTCATATTTTATTCATTATTTTAAAATTGATGTTAATTAGTAATAATATTCCATATATTTGTTTCATTTTTGACTCTCCCAGGTTAGATATCAAGATGATATTTCAATCATTAAAAAAGAGTTTGGTAGACTCTTATTTTTTATTTGTTGCACAACAATTTGTATAATAGTAGAACCAAATGTTTTGAATGTTTGTTATAATTCTCTTGTAAATCTATCTGGTCTTAGGATTGTTTTCCCTCCCCCTTTGTTAGTTCATTTATAGCTTGTTCATTCTGTTTAATCTGAGACAGGGTTTTCTAAATTCTGTGTATATTATACTACTAAAATTGGTATTTCATATTTTTGTAAATGTTCGGCCATTTTATTTGTTAACAAATTTATTGATATGTAGTTGGGCAAAATAGTTTCTAATAATTTCCTTTTATTTTTTTTATACTGGTAATCTGTTTTCTTTCTTTGAAAAAAAAATCAGATAAACCATTTACCTGTTTTATTAGGTTTTTAAGAAATAATTCCTAGTTTTAGTTATCACTTCAAAAGTTTTGTGCCTTCAATTTTAATTCCTTTATGATTTCCTAAATTTCTATTTTTATATTTCTGTATGTTTTAACATTTTTTAGTCCTTCTATATTTTTAGTTGCATTTTCAACTCCTTGATCTGTTCTTTTTTATTGATGAAATTGTTTAGAGAAATAAATTTTCCTCAAAGGATTGCTTTAGTTGTATCCTAAAAATTTCAGTATGTTGTCTAATTATTATAATTTTATTTGATATTATTTATTTCAATTAGTTTATCCACCCTTTCTTTAGGCCTGAATCCTTTACAGATAGAAAGTTTTCAGAAGAAATCAAAACTATCAAAAGTCATATAAAAACACCAAATCATTAATAGAGAAATAAAATTAAAACAATTTTGAGGTACTACCTTATACCTAACAGATTGGACAGAAAAAAAGAATAATAAATGGAGTGATATGGAAAAATAAATACACTATTGCATTGCTAGTGCATTTCTGAACTGATCCAACTATTCTGGAGAACAATTTGGAAGCAGGGTCATACCTATAACTTGGAAAAATTTCCATGGTTGTAGAGTGAAGAATGGAATGAAATAAGGAAAGACTTGAAGCAGGGAAACCAATGAGAAAGCACTAATTTAGCAAGAGGTAATGAGGTTCTAGACTACAGTTAATGGGTATATGAGAGAAGGGAAAATTTAGGAGAGATGTTTGTAAAGGGAGAAAGGACAAGTTGTGGCGACAAATTGGATATGTAGAATGACTGAGGAGCTGAGGATGACATCAAGCCTGTGTTGAATAAGATCACTGGATAGATAGGGAAGTTCTGAAAGAGGTAGGGAAAGGGGAAAGTGGGAATAATTAGGTTGTGGTTTTTTTTTCCCCAGATATAGTAAGTCTGAGATGCATATAGGACATCCATTTTGAGATATTCCAGAGGCAACTAGAGATGCATGACTATGGTTCAGAAGAATGACTATCTAGATCTAGACATAAAGAGCTGAGAATCATCAGTAAAGAAATGATAATTAAATTCATAAGGTATCACCAAGTGAAGCAGTCTAGGATGAAAAGAGAAAGGAGCCCACGATAAAACTCAAGGGACAAATAGTTAGACAAAGTATCTGGACAGAAGAATCACAAAAATGTAATGGGTCTAAATATATCATTTCTTCTAATCCAGACAAGAGAGGTTTATATGATATCTATTCCTCTTATCTCTTTGTCCATTTTTATATATATCCTTTTCCTCATAAACCCCAGTAGAAAGAAATAGTATTCTGTCCCTTATTTTTTAATGAGGATATTGTTCATTTACACAGTATTCTGTGTAAGCACCAGATCCCCATTAAAACCATTATATTTTGCCTTGAGGAACAGCATTATTGAAAATTTTTCTCTAATTTACAGTGACAGTAACCAAGGAGTCACTGTTACTTGTAACTATCACTGTAAAGCACTTCTATTGGGTTTAAAAAACATACCAGGCACTGAGCTAAGCACAAACGATTGAAAGAAAGGCAAAAAGTTCCTAACTTTAAAGAGCATGCCACCTAATGCGAGATAACATGTAAATAATAAGTATAATCCATAGCTGAGATGGGAAAATACTACTTGAACTTCATCTTTCTGCTTCTTCTCTGATCTAAAAGGTCTATGCTATGCTATTCCTGGATCTCAAGTTCTCAGAGTCTCTTCTGCTAGGTGACTTTTTTTTTCTTGATCACTGTGACCCAAATAACAATGCAAAAATGAATGAATAAAATATTAAGTACTTACTATGTGCAAATCACTGGTAATACAAATAGAAAAGAATTTACATTCTAATTGAAGAGACATCACATATGGAAAGTTTCAGCTGTAAGTCAGCTAAATGGAAGTTTCAATGTTCTGAGGGTGCAGAGGCAAAGCAGACAGTAACGGATCTTCTTTAAGTCATTTTTACTGATAAACTTATAGCCGTTTCTGATGTTCAACTATTTGATAAGTGCCAAGGACTCTTGTGGCAAAAACTTTCCTGGATCTTCAGTAACTGTGGCTGTAACAACTGCAAGAGCACTTTGGTCAGACTACATATCCACAGGAATTGTTTCCCTAGAAACAGGGAACTGAGGGGGGTAGGCTGGAAGCATTGCAATTCCTCAGGCTCTTGGGTTCAAGGTATCTCCATCAGAGGAGATAGTGGTGGTTTGACTTGCCTGAACTATATGTCTCCTGTCTTGTCTGCCACAGGATGCTTTGCTTCTTCACCTAGGTTGGCTTGCTTTTCCTGTGCACAGCAGTAACCTTTCCAGGATATTCTTAAATCAGCTTTCTCATTATTTCTTATAGAACAATATTCAATTCCAGTCATATTACCATAACTTATTCAGTCACTTCCCAACTGTTGGGCAACCACTTAATTTCTAATTCCTTGCCACCACAAAAAGAGCTGCTACATGAGTTCCTTTTTTCCTCTTTTATGATCTTTTTGGGATACAGATCCAGTAGTGATACCACTGAATCAAGGGATAGTTTCATAGGTTGTTTGGCATGATTCCAAATTTCTCTCTACCATGATTGGATCTTTCACAACTTCACCAACAATGTACTAGCGTTCCAGTTTTCCTACCTTCCCTCCAACAGTTAGCATTATTTTTTTCCTGTTATCTTAGCCAATTTAATATGTGTGAGGTGGTACCTTGGAGTTGTCTTAGTTTGCATTTTTTAATGAATAGTGTTTTAGAGCATTTTTCATATAATTGGATGGCTTTTTAATTTCTTCATCTGAAAATTGTTTATATTTTTTTGACCATTTATCAATTGGGGAATGACTTATATTCTTATGAATTTGAGTCAGTTCTCTATATATTTGAGAAATGACATATCAGAAACATTGGCTGTAAAAATTCTCTCCCAGCTTTCCACTTCCTTACTAATCTTGGTTGTATTGGTTATGTTTGTGGAAAAAACTTTTTAAATTTAATGTAATCAAAATTATCCATTTTGCATTTTATAATGTTCTCTAGTTTCTTTGACCCTAAGTTCCTCTCTTTTCCAAAAATCTGATGGGCAGACTATCCCATTGTTCTCCTAATTTGTTTTGTAGCACCCTTTATCAATAAACCATGAATGAGTTTTGACTTTATCTTGGTATAGGGTCATGAGATATTGGTTTATGCCTAGTTTCTACCATGCTATTTTTTTTTTAAATTATAGCTTTTTATTTACAAGATACATATAAATGGGTAATTTTCCAGCATTGACTCTTGCAAAACCTTCCAACTTTTCCCCTCCTTCCCCCCACCCTCTCCTCTAGATGGCAGGTAGACCAATACATGTTAAATATGTTAAATACAATATATGTATACATATCCATACAGTTATTTTGCTGCACAAGAAAAATCGGACTTAGAAATAAAGTAGAAATAACCTGAAAATCAAAAATTCTGCCATACTATTTACCAGCAATTTTTGTCAAATAGTGAATTCTTATCCCAAAAGTTGGAGTCTTTATCAGATAGTAGATTATTACAATCATTGACTATTGAGTCTTGTGTACCAAAATTCTGCCATACTATTTACCAGCAATTTTTGTCAAATAGTGAATTCTTATCCCAAAAGTTGGAGTCTTTATCAGATAGTAGATTATTACAATCATTGACTATTGAGTCTTGTGTACCAAACCTATTTCACTGATCCACTACTCTATTTCTTAGCCAATACCACGTGGTTTTACCTGACCCCATCTTGAATCTGAGCCAAGGCATTTCTAGCATCATTTGTGCATGCAAAGTGCACATGTGTGTTCAGAGCCAAGGCCACAGTGAAATTGTGAGTGCAACATGAGCAAGTACTGCCAGAAATACCTTGGATTCATTATGTGTTTGAATTTGAATTAGTTTTTGGACTTTGTGTTCAGAAACAATTTATTGGTGTCAAATTTTTCACAAACCTGACATTCAATTATGTGATTCCATATGGGATCACAATGCACAGTATTAGAAACTTTGCATATACATGCCCTATTCTTTCCTATCTCCATACCTTTATTCTTGCCATACTGCTGGATAAGAATTTTTTCTCCCTCCCATATTCACAGTGGAAATCATTCCTGTCCACCATAGAAGATACAGGATTTGAGCACTGGACATTGATGTCTTGCCCAATTACTTCACCTAAAGTTAATCTGCTATTTTAATTCCCTGTTATACACTCCTTGGAAACAGAAATGATTTCTTATCCATTCTTGTCCTATCCATAGTACCTACTGTAGTATCTTGTACAAGTAAGGTGCTCACACAATATCAATTTATTAAAAAAAAAAAAAAAAAAAAAAAAAAAACCAACAAAATTAAGCACTTTCTGTTTACAAAGCACTATGCTAAGAGCTGAAGGAGAAAAAAGAGTTATGATAAAATAAGATACCAGCATTCATGGTATTCATGCTCTAGAAAATATAAACAGATTCCATATGAATCTAACAGAAGATTATATAAGTACAAGCCTACAAGTGAGACTTTTGTGTAGCACCCAATGACATTCACAGGCATTTCTTAGTCTCACTAGTAGAATTCTTAAATAAAGATAAAAAGTTATTATTCATATCAGAAAAAAAATTTAGTTACAGAAGCTATAGTGAAACAAGTTTTCAATTCACTTCAATATTAACGAATGTAACTATGAAACAAGTCAAATTAAGTATCAGTTAAACAAGTTAAAATACACTATTGTAAATTAACAAACGACTACAGTAGGGATATCCAAATATGAGCAACTTTTAACTTTGACATAATATTTGTATTATGTACACTATGATATGATAAAACAATAAAAGTCTATTCTTCAACATTAGATTAAAATTTTCTCAACTATGTTAAATTTAGATTATATACAGCAATCCTTCTATTCTCCCTCAACATGTATTCCTGATCCTATTCCCTCTATATTATGGAATCTTGTCTCTATATAATCATCCCCTCTCTAATCTTTTATCTTTTCTATTTCTGATTGGCTCCTTTCCTATTGCCTACAAATATATGCAGGTTTCCCTTGTTTTTCCCCTTTTATCTCATACATTTACTTCATAATTTTTCATGTAACAAGTTTTTTTTTTTTTTTTTTTTTTTTTTTAAATCTACTTCCATTTTCCATCCATATTCACTGGGCAATTAAAAAAATGTAAACCTAAACCCCAAATCAACCACTTAATATACATCAATATTGCTTGGCAAAAGAAATGTATCTCTGCATTTTAATTTCATTATCTCTCTTAAAGGAGGCAAGTGGCATGTTTCATATTCACTATTTTGGACTCATTTTTTATCATCATGATATCTGATATTAAATCTAATTTTTTTGTAATGTTATCATAAAAAATTCTTAGTTCTGCTCATATCAGTTTGCATCAGTTCATAAAGATTTTTCCAGATTCCTCTAAAAATGCCAATTTTACCATTTCCATATGGCATAATAATGGCATATTATGGCATAATAATATTCCATTATGCTTATACACATTTGATTAGCCATTCCCCAAAAGGAAAATATCCTTTTAAGTTTACATTTCTGGCAATTATTAACTACTATAAATATTTTTGTACTGACAGATCCTTTTCCTTCTTTCTTTTATTTCTTTGGAATATAAACCTAATAGTGACATAGCTGGGTCAAAGAGTATGCAGAGTTTGGTAACTATTCAGAGAGAGTTCCAAGGGGGGACTAATTCAAAGATCTACCAGTTGTATATTAGAGTATCTGTTTTCCTACAACTCTTCAACATTTGTCATTTTCTTATACTCTTTTATTATCAGATAAATATGAAATGGAACTTCAATTTGTACTTCTTCAATGGTATATAATTTAGAGCATTTAAAAATATGATTAGTAGTCTGGATTGCTTTCTCTGAAAACTGGCTATTCAAATATTCCCATTTTATATATATATATATAAAAGATATTCCTCATCTATTAAGAAATGGTTTTTACAGGATAATTTTAGAAAGGCCTGGAGAGACAAACTTCACTGATGCTAAGTGAGTAGAACCAAGAGAATACTATACACAGTGGCCAACAAAATTATGTGATGATCAACTCTGACAGACTTGGTTCTTTTCAACAATGAAGTGATTCAGGCCAATTCCAATGAACTTGTGATGGAGACAACCATTTGCAACCAGAAAAGAAGACTATGGGCATTGAATGTGGATCACAACATAACTGTTAGGATTCTTACAAAATGCTAAGTCCACTGGCATGGCTTCAGCATTGTTTTTTTTTCCCCCGGAGGCTGGGGTTAAGTGACTTGCACAGGGTCACACAGCTAGGAAGTGTTAAGTATCTGAGATCAAATTTGAACTGGGGTCCTCCTGAATTCAAGGCTGGTGCTCTATCCACTGCACCACCTAGCTGCCCCGTCACTGCAATGGAATGGAGCCAATAATTATCTAATTTAGCATGGTACTTAACAGTTCTCTAGTTCAGTAATATACTTAGTAGAATTCCAGGGGCAGCTAGGTGGCGCAGTGGATAGAGCACTAGTCTTGAATTCAGGAGGACCAGAGTTCAAATCTGATCTCAGACACTTAACACTTCCTAGCTGTGTGACCCTGGGCAAGTCACTTAACCCCAGCCTCAAAAAAAAAAGGAATTCCACAAGATTCACACCTTTAAGAGAGCATACTTTTAAGGAGCTCCCACAAGCCCACTTTCTGGGAGGAAAGAGTCAAGAGTCATTCCAACTTCCACCTTTGTGCTGGCTGAAGACTTTGGACAAGAGCTCCCGGGAACCAAGAAGAGAGGTCTCTATTAAAGCTAACTGGGCCCAAGGAAGGAGAAAATAAAGGATTGGACTTTAACTCCTGGATGCATTTGAGGTGATTATTGAAACTGAACTGAAAGGAAGGCTGCTCCCAGAAGCCCTCCAAGAGATCTGCTCCAAAAGAACCAAAGAACCAAAAGAACAATTATAATTTAAAGAAGAGAACATTACACATAACATTTGCACCTTTTCTGTTGTTTGCTTGCTTTGTTCTTTCTCATTTTTTTTTTGATCTGAGTTTTCTTGTGCAGCATGATACATAGAAATATGTATAGAAGAACTGCACATGTTTAACAAATATTGGGTTGCGTGCTTTCTAGAGGGGAATGGGGGAAAGGAAGGAGAAAAACTTAGAACACAGGGTTTTACAAAGATGAATATTGAAAACTATCTTTGCATTTTGAAAATTAAAAGCTATTTTAAAAGATCTTTAAAAAAATTAAAAAAAAGTTTTTATTCATATATATATATATATATATATGTATATATATATTTAAATCAGTTCCCTATATATTTTGGATATTCAACCTTTGTTAGAAAACATTTTTTGCACAGAATTTCCTCCCCAGTGAACTGTTTCCCTTCTAATTTTTACATTAGATTAGTTTTAAAGATCTGTTAAGTACAAAAACTTTTAAATTTTAATATAATTAAAACTTTTTATCTTGTGTGATTTTCTCTATCACTTATTTAGCCATTTTTTTCTATCATACCTATTAGCTTATTCTTTCTATTATACATAATCCAAAGAGTAATTTTTTCCACATTTCTCAAGTTCGTTTACAATGATCTTTTCTTTTTTTTTTCTTTTTCTTCTTCTCCCCCCCCCCCCAATATGTGTGTGTAAAACCAAATTTCTTGTTGCCCAGTAAGAATTGGATTCCGAAGGTATAAATAATCTGTATAGAAATACAATAGTGCAAACATTTTACACTCAATTCCCAGTGTTCCTTCTCTGGGTGTAGCTGTTTCTGTCCATCATTGATCAATTGTGACTGAATTGGATCTTCTTTATGTTGAAGATATCCACTTCAATCAGAATATGTCTTCATACAGTATCGTTGTTGAGGTGTATAGTGATCTCCTGGTTCTGCTTATTTTTATTTCACTCAGCTTCAGTTAATGTAATTCTCTCCAAGCCTCTCTGTATTCATCCTGCTGGTCATTTCTTACAGAGCAATAATATTCCATAACATTCATATATCATAATTTACCCAACCATTCTCCAATTGATGGGCATCCATTCACTTTCCAATTTCTAGCCACTACAAAAAGAGCTGCCACAAACATTTTGGCACATACAGGTTCCTTTCCCTTCTTTAGTATTTCCTTGGGATATAAGCCCAGTAGTAGCACTGCTGGGTCAAAGGGTATGCACAGTTTGATAACTTTTTGGGCATAATTCCAGATTGCTCTCCAGAATGGCTGGATCCTTTCACAACTCCACCAACAATGCATCAGTGTCCCAATTCTCCCACACCCCCCCCCCCCAACATTCATCATTATTATTTTCTGTCATCTTAGCCAATCTTACGATGATCTTTTCTATGTAGAAATTATGTTTGGTATTTTGTTTGGAATTATGCTTGGTATATGGAAATGTTGGTCTAAGCATGATTTCTGCCAAATTGGTATTCAGTTTTCCCATCCTTTTTTTGTCAAGTCCTTCTTCCAGTAACTAGGATCTTTGGGTTTATCAAACATTATAGTACTGTTTATTTCATGTTCTACTGATCAACCTAATTTTTTTTTTTTTAAACTAGTACCAAAACGTTTAATAGTTTTTGCTCTGCAGTACATTTTGAGATCTGGCACTGAGAGTTTCCATTTTTTTTCACTTTTTCATTATTACTTTTGATATTTCCTGACCTTTTGTTCTTCTGTGTGAATTTTTATTATATTTATCCTAGATCTATAAAGTGTATTCACTTTTGGGAGCTTGCTAAAATAATAAACAAGTAAATTAATTCAGGTAGTATTTTTGTTTTTATTGCATCAATTCTAACCATGAATAATTAATGTTTTTTCAATTATTTATTTCTGCAAAGAATTTTAATTTATAGTTATTAGATCTATATAGTCTGTGAGCAAATTGTCAAGTTTTTATTTATTATGAATGGAAATTCTCTTTCTAGTTCTTCTCACTGGGTTTTGTTGATTATTTATAGGAATGTTGATGAAATTTATGTGACTTATAACCTGCAAGTTTAATGAAGTTACTGTTTCAATACTCTTTAGGGTTCCCAAAGTATACCATACTTCATTTGTAAGAAGTGATAATTTTTTAAAAAATCTATGCTTCTTCCCTTAATTTATTTGTCTTATTACTATAGATAATTTGTCTACTATATTTAGGTATTAAGTAGTATTTATGAAAACAGGAATTTACCTGTTCTTACAAAACAAAAAAAACTTACCTGGCCTTCCATCCATTTCTTCAAGCTTCTTATATATCTTTTCTTGATTCTCAAATTCCTGAAAAATGCTGACTATTCTTATTTCCTACATTTCTTCCCTACTTACTCATTTACTTCTCTGTTCTCTCTCTCTCTCTCTCTCTCTCTCTCTCTCTCTCTCTCTCTCTCTCTCTCTCTCTCTCTCTCTCTCTCTCTCTCTCTCTCTCTGTTTCTCTCTCTCTCTCTGTCTCTCTCTCTTTCTCCCTAGGCTGGGGTTAAGTGACTTGCCCAGGGTCACACAGCTAGGAAGTGTTAAGTGTCTGAAACCAAATTTGAACTCGGGTCCTCCTGAATTCAGGGCTGGTGCTCTATCCACTGAGCCACTTAGCTGCCCCACTCATTTACTTCTCAACCATTTGCAATCTGGTTTCCATACTCAATTCTTAAATGAAACCTCTTAATGACTTTAATTCTGTTGGTCTTTTCTCAGTCTTCATCTTCGTTGATTTTTCAGCAGTTTAAACTATTGAATATCCTGACTTCTTAGGATGCTTTCTTCTCTCCGGGTTTTCATGACATTGTTCTCTTGGATTTCCTCTCTCTTATATGATTGTCCTTTTCAATCTAATCTGTTGGATTATCATCTATATTATGCTCCCCAAGTATGAGCAGCCCTCAAAGCTCTACACTAAGCCTTCTTTTTTTCCTTCTCTAAACTCTCTCATGTAGTAATCATATCAGTTCTCATGGACTTAATTATCATTACTATGTAGATAACTTCTAGATGTCTATTTCCTGAATTCTAGTTTAGCACCACTAACTGCCGTTTCAGGAATAAAATTGTCTTTTCCTGTTCCAGTTTTTTAAAACTTTGCAATTTTTGGCCAGCATACTTCTCTATTTTTGTCAAGTATACCACTACCCAAATTCAAAGTTGATATTATCCTAAACTCCTTGCTCTTCCTCGCCTCATATATACAATTAGTTTTCAAGTGTTGTCAATTCCACCTCAGTAACACCTTTCATATCTAGAACTCTCTTCCCATACACATAACTACCATTCTGTTTTAAGTCCTTATTACATCTTATCTGGATTCTTGAAATAGACCCAACTGATCTGTCTGCCTGCCTCAAGTCTTTCCCTTTTCCAGGCTGTCTTCCACAATGATGCCAAATTGTTATTTCTATGACAGAGGTCTAACCAAGTTATTCTCCTGTTAAATTAATGTAAGCTCTCATTTTCCTTTAGAGTCAGTGTTAATTTGTCTGGTGAGCATTTAAAGCCTTTCCCAACATAGCCAGCTTTATTACATAACATTCTCTTTCACATATACTATGGTCTAACTAAATCAGCCTTCTTGCTATTCTTCAAATGAGATCCTCATCTCTTTTCATGTTTTTTTATAAGCTACTACTGCCACTTCCTCCTACTCCAGAGCCTAGGATGTTATTTCCTTCTCTCATCCCTATCTCCAAAAACCTCTTGTCTTCTTTAAGTTTAGCTCAAGAGCCCCCTTCCAGAAAACCTTTCCCAACTCTTTTCTCCTCAGCTACTAGCACTTCTCCCCAATAAAACGTTCTGTATTTATGTGCTTATATCTGTACAAGATGTGTCTTCCAGTAGAACATAAGCTTCATGATAGCTTAAGAGACTTCAATTTGTGCCTTTATTTACAAATGCTACCCTTATCAAGTTCCTAGCATATAAAATAAACTCATGAAATATGCTTGTTGACAGAATGACAGTGGACAAAAATCTAGACTGAAAATGAGACCTAGATTCTAGCTCCAGGTCTGCCATTCTTTGTATGATGTTGAAGTTGTTTAATCTCTTTCAACTTTGATATCCTTACCGATAATATTCTATGATTAAACAAACGTGAAAACTCTGAGGATTTTAATAGTCTAACTTTCAGCACTCCAATTGGCTTATTAGAGCATTATAGTAAGCTAGTATATTATTACCTTCCAATTCATTGTGCACACCACTACTTTCCTTCTCTAGCCCTCAGTCTCACGCAAGAATCTAAAATGACTTTCTATTACTAGACTAAGTCAAAACTTAATGCTCTCCTAGCTTTCAAATATCCCTTTAAACAAGAATATGTTGTACAACTGACTCTCACCTTTTACTCCATCCCCACATTTATCTTTATGCTTAATCATACTATTATATGTGCTAGAAATATGCAATTCATTCTTTTCAACCTAGCCAAATCTTACCTATTTTTAAATGCCTAATGAAAATTCTACCTTCCCTATTAAATGAGAAAATATTTGTAAAACACTTAACATGATGCCTGACACATAATAGGCACTGCAAAAATATATGTCCCCATCCATTCTCCTAATAAACCCTTCCTGATTAGAACCCTTAAAGAGTAGAATAATTAGAAATTAGAGATCATCCAGCCCAATGATTTTTAAAGTGGGGAATTATATATGACCCAGTAAATAGAACCAATTGGAAGGCAAGTGCTGATCACTAAACTTGTTTCTAACACAACCACATAATTCCCTTAATTCACTTCTGCTAGCCCTACTATTTCAGGTGTAGGCCCTTGAGGGTGTTTCTTTACCTAAACTGACAAAGGTACCTGTGCAAGGACAATTTTTCTACCATGAGTATATCCACACTTTACCTATCCAGATTACTATGGCTATGGTAGATGGCTCCAGAAGATTCTGTATTCTGAAGCAGTGGCTGTGGACTAAGAGCCTTAGCCTCACTTTTTGTTTCTAAGAGGACAGAGTTAGATCCTACAGATTGGGATCCCAAACCCACTCATCTTCCAAACTTCCCTACATCTGTTGAGGGAACCCCTATCTATCCTTCTAGTCAACCAGCTTTGAAAACTTAGACTCATTCCTCCTCACTCTCAAGCATACCACACATCAAATCAATGGCCAAATCTGTCACATCCTCTCCTTTCATTTCTTTACTCATACTTAATATCCCTATTCGGGACTGGATGATAACAATTGGTCTCCCTGCTTCAAGTAGCTCTCACACTCCATCTTCTAGGGAGGTAACAAACTGATCTTCCCCAAGCACAGGTCAAGTCACTGTTCAACTTAATGAACTACTTATTGCCTCCCAAACATTCGCATTTGGGATTGCCTATGGAAGTTATAAAGTGCTACTCTGTCTTGCTAACCATCATCCTACAAACCTGGCATCTATTCTATATAATGGATCTGAATTAAAGGCCCTTCCCACTTTGAAGGTCAGTCTTAGGCAGCACTGAGAGGAGATACATATTTCAAGAAGCAGAGGCTTCAGAAAAACCAAGGCATTAGTGGGGCCCCTCATTAGGATCTGGCCTGGATATAAGTAGGGGATGTACAGAACTATTGATTTTCTTAACCAACCACCACTCCCCCTTAGGTAGCAATTGATTCTTTTCCCCTGGCCTCCTTGTAACTCTGCCACATAAAAACAAATTTTGAGATTCAGGGGAAAAAAAATTATTTTGTCATGATAGGGAGAGAAATGCAATACAGTATAGTAAAGACCTGGTCTCAAATGTAGGAATCATGGATTCAAGTCTTACTTTTACAATTCCTGGCTTTTGGACTCAGGGAAAGTCACTTTAACCTCTCAGTGTAATAGGCAAATATTTGTAAGATTATAAAATTGTAGAGAAGGTGCCAATCTACACTGATAGAAGAAGTTCTTCACTGGGCTCCCTATACCAATGAATCCCTAATAAGATCACAAACTGTGTTCCATAGTGAACCCCTCAAAGTTGCTCTAGATTTTGCTAACATACTATTGACTAATGGGAAGGTGTACAGAAAAAATAAAAGATATAAAACCTCTAAAGTGAATTAAGTAGTTTCCTCACTGGTTACATTGAAACTAGATTTCTTTTCTCTACCTAAATGAGGACTATGATTGACCTTTCACTTAGTGGAGAAAAATCAGTCTCTTTGTCTAGACACTGCTATTTTTCTCTTGCTCTGAAATCCAGATTTTACTTATCAATCTGATTTTCCTTCCCCCCATTTCTTAGCTCCATCTTCCAAACCACCCTTCTTTCTTCCTCCTTCTCTACCCATTAGCTTGGGGAAGGGAAAAAAGAACTCAGTTGTCCCTAAAGTTTAGCATGGCCTCTATATTGCTTTTGGATTATAGGATGAGTTGCTGTAGAAATTGTAACATTTCAGTTCAGTAACAGATCAATATTTATTTCAAAAATAGTCCTGTATTGGATAGAATACCAAATTTGAAGTCGGGCGGTCCTGAATTCAAATTTGATCTCAGACACTTACTTTCTGGCTGTGTGACCCTGGGCAAGTCACTTAATCCTAATTACCTCAGCAAAAAAACAAAAACAAAAACAAAACCTCATCCAAATATTAGCCCCTCACCTTATCTACAGCAAACCAATACCTCTTCTTCCTTCTGTGGTGTACAAAACAGGAATCAACAACTTGACACCAAAACTTTAAGGCAGAGCAATCTTGCCTTCATCCAAGGTATGAAATTTTAGAGGGTGCCAACAGCACAACTGAGTTCAACATCTAGTTAGCATGACCAATTAATTACAATAGAAAGCTATCAGAAGGTGGGTGGCCATAGCCCAAGTGACTTCTTATCCAGCCTCCCAGCTTATTACTTCCCCATCCCTTCCATTCCTGATGACCTCCATGACAGCATTTAATAACATTTTGTCTCACTGCCTTGAGTACAAATGTATTTAGTTTACAGGTCTACTTTATACCCTACTTCTGAAAAGTGACTATAATGTCTGGACTAACTCTCTGGAAGACCTCGGGATCAGCCCGAGTCCTTGGCCTTAGAGGAGAAGTGAAGGAAGCAGGAGGGTCCACTACAAAGCTGGTCAAAAATGGAGTCCGGAGTGTCTGTATCTGAGACTCCCTTAAATACCCCAGTACAATTACATCACTACACACACTAAGCACCTGAAACCATTATAGCACCATAAGCACCATGTTGTCCTTAATTTAAGTATACCTTTTCAGAGTCCCAGTCACCTGTAGGGCGATGATCCTTGGTCTAGGTAGTCAATGAGATAAATCTAGAGAGCAATCTAACCTAAGAGTTTACTAGTAATTTGCCCTTTTAAATCCCTTTCCAAGGGAGGGGAAGAAAAAAAAAAAAAGAAAAAACAAACAAACAAACAAACCAACCAACCAGTAAACCATATATCACTAAACTTCCAGAAATTTTTTAGGCCAGGATATCCTGAAAGATTTTCTCTCTTTCATAGTTCTTACCCAGAAAAATAAATGCATGGTATATTGAGATCAACAGTTCCCCTGTGAATTCTCAGTTTGTGACATAAAAAGAAGCTTTACTAAAAAATAAAATAAATAAAATGAGAGATTCTTGAAAGACCACCTTTGACTTCAAAGACAGACAGGTATGGAAACGTTTCTATTCCATGTAAAGAGCCTACTCCCATAAGAACTATCTTCTCTAACTTTCCCTATGAGCAGGAAAGTCTCTAGTTTCACACCCAGATTCACAATCCATGTGATTTTTTAGGTGAAGTAAGGTCACTACAACCTCTAGGTTTCATCTTTGTCATGAAGAGAAGGGAAATACTTTCCAAGTCCATGTAATTTCAAGTATCGTTTTTTCTCTCTAATCTCTCAAATTGGTAAAGAAAGAAGGAAAGATGACAATAGTCCCTATGGCCTAGTATAAATAAATACTATATTATTGGCATACAAGTGCTTTCATTTGGAATGGTTTCTTTTTTTCTGCTATATCAATGGAGCAAATGAATGTATACAGAAGCTTTTTACTCTTCTTTCTCCCTTCACTCCCCCTTGCAAGGAAAGGAGAAAGTGCACGCCTTGACTGGAGAAGAAAGATATTAGAGGTAGCATGGTGGTAATGGAGAGAGGGCCAACCTGAGGAGTTAGGCTGAACAGGTTTCAAGAGTTCCCTAGAACATAAAAGCTATGTGATCACAGGCAAATCACTAAACTTTTCAGGTCAGCTATTCAGTGATGGTTTTGGAGAGAGGATTTCTACCCTGATGAAATTGCAGATCCCAACAAAAAGAGACTAATTTTTGGAGGCAGTGCACCAAAGATACATGGGAAAGCAGAGGACCCTGGAGGATTGCCCACAATGCTGAAAAGAGGAAGGCAAGCATACTATTAATGTGGCTAGCTGTCTGGCCAGGGCCTTAACTTTCCTGAACTGTCCAATTCAATATACCAAATATTTATTAAGCACTTTGTACAAAGCACTGTGCTAAGTTCTGGGGATAAAGATAAAATTAATTTGGGAAGTCCCTGCCCTAAAGGAGTTTCTATTCTACTGGGGAGAGATATATAAACAGACACATGGCGAATACATAGATATGTATATTAATGAGATGATAATTTGAGGAGGAAGGAGAATATTAATGACAGGGTTTTCAGGAAAAAGCTCCTTTGAGGTGGCCTTTGAATTGAACCTCTTGAGGGAAACTAGGGAGTTTAAGAGATAGAGGTCAGGGCAAAATGAATTCCAGGGATGGGGGAAAGAGGAAAGAGACAGCCTGTGCCTGAATGAATGAAAGGGACAGAAGGCCAAATTCAGGAACACAAAGCAAGCCAGTTTTGCTGGAACACTGACTATGTGAAGGGAAGTGATGTGCAATAAGCCTGGAAAAGTTAAGCTGTAGTCTGAGTAGAGCTTTAAATACCAAAACAGGAGTTGCTTTTTTATTCTAGAAGCAATTGGGAACCACCAAAGGCACTCAAGCAAAGGGAAATGATACAGACTTCTTTTTTTAGAACATTATTTCAATAAATATGTAAAGGATGAATTCAACAATCGAGAGACTGGAAGTTGAAAACCAGAAAAGAAAGCTGTTACACTGTCCAAGCAACAGACAATCAGGACCTGAAACATGAGTGAAAAAAAGGAAATAAATGAAAGAGATGTTTTGAAGGAAGAATTGACAAAACTTGACAATTGACTGAATGAGTGGTAGAGGAAGGGGAACAGTGAAGGATGACTGAAACGAGGTAAATGGAAAGATTCAAGAGAAGGGAAAATTTGTGGGAAGAACCAGTTTGGTGGGGAGCCAATGAGTTCCACTTGACACACTCTGGTTTTAAGTTGTATATGAAGCATCCAGTTAGAGATATCCATAGGTAGAGCTGGATATACGGGCTAGAATCATCTGTAAGAGATAAAGCCATAGGAGCAATGAGATATGAGACAATGTAAAGAGAAAGGGAAGTCCAGAACAAAAAGGACACTCATGTTTAGAGTTTGAAAAAGAAAAGTGATTAGTAAAGATGATTGAAGACAGTGTGGTGGGAGAACCAGCAAAAAACAGTGTCATGGAAAGCCTGAAGGAAAAAGATTATCCAGCATGATGGAAGTTAAATGCTTCAGAGAAGTTCAGAATGGTGAGGACAAAGAAAAAACCATTAAATTTAGAAATTATTTTGTAAAGAGCTGAACAGTGGGAATGGAAACCAAGGAGTTGAGAAAATCAAGGTGACTTTTACTAGGTGTTTAGTAGAACAAAAGTAGAGGATGAATAACCTGCGAGTATAATAAAACTAATTAAAAGATTTGATTTGTTAATTTTTAAGGATGATAGGATCAAGTTTTTTTTTTTTTTTTTTTTTAAAGATAGGGAAGAGCAGGGTACATTTGAAGGTACTGAGGATGGATCTAGCAGCTAAAGGAGATCATGAAAATTACAGAGACAGGATGATTGTGGAGAATAACTACAGACAGGCCCCTATTCCTTCTCAAGGATAACCCTTCTATTTGTATTGGATCAAGTATGGAACAAAGAAGGAAAATAGGGAAAATGCTGGGATATGCTATGTAAAAGAGGAGAGAATAAGGGAGCTCATGATAGGTAGCCTCATTTGTTTCAGTGACATATGAAGTCACATCCTCTGTTGCAGAGGGCAGAAGTGGGGTAAAGAGATAAAGTTAGCTTGGAGAGAAGAGATCTGTAACAGACTGTGGGGAGTGGGACAGCAAGTTAATCAGAAAATTATAAAAAGCTTCTGTAATAGCAGTAAAGAGTCAATTGGGATTACATAGGAAATTTGTAGTGGGCCTACTCAATACTCCAAATATATCTTTATCTTTGCAGACAATACCCCTAATGTAGGTATTTATCTTTTTGCTATGCTACTAGAAATTCCTCTTTCCTGCTCTAGTCCCAGTTCAGGACCTGAACCAATCTCTAGCATCATCCCATTTTCACTGTTTTTCCTTGGGAGTTGCCAAAAGATGTCTGCTCCATCCAATGTTCTGACTGTGCCATATAATTAAAGTTTGGTGGTGGACTCATATTGCTCTATAGGTTAAACCCTGGAAAAAAACCTCACCTGGACAAAGACCCCTGAAGGAAAGGGAAATGATGTATATTTTTTAACCATATGAATTTAATACCCTACTGGACCCTAAGGTTTAGAAAGGACTGAAGTGCATCATTGATAAAAATATTTGGATGAAGAGGAAGGAAAACGAGCATGTATCATCCAGGGATTTTTGACCACAAATTTCCTCTTTTTTATTATAACATCTGATGCTCTTTACAGAGTTTGTAATTATTAATTAATGGCTGGACTTCTGTGATGGTACAAGCCAATCAATTTAGGGGAAAAAGTAATAGTTAAGAATAATAAAAGCTAATATTTATATATTACCTAGTATGTACCGCCAGGAGCCTAGCATTTAAAAATATTATCTTATTTGAGCCTCACTCTCGGAGCTAGATTCTGAAAAACAAACAAACAAACAAACAAAAAAAACCCCATCTTTTGAGGCTAAAGATGCAAATTATAATTTAGTATCAGCATAAAATGTCTTGGAGGAAATTAATTTGAAATGCAAATGAAGCAACAGAAGCAACCATATACTGACTAAAATGAGAAGGGGCAGAGGGAACTACCAATTTTACATAAGCCCCACAAAGACAGAGCTTCTAATTTAAGTTTGCTAACAAGAGGAAATATCTTTGGGTTTTTCACTTTTTACACTAAAATATCATGTATATGTGTATAATCTTAAATTAGAGCCCTGCATTCTACTGACTCAAACACTAATGGCTCTGAAACTAACAAATAGGGATAACATTATTTAAATGTTTGCTGCTGGATTCTTAAGGTGGTAGGAACAGGTTCATTAATGGTAATATACAGTACTTCTCAAAACCCTGAAGTCTTTCCTGGCCATCACCATCATCATTGGCTTTAAACCCTCAGAGAAATCCACGACAAAAGTCCACTTATTTGGCAAAACCTAGAACCTCCAATCCTCAAACCAGGTTCCTCACCAAAGCACAAAGGATTCAGTTCCTTCAGAAAGCACAGCAAAAAATGACTTGGCATTGCATCACAGCCTTAAAATCCAATAGGGTTTTCCCTGTTCCATCCCAATAGAACAGAATGATTGTACACCTGATTTGGTAATTAACAGTGAAGATTTCAGACTGATTAAAAAAAAAAAAAAAAAAAAAAAAAAAAAAAAAAGGATGGGAAAGACATTCGAATTTTCTAGTTTTTAAAATTTCACTTTGATGTAGGTGCAAAAAGAAAAAAATAACCTGTATCATTATCTGTGGTAGAAAGCCATGGCAGTGCTACCATCCCCACCCTGCCCTGCCCTACTCTACCGTGGCTGTGAGGCAAGTGTGTGTATCTTATACCTGAGCCCGGCCAGGCTAAGCCACATGTCCATTTCACCCAGAAATCAGAAAGCAACAGGGGCTTGGGGAGGGCCAAGTCACCCACAGACCAAGTGATCGTTTAAAACACCATCACGCTCCCTGCCTCCCCCCACCCCAGCCCCAAATCTGCAACCGCGCCAAAATAGAAAAAAAAAAAACCCAGCAAACCATTCCCCAAACTTGCGGGCTCCTGGGGGACGCCAAGCCAGCCGGGTACTAATCCTCCCCCTCCGTACAGACACGACCCGACCCTCTCGCCCGCAGTTCTCCGGCACCTTCTCTCCCTCCTTCTTCAGTGGCGTACACGAGGCGTACCTCTCCCCTCGGGGGCCCCCGGGGACTGACAGGAGGAGCGGACAGGGGAGCGCCAGGGACCCCGTCCTCGCCAAAGGACTCCCGGGGGCGTGGGCCCAGGATCCGGCGGCCTAAAGGCCGTACCGGCCCGGTCCGCATTAGAGGAGGAGGAGCAACGTCCCGGGGCCTAGGCCGCGCCAGGCCCTGCCCGAGCCCGAGCCGCAGCCCGCCCGGGGCCGAGCGTGGCCTCCCCGCCGCCGCTGCCGCCGCCGCCGCCGCCGCCGCCGCTGCCTTGGGCTGAGGGGGGCGAGGTCCTCGTTACCTGGACGGGTTCCTGCAGCACCGTCATTCTCAAGGCTCAGGCCCGCTCTCCGTCGCGCCTCAGGCCCCCCCGTAGCGGCTCCGGCCCGGCCCAGCCCCGGCTCATTTAAACTCAGCAGCGACCGTTACCGGGGGATGGGGGAGGCCGAACGGCTGCCGAGTACACCCGAGTGCAGTACGGAAACCGCCGAAGTTAGGGCTGGCCGGAAATGCCCGAGCTCGGCCGGAAAAACACGAAGTCTGGCGAAGGGGCAGAGCGTTGCCGGAAATGCTTGAAGATTAGCCAAAGAAAAACCGAGCCTGGTTCAGAGAGAGGAAGCTCACGCTCCTTTAGGGCTCGGTTACCCGCGCACGCCTTGGCCAATCAGTTACAAGCAGGCTAACCGGGACGTCGCGGGACCGCCGGCCTGGCTGCGCTGTAGCGGCGCCTACCGAGTTTAATCAATTTAGCTCTCCTTGGGGGACTCGGACCTTTCATCTCGTTGGAAGCTGCGCCAGTGGCTCAGGAAAGCGTTTGCTTGTGCTCCGCTCGAGTGTGTCAAGGGGTCAGTGCTGGACTCCGGGGAGCCCAATTCCAACGCCCCTTGTGACCAGTATGACTTCCATCAAATCGTCTAAACTTCCTGACCTTCGGTGTTTTCTTCTGTTAAAATAAGGGGAGCGGTCTCTTCCAGTCTCTTCCAGTTCTAAATCCGTGAACCACTGAAGCGCTCACCGTGTACAAGCGCGGCTTAGTCCTTGGGCATTTCCACACACTGAGTCCGGTCTTTTAGGTGTAATAGAATCTAACAAGCGTTTCTGAAGCACTTAGGTGTGCAAACATGGCGCGGTCCTCCTACACTAGGCCTTTAAATTTAATTCAATTTTAACAAGGCCCACTCTGGCTTATTATAAATCACCTACTACGTGCTTGGAAGAGAAAACAGACAAAAAAGAAAAAAAATATCCTGTCTTTAAGAAGTTTACATTTTACTTGGAGAGGAGGAAGAGGATATTACGTTTTAGAAAAATATGTAGGAGATAATTTGAGAAAGAACCCCCCAAAAGAGAGGAAGCAGCAAAAGCTTCCTTTTTTTTTTTTTTTTTTTTTTTTTAAGTTCACTCTAGGTTTTCAGGCCTTGGGGTATCATTAGGTGCTAACCAAACTTACAAGAAGCAGATTTCACTTCTAGAACGCCAAATGATTAATTTTCACCGGGAGATCTATCTGGCTAGGTAGGCAACTCCAGACAGTCTCCGGATTATATAGCTCTGAGCGCCGTTCGTAAGCGTGAGAGCAAAAGGAATTGGACTTCCTTAAAGATATTTTCATCAAGCTAAGGTGGTCTGATAAACTGTTCTTAGCTCTAGGGGCAGATGTATTTGAGTAAGGGGTTTCTAGTGGTTTCTAGTCTTGAAAATCAGAACAGTCTCTTAGAAACACACTGAAACATTTTTACTTTTTTTTTTTTTTTTGCTTTCTCTGCCTGGAATGCCCCTCCCACTTCACCTCAGGCTCTTAGAACCCCTGCAATCAATGAAAGAAAATGAACATGCCCTTCAGAATAATGCACTAGTATCACTTTAAAACTTGAACAGCTAGAAAGTCACCGAGCTGAACGTCATTTTAAGAATCTTATTGCAATCCAAAATCTTGATTCTCCAACGAATCAAATTGCATCATGAAATGAAACCAAAACTCAACTTCCTTGCAAGTAGAAGAAGCTGTAATTGCAGCTGGTGGCAGAATTCACGGCTGAAAGTGAATGCTTCAGACATTGTGGAAGCAAATTTGGAAGCAAGAGTGAATGAAGTCATGGCAGGTTTTCACATTTTGACCAATAAGCTAAACGAGAATTATCAGATGCTGACTCTGGGAGGTGGCTCTGAACGAGAGACAGTTTGGACCCCTTCTCTGATGGAGTTGTGTTTAGTGTACTGCTGCCACGCAAAAGTTGGAAAAAGAGCTTTAATTTTTCAGGAGGAGAGACACTCCCTCCGTTCCCTGGTTCTGATTTTGGCTCTCCCATACCCCTTTATTTCATGGATGAAATTGTTGCAGCCTCCTTTGATTTTAAAAATGTGTCCATTGTGGCACTTTACATATATGAACAAATGGAAAAATTCCCAATTTATAATCATTTCACATAGAAATCACATGTTGGAGATTGCTGATTGACTTATTGAAATTTACAAAACCCACAACAACATGAAAAGTGTGGTAATGAAACCCAAAGTCATATTATTCAAAGGACTGTGTTGAATCACAGTGGTCTGTGATGACCAACGTGTTTTATTTATTGATCTATGGTTTTTGTGCTCTTCCAGTTGTGTAAATATATTTTCATAAACTTTCATATATCTGAAAAAAATACCTGGTTTTACTCAAGTCTCAGCTCAAGCACCATCTTCTGTGTGCCAGAAGCCTATTGCCTCCTCCTATTTACTCTGAGGTCATCGACTTTGTCTACTTTCTCTATATCTAGCTGTCTAAGTGCTCTATGCATAGAGCTTTGCATTGGAGTCATTGGTTGTTTATTGTCCTTCTTGAAGAGGACCAAAATGACATCACTATGTGAGAGTTGAATTACAGGATGTCCAACTGTGGTTGATCATTCCAGTGTGAGCTCAGAATGCTCTGCCACAGGTCTGACACAAATAGTCTCTATGAACATTTGGGATGAGCTCTTAGGAAGAGATGAGTCCAAATCCAAGCTCGGCACTGGCTTGTGAGTTGGGCAAGTCATTTAACCTCTGTCTAAATTTTCTCACCTGCAAAATAAGGATAGTTATAAGCCCTTCCTCTTAGAGTTATTGTGAGGATCAAATGAGATAGTATTTGAAAATAATTTTGCAAAATAAAATATTTAAATGTATTTTGCTTCTTCCATTAGAATAGACTAATTTTAGTTGTTTTTTTTTTTTTTTGGTTGTTTTCTCAATGCTTAATATGGTATTCAGCATATAGTAATTGCTTCCTAAATGTTTATTGATTTATCAATAGATTATGTCACCTGACACCTTATTTATGACAACTTTTCCTTGGGCACGTTACATTAGATAGATCATCACTCATCTTAGTTACATGAGAGGCAGCATAGTATAATGAAAAGATACCTGGTTTTGAATCTCAGCTTTGATACTTACTAATTATATGACCATGTACTAGTCATGTCAATTCTCCAAGCATGAGTTGCTTCATCTATAAAATATCTATAATACTTACCTTTTAGGAAGAGATGTGAGGATCAAATGATTTAAAACACTTTGCAAACCTTCAAACACAATATGGACATTAGTTATAGTTTATATATATATATATATATATATATATATATATATATATATATATATATATATATATGTATATATACATATATATATAGTTATAGCTATAACACACATGCTATATCTATATGTAACGTGTATCATATATTGTTTTACCTATAAATAGCATATATTATATCTACATGAGTGTTAGGATTACTAAGTGAGAACTGAGGTTGTCTGGATGGTGACAAGGTGAGAATTCAGGTTTTCTGGACAATTACAAGGTGAGAACTCAGGTTGACTTGATAGAGGGGGCAAGCTCATTGGCTGGGGTGGTTCTTCCCAGAAGCCCTTGCATTATCCCACGCCCATTCTCTGGGAGGATAAAAAGAGACAGCACTGGGCGCAGAGGGCAGATCGGCCTGGAGAAGGATAAGAGCTGGAGGAGATTCAGAGCCAGGATTCAAGAGAGAAGACTCTGAATTGCATCAGGTTTGACGGGGCTCTCTGCAGGAAGGGAAGTCACTTCTTTGGACAAGAGTTAACAGCAACTGCCTGGAGACAACGGTTCACTACAGGAAGAAGAATCTGTCGGAAAGATTTGAGTAGAAGACACAACAGATCTCTTCCCAGAGAGCGATCCAGCAGCTTCTAGAGACGACAGCTCACTACAATTGGCGCCCAACGTGGGGCAAGGACTTTTACTTATCCTGACAAGAGGAGCTAGACCAGACCTTCGCAATTTGGCGCCCGAACAGGGACAGACACAGTCTTGATTCCAGTGGAAAAGCTTCTGATCTAGATCTCAGTCTCTCTGACCCAGAACCGTGAGTAACGAGGAAACTTTGTTAAAGATTAAGTGAGCGTGCTAATAGATAAATAAGGAACTTAACTTGTTAAGGGCTAAACCAGGAATCTCTTATAGCTGAAATGGGGCAGATGTTAGCTATATTCAATCCCTGGACCTCAGCCGACTCATCCCCAGCCCCAGAAGCAACCTCAGCTCCACCCCCATTCAGGAGTGGTACTATAGAGAGTATAATCAACATAATTGAGGAGCAGAGTTTACTTGTAACCTGGGTACAGATTGCTAAACTCTTGGCTGCATTAAGACGCACATCCCCTTGGTTCTTAGAGGAAGAAAAGATAGATGTAGATAAATGGAAGCTAGTGGGATATGAAATGAAAGAATTTCAAGCAAAAAATGGGCCTCGTTCAATTTCTGCAGAAGTATTTTATATCTACAACATAGTTCAATTAGCCTTAAACTATCAAGCAAGTTGTAGGAGAAGGAAAAGTTCTAAAAATGAACAGAGGAGGAAGTGTGAGGAAAAAAGGAAAGATCAAGATCTTGCCCTAGAGCAAGAGGATTTAAATGAGGAATTATGGTATGATTCTCTTGAAGAAGCTTCAACCCTGCCTAGAGAACAGATTATTGACAGGCCCACATCAACCCCACCTTCAGAGATGGAGGAAGAAAGAGGGGAAGAGGCAGAAACACAAACAGAATTGCCTGTGAAGAAGCCTAAGCCTATGACAAGATTAGAAAAAGCATTGGTTAAAGCTAAGAGAGAAGGACAGGATATAAGTGATTTTATACATGCATATCCTGTGATTGAAAATATTGATTCTGTAGGTCATAAAATGAGAAGATATGCACCTTTAGATTTGAATAAAATTAAGGATTTGAAAAAAGGTTGTACCCTTTATGGGACTACATCAGCTTATGTCAAAATGTTACTAGATGGTTTGTCTTATGAAGTCCTAACCCCGAATGATTGGAAATCCATAGCAAGGATATGCCTGGAACCTGGAGAAAATTTATTATGGCTTGCGGAATTTCATGAATTATGTAAAATTCAAGTCAGATGCTCCTTTAGAGAAGATCATAAGACGCTGTGCTACAGTGGGAACAAATGCTTTTTACACCCAGACAATGATGAATGTGGAAAGACAGGGTCCCTCCTGGCAAAGGCCTTCTAGAGAAACTCGGCGATGTTTTCAATGTGGAAAAATTGGGCATCTAAGAGCTCAGTGTAGATTTGGAGATACAGTGAAAAGACAGGGTGAGAGAAGACCTAAAACCCCATGTCCAAAATGCAACAGAGGACTCCATTGGGCATCAGAGTGTAGAATAATTCAGGGAAATGGGATGAGGGGCCCAGGTTCAGGGCCCCAGGCAAAAAAGACTTGGGGCATGATGGCAGCTGATGTTACACCCAAAGAACCTTTAGAAGGCCAGGACTCTGATTTAATCAATCAGCAGAGAAGCAATCACATGGCAGAAAGGGATTACTTGATAAGTCAGTCAAAAGGCAATCAGATTGCAAAAATGGATTACACTTGGGGAGAATACCGGTCTTTTAAACCAACAGGGCTGTGCCCAGTGCAAACAACTCCAATGTAATTGTCAGATGATGAGAAGAGATTTAGAAAGTGGTAAATAGAAGGAAATTAGATAGGTTAACTGCCTGGGAGAGAGGGTTTGCTTGTATTTTTTCAGCAGGAGAAGGAATCAGATGGGTGACAACGAGTCATGTTCGCCTTGTCCATCAGAGAGAGACAGAAAAAGAGAAAGACCTCAAAATAAAGGAGAAGATCTAAGAAACATCTGACACTGAAAGAGCATGGATAATAAGAAAACTGTTAAAGAACTTTAAAAACCAGCAGGAATCATTGGACTTCCTCACACAAGATGAGACTAATGGACAATGGACTTATGGACATTTATAAATTTTCAATTTATGATTATGTTACATACTTCTAGCATGTGTTATGTTACTATGTTACTATATGCTTATGTAATTTATGTAATTATCTGTAATACTTCCCATATTGATGGATTTATGTTTCAAGGTCATTTATGTAATTATCTGTAATACTTCCCATATTGATGGATTTATGTTTCAAGGTCATGACTGTCCTATGTTCTAAATCAAAAGAAAGGGGGAGATGTTAGGATTACTAAGTGAGAACTGAGGTTGTCTGGATGGTGACAAGGTGAGAATTCAGGTTTTCTGGACAATTACAAGGTGAGAACTCAGGTTGACTTGATAGAGGGGGCAAGCTCATTGGCTGGGGTGGTTCTTCCCAGAAGCCCTTGCATTATCCCACGCCCATTCTCTGGGAGGATAAAAAGAGACAGCACTGGGCGCAGAGGGCAGATCGGCCTGGAGAAGGATAAGAGCTGGAGGAGATTCAGAGCCAGGATTCAAGAGAGAAGACTCTGAATTGCATCAGGTTTGACGGGGCTCTCTGCAGGAAGGGAAGTCACTTCTTTGGACAAGAGTTAACAGCAACTGCCTGGAGACAACGGTTCACTACAGGAAGAAGAATCTGTCGGAAAGATTTGAGTAGAAGACACAACAGATCTCTTCCCAGAGAGCGATCCAGCAGCTTCTAGAGACGACAGCTCACTACAATTGGCGCCCAACGTGGGGCAAGGACTTTTACTTATCCTGACAAGAGGAGCTAGACCAGACCTTCGCACATGAGTTATATAAATTATATCTTATATTTGTATAAGAATTACATATAGTCTCCTTGGTAAAATTGGGAATATACCCTGGATTCTTTGATGGAAGCATAGGAGATACTCCTTACAAATCACTTCCTCTGTAGATGGTTAAACTTATGAATCATTTGGTATTGATTTTTCTAGATTTCAACCTCAAAGGGTGATATAATATCTTGTGAAGTTTTGGGGATATACCTTGTTTGGTTCTTTTACTAACCCATGCATTAGTTAGATACATACAAGATACATATAAATTATAGTTGTGTGAAAAAGGACATTGTGAGAAAAATGCATTTGTACATGCATATTACTGAACTATTGTAATAACATTCTTTCTGCCTCAGATCTCTCCTTATTCTAAAATATCCTCTATGCTGTTGCCAAGGTGATTTTTCTAAAGCACGGATCTGACCACATCAGTCCCTTAGCTTAGTGAACTCCAGTAGTTCCCTATTACCTCCAGGATCAAACATAGTCCTCTGCCTGATATTTAAAGCTTTTCCAAATTAAATCCTTTCAAATTCAGCATAGTATCTTGTACATAATAGGTACTTAATAAATGCAAATTTTATCATCTTGACTTTATCATCTGTTTTCTTCTGACCTTTTTAGTCTTAGTATATTTTACTGGCCTTCTGGAATTATTGCTGCTTCTCATACACAAAAATCTCTTATCTCTTTGTCATTGCATTTGCAAAAGACTTTCCTGATCCTCTTTGTTTATAGTGTCTCCCCCTTCTTAGATTACCTTTTACCTACTCTATGTCTTTTTTTTACATATCATCTTCTTCATATGACTCCAGTGTTTAATACACTGTTCAGTATATAGTAAGTGCTTATTTTTTCACTGATTGATTAGGACATGAAAGTAGCTGGGAATGCTGAGAAGCAGTATGATCCGGTACTCAGTGCTAGAAATGGAACCAGGACAATCTAGGCTCAAATTCTCCTTTTTTTTTTTTTTTTTTTTTTCCTGAGGCGGGGGTTAAGTGACTTGCCCAGGGTCACACAGCTAGGAAGTGTTAAGTGTTTGAGACCAGATTTGAACTTGGGTCCTCCTGAATTTAGGGCTGGTGCTCTATCTACTGCACCACCTAGCTGCCCCCTCAAATGCTCCTTCTTACATTTACTAGCCATGTGTGACCATATGTGTGTGTCTGTGTGTGTGCATGTTGTGTTTGATGTGTGTGTATCACATATATAATTGGGAGCAAACTTTTTGACATTAATAAGTCTTAATTTCTTCATTTAAAATAATGCCTTTGGTACCCATCCATATAAGCTTGTTAGGAGGCTCAAATAACATTGTGTATATAAAACATTTAGCACACTTTTGAGTGTTATATAGATTCCAGTTATTATGGGCACCCTATTCAATTAGTTCACTATTATATATATTGTGGACAGATACCATATATAGAAAGTAAATTGAAATCCAACACCCTATACCAAGATAAGGTCGAAATGGGTTCATGATTTAGAGAATAAAGAGTGATGTTATAAACAAAGTAGAGGAACAAAGGAAACTACTCATCTCTGTGGAGCAGGAAAGAATTTATGGCCAAAGAAGAACTAGAGTATATTATAAAATGCAAAATAGATAATATTTATTATATTAAATTAAAAACTCTTTATATAAACAAAACCAATGAAGGAACTAGAAAACTGGAAAAAGATTTACATCTAAAGGTTCTGATAAAGACCTCATTTCTAAAATATATTGAGAATGGACTTAAATTTATAAGAATAACAACCGTTCTCCAATTAATAAATGGTCAAAGGATATGAACAATTTTCAGATGAAGAAATTAAAACCATTTTTAGTCATATGAAAGAATGCTCTAAATCACTATTGATCAGAGAAATGCAAATTAAGACAACTCTGAGGTACCATTACATTCCTTTCAGATTGACTAAGATGATAGGAAAAGATAAAGATAAATGTTGGAGGGGATGTGAGAAAACTGGGACACTAATACTAATCCAAGCATTCTGAAGAATAATATGGAACTCTGTACACACCCTTTGATCCAGCAGTATCTCTACTGGGTCTGTATGCCAAAGAGGGCATAAAAAAGGGGAAAGGACTCATATGTGCAAAAATTTTCATAGCAGTCCTTTTTATAGTGTCAGGAGCTGGAAACTAAGTAGATGCCCATTGGTTGAAAAATGGCTGAATAAGTTATAGTATATGAATGTTATAGACTATTATTGTTCTATAAGAAACAATTAGTAGGATGATTTCAGAAAGGCTTGGAGAGATGTACACGAACTGATGCTAATCGAAATGAACCAAGAGAACCAAGAGAGCTTTGTATATAGCAACAAAAAGATTATGCAATGATCAGTTCTGATGGATGTGGCTCTTTTCAACTGTGAGGTGATTCAGGCTACTTCTAATGGACTTGTGATGGAGAGAGAGAGGACTATTGGGGACTAAGTATGGATTACAACATAGTATTTTCATCTTTTTTTGTTGTTCTTGTTTGTTTTATCCTCACTTTTTTCCTTTTTGATCTGATTTTTCTTATGCAGTGTGATAAATGTGGAAATATTTATAGAATGATTACACATGCTTAATATATAATTGGATTGCTAATTATCTAAGGGAGGGGATGGGGGGAATGGAGGGAGAAAAATTTGGAACACAAGGTTTTGCAAGGGTGAATGTTAAAACTATCTTCCCATATATTTTTATAATAAAAAGCTATTTAAAACAAAAAAATGAAAATGAATTGGACCCAGAATTGAATAAGATAAGGCTACCTAGAATTGTATTTGGAAAATTATACTGGGATTTCAAAGATATCAAGTGGCTTACTGCTTTTTTCACACCAATTTTCTCCTATAGATATTAGATGACTACTAATCATGAACCATTATGATCTCAAAATAAATAGATCCACTTGTGGATCCTTAATTTTAGCATCCTAGCTACATTCTTTTTTTTTTTTTTTTTTTTTTTTTTTTTTTTTTAAGATAAGATTTTTTTTAATTAAAGCTTTTTATTTACAAAATATATGCATGGGTAATTTTTCAACATTGACCCTTGCAAAGTCTTCTTTTCCAAATTATCCCTTCTTTCTCCCCACCCCCTTCCCTAGATGGCAGGTAGTCCAATACATGTTAAGTATGTTAAAATATATGTTATATCCTACACACATACACACACATTTATACAATTATCTTGGTGCACTAGAAAAATCGGATCAAGAAGGAAAAAAAAACTGGTTAAGAAAACAAAATGCAAGCAAACAACAACAGAAAGAGTAAAAATGCTATATTGTAGTCCAGATTCAATTCCCACAGTCCACTCTCTTCATCATTGAACAATTGGAATTGGTTTGAATCATCTTATTGTTAAGAGAGCTATTTCCATTAGAATTGATCATAGTAGTCTTGTTGCCATGTACACTGATCTCCTGATGCTGCTCATTTCACTTAGCATCAGTTCATGCAGGCCTCTCTGAAATCATCCTACTGGTTGTTTCTTACAGAACAATAATATTCCATAACATTCATATGCCACAATTTATTCAGCCACTCTCCAATTGATGGGTAATCACTCAGTTTCCAGTTTCTTGCCACTACGAAAAGGGCTGCCACAAACATTGTTGCACATGAGGGTCCCTTTCCCCCCTTTAAGATCTCTTTGGGATATAAGCCCAGTGGAAACATTGCTGGGTCAAAGGGTATGCACAGTTTGATAACTTTTTGAGCAGTTCCAAATTTTAGCTTCATTCTTTAATCTCTCCTCACAGAGTTTTTGGCTTTGTCAAATATTCAACTCAGATACTTGTTCCTACTGAATCAGAGACCCCTCAGACTTGATGGAATGAAACCTATGAGTGGATTATGATTATGCATTGTTGTATTTAAAATAAAATAGGATAGATTAAAGGTGATAGGGCAAATGAGGTAGCACTGTGTATTAAAAAAAGATTGACCCATATGGGAAAATCCAGGAAACAGAAGAAAGAAATATGAAAGTATTTGGATCAAAGGAAGGAGAAAGAAGAAACAGAAGTGATTTTATATATATATATTTATATACTAAAGACCACCTGGACAAAAAAGAGTAAATTAGGTAGTTTGGGATATAGATCATAAATCTAAAAAGAGACATTATATAGTAGTGATAAGAGATGAATTATCCAGATACATGCTGAGTCTTGCCTCTTACTCTCACTCTGTCTCTCTCTCTCTCCTTCTTTCTCTCCCTTCTTTTCTTCCTCCCTCCCTCCCTTCTTTCCTCCTTCCTCTTTCTCTCTCTCTCTCTCTCTCTCTCTCTCTCTCTCTCTCTCTCTCTCTCTCTCTCTCTCTCTCTCTCTCTCTCTCTCTTCTTGTCTCCTTTCTACTTTACTTTGATGATAAATTCATTTTTTGAAAGATAAAACAGACAACATGGGGAAATTCTCTTTTGGATGAGTCTCACCAATAGTGATTACTGGGGTGGAAATGGTAGAAACCCTGGAGAAAGGCGGCAATTCCATCCTAAAATTTGTAATTTTAAAAAAGGAGATGAACTCTGAATTTGGGAAGGAAATGGGAAGAGTAAATTGAAAACCATACAAAGGAAGGATGGATAGAATCTTATGGATTAAAATGCTTCAGAAGAAGTCAGTATAAGAGATGTGGGAGATACTTAAGAATGAAATTCTAAAGACATAAGAAGGAATGATTCCAGTGAGAAAGAAAAAATGAGATTTGTCTGAATGTAGCCATCATTGTCATCAATGTAGCCACAGACGAAACTCACTAATTAATTTATCAGGCCTCACCCTCCAGATTCTTTTAAAGCCCCATTCACAGTAGACAAACTTCTCTCACTGCTATTTCCATTGTTTTCCAAGTCCATAGCCAAGAGGGCATGTAGTCTAACTTCCTGCCTAATTCAGGAATCCTTCTTGGTTCTTCTGTTGACAAGGATTTCTTTGCCTACATTATTGGACAGATCTAATTGTAAGAAATTTCTTTATTGTATTAAGCTGAAATTGGTTTTATATTTACTGGTACTAGGTCAGCCCTCCAAAGTTACACAGAAGACTTTAGCTTAACATTGTCAAAAGAATATTGAACCCAAAGTCAAAAGATTTGTGTTCTAATTATGACTCTAATATTTAGTAGTTTTTTGATTATAGACAAATGATTTCTCCTTTCTAAGTTTCCATTTTCTCATCTTAGAAATGAGGACAATAATATCTGTACTTCCTGCTTCACAAATTTATGAAGGTAAAGAAGGTTTAAACCTTAAAGCACTATATGAGTTTGATTTATTACTATCTCTACTACTACTACTATTACTACTACAATGAGGTTAGTATAACATCTCTGTAGACCTTCAGTTTTGTAGAAAGTCCAATACCTCTTCTCTTCCAAGCTTTCTTTTTTGAGCTTCCCAAATATTTGAGCTAGCTCTGGCAATGCATCTATTAACCTTATTATCTATATATATATATCCCTAGAAAGTATACTGCCAAGACAAGTGAATTCTCTAAGTTTCTCCATTTGCTGTGACTGATAGTTGCACTTATGGATGGTGGGATACTGGCTGAAAGAAAAACCTCTGTTTTCTTGGTATTAATTATCAGGTCAAAATGAACACAAGTGGCAGTTTATGACAATTCATACTCTATTGCATCTCAGTCTCAGAGGTTACATTGAATGCATAATAATCTAAGAACAAAAAGTCACACATTTAGTTTTGGTTTATAACCTTTTCAAGTTAAACAATACAGAGCCTTTGTGCTGAAATCATTGTTGTATGCCTGTGAAATCTAGACAGTCTGGGAAATTAAATCACTTTCATTTGATTTGTTTTAGGAAGATTCTAAAGATCATTTAGCAAGATAAAGTAATGGACAATGAGATTCTTTCTTGAGCCAAACATTCAAATTCTACTTCAGAGAGGCAATTCCAATGGGCTGACCACATTTTTTTGAATGTTGAATGTATATTTGCCTAAAAGACAATTTTATGGAGCACTCACACAAAGTAAGCCAGCACATAGGGGCCAAAAGAAATGAAACAAGAACATTTTCAGTGTCTCTGAAGAATGTTAGTATAGATAGTGAGATATGAGACAATAGCACAGGACTGCCCAGTTTGGTGTGCCCACATCAAAGAAGCTATGAGCAAAGCAGAATTGCAGAATAGCTTAAAAAACAAACAAAATAAAACATGAAATGAACAAATTTAGAGACATTTCATTCTCTTATGAACTATTTGTGCCCAAACTGTGGTAAAACCTTCTGAATTCATATTGGTTTAAGCAGTCATGATTGACCCTAACACTGTGATGTCATTTTGTTCTTCTTCAATTATGAAGGATAACAAACTACCAAAACTACAACTACTACTGTACCACCATTGCCCCCCCAACTAATTATTATTATTAATAGCAATAATCTCTCTTCTACATTACAAAACCTTCAACTATTTGAAGGTAGCTATGACGTGTCTCAGTTTTCCCTTTTACAGGCTAACAATATCTACTTTCTTCAAATGTTCCTTGTAAAGAAGTAAGAAATATTTCCCAGGTTAGGGAAGAAATTATTACCATCAACAGGTAGAGAGGATCATGGAAAGCACAATAGATAGTTTTGATTATGTGAAATGAAAAAGGTTTTATACAAACAAGACCAATATAACCAAAATTAGAAGAAAAACTGGAAACTGGGAAAATTTTATAACAAATTTCTCTAATAAAGGCCTTACTTCTCAAATATATAGGAACTGAATCAACTTTATTAAAAAAAGCTATTCAACTGATAAATGATCAAGGGATAGACAGTTTTCAGAAGAAGAAATCAAAGCTATCTGTAGTTACATGAATAAATGCATTGGTTAGAAAAATGCACATTTAAATAACTCAGAAGTTATACGTCACATTGATCAGATTGACTAACATTACAGAAAAGGAAAATGACAAATGTTGGAAGGGATGTGGAAAAATAAAAATATTAATGCATCATTGATGGAGTTGTGAACTAGTCCAATCATTCTAGACAGCAATTTGGACCTATGCCCAAATGTCTATAAATGATGCATACCCTTTAACTTAGCATTCCTACTTTTATGTCTGTATTGCAAAGAAATCAAAGCAAAGAGGAAAGGACCCATATGTCAAAAATATTTCTAGCAACTCTTTTTGTGGTGGCAAGGAATTGGAAAATGAGTGGATGCCATCAACTGGGGAATGACTAAGCAAATTATAGTAAATGATTGTGATGGAATAACTGTGCAATAAGGAATGCTAAATAGATGGTGTCAGAAAAATCTGGGAAGACTTATATAAACTGATGCAAAGTGAAGTGAGCAGAACAAGGAGAACATTATATATAACAATAGCAATATTGTAACAATAATCAACTGTGAAAGACTTAACTACTCTGTTTAATACAATAATCCAAGACAATTCCAAAGGATTCATGATGAAAATGCTATCTACCTACATAGATTGAATTCTGAATTGAAATTGAAATATAATTGTTTCACTTTATTTTTCTTGTGTTTTTTTCATGATATGACCAATGAAATGTTATGTATATGATTTTACATGTATAATTGATATCATATTGCTTTCTTTCTTTTAACACCTCAGTTTCCCTGAATTATAATATCTCAGTTTTCCTGCCTCAGTTTCCCTGAATTATTATTCTATACCCTGAATAAAATTATTATGGCCACCCCCCCTTTATCCTTACCCCATTAAGCTCTGGTCTTTTCACATTCCAGTGCATCATAAAACTCCAGATAGCTTATTTCAAATGCCAGAGCACTGCTCACTATCTCTTGCCCTAGACTATCTCCTGTTCCCACCTTCTTGAGTCCCAGGACCTGTTAGAAGTAAAGTTATGATCCTCCCTGAAATTATGATTTATCCAATGTTCTCCTCCCTTGCCTTTGTTACCCTTATAGCTGGATCCCTATAAAAGGTCCGTGTTTTACTTGCTAGAGGTCAGACATCTTCTGGGCAAGAGTCCTGTCCAACTGGCTAACCCAAATTCTACACTACTAAAATATTAAAACCTAATCTCTGTCTTGCTTCAGTTTCTCTAGCATTACATTCTCAATGAGTGGAACAGGAGTAAGAGAGAGGGAGAGAATTTGAGACTCAACTTTTGAAAAATATTTGAAATAAATAAATAAACATCTTCTTAATTTTTTAATCCATCATTCTGGTCTCTTACTCTGAACACATTTTGAATTGGACATGTCTCTTGTTAAATTGTCAAATACTGTATTGTAGATCTGACCAAATATAATGGAGTTATTATTTTCTTTGTTCTGTTTACCATCAATACATGAGGCCTAATATGTATTAGCTTTTTAATTTAATTAAACTTTGTTTTTGGAGGGGAGGGGGCTAGGCAATTAGGGTTAAGTGAATTGCTCAGGGTCACATAGCCAATAAGTGTTAAGTGGTCAGAGGTCAGATTTGAATTCAGGTCCTCCTGAGGCCAGGGCTAGTGCTCTATCCACTATACCATCCATCTAGCTGCCCCTATATTAGCTTTTTTTGCAGTCATATTGTGCTGATGATTAAAGATGTGGTCAGCTAAGACCCACAGATCAAAATCAAACCAAGTTTTTCCTCTATGTGGTTATTGTATAGTTGTGATTATTTGAAATATGAAATGTATGAAAGCTTGCAACACTTGAACATATACATTATCACTATAACATTTGATTAAAAATATTAATGATTGCACCTGTGAATTGAAAACTGTGTCCCTCTAATGCTGGCCCCTTATCCTTGTGTTTGGCTCATTTAATAGAGAGAACATGTTCTGATTTTCCTATCCTAATGATTTACATACAAAACAGATACAAATATTCTTTCTTTGATTTAGGTCTATCATAGGTAACTTCTAGGAATCAATTTTAGGCCATAATGACTGAAGGGCTTATTCTCAGTAATGACAAAAAGTCTTTTTATTAACTAGAAATTCTAAAGAGCTGAACACTCCATGATTGCTAAGCCAGAACTGAATTTATAGACAAAAGGGGTGACCTGCTTCTATGTCACTCTTTTTCTTTTGCATTTATGAAGAGGAAAGACTTCTTTGACCTGTCTTTGCGTGAGCTAATGGAAGAAGGGCAGCTGCTTTATCTCCCACCTGGCCATGGTGACTATGAGCACATTGTCATTCTGCCCCTTTGTATCTACTCATCCTTTATCTTAGGTGAACACATATTCTGAGATGGAAATATCCAGGCAATTTTGTGAAGTCAAGAGAAAAAAAATCTCATTAGAGATCAAAGCACCAGTAGTGTCAGTGCAACCAGAAGCAATAGTGGCCAATTGTAGTAGAAGTACCTCTAATGCATGTGAAAAGATAATCGCTAGAGGATGACTGCAGTATGACTCATCATGGTAGAGAGAAGCACTATGTATGGATCAGAAAGGGACTTAGAATTTTTCACTCATGGAACAGAGAGTTATAACTAAAGGAAGTTGCATAAGTTTTACATATATAAAGAAAGGACTTTCCAGGTCAAGATTTGGGAAGTACTCCTTTGCAATACAAGTTCTCTACACATATACCTCACTAGAATTATATTTTAAGTTTGAGTCTGCTTTTTTAATGGATGTTGTGTGTTAATTATGGGAAATCTAGGAAATAATTCTTTGTATCAAATATTCTTACCATAAATCTAAATAAATATCTTTGTAAAAAGCTAATTAATGCTACTGGCTGGTTGTTTATGGGACTCCTGAGCAACAATGTTAGAAGCACTGCCTCTCAGGATTATCTTTAAGAATGCTAGGAATATTAGTAATCACCCCTCAGGGGACCTAACCTGCCAATTCTAGTATGAGTAGGGAAATAGACCCTAGAGGGAATAGTAGGCTCAGAGTTCATCCATTTCTGGTGGTTGCATACTAAGACTGTTCATCTGCTATTGGAGTACCACAACTGATCATTAAATAGATTTCCTATTTTGAAGTTATATCTCTGGAAATCTTAAAAAAAATTTTTATTAAAACTTTTTATTTTCAAAACATATACATGGATAATTTTTCAGCACTGATCTTTGCATAACCTTGTGTTCCAAATTTTCCCTTCTTCCCCCCCCATCCTCTCCCCTAGTTGGCAAGTAATCCAATATATGTTATACATGTTAAAATATATTAAATCCAATATACGTAAACATATTTGTACAATTATCTTGCTGCACAAGAAAGATCTGATCAAAAAGAAAGAAAATGAATAAGAAAACAAAATGCAAACTAACAACAACAAAAAGAGTAAGAATATTATGTTATGTTCCACACTCAGTTTTTGTAGTACTCTCTCTGGGTGTAGATGGCTCTCTTCATCACAAGATCATTGAAATTGGCCTCAATCATCTCATTGTTGGAGTCACCTCCTTCATAATTGATTGTCATATAATATTGTTGTTGCTGTGTACAATGATCTCCTGGTTCTGCTCATTTCACTTATCATCAGTTCATGTAAGTCTCTCCAGGCCTCTCTAAAATCATTCTGCTAATCATTTCTTATAGAACAATAATATTCCATAACATTCATATAACATAACTGAATAAGTTAGCTTATTCAGTTATTCTCTAATTGATGAGCATCTACTCAGCTTCCAGTTTCTTGCCACTACAAAAATGGCTGCCACAAACATTTTTTGCACATGTGGATCCCTCCTTTAAAGTTTCTTTGGGATATGCACAGTTTGATAATTTTTTGAGCATAGTTCCAAATTGCTCTCCAGAATGGCTGGATCCATTAACAATGTATCCCAGTTTTTCTACATCCTCTTCTAACATTCATCATTATCTTTTCCTGTCATCTTAGCCAAGCTGAGAGGTGTGTAGTGGTCAGAGTTGTCTTAAATTGCATGTTTCTGGTCAATAGTGATTCAGAGAACCTTTTCATATGATTAGAAATGGTTTTAATTTCTTCATCTGAAAACTTGTCTATTCATATATCCTTTGATCATTTATCAATTGGAGAATGGCTTGAGTTTTTATAAATCCCCCCCCCCCCAGGCTGGGGTTAAGTGACTTACCCAGGGTCACACAGCTAGAAAGTGTTAAGTGTCTGAGATCACATTTGAACTCGGATCCTCCTGAATTCAAAGCTGGTGCTCTATCCACTGTGCCACCTAGCTGCCCCCGAATTTTTATAAATTTGAGTCAATTCTGTATATATTTTAGAAATGAGGCCTTTATCAGAATCCTTAAATGTAAAAATGTTTTCCCAATTTATTGCTTCCTTTCTAATCTTGTTTGCATTAGTTTTGTTTGTACAAAAACTTTTTAGCTTAATATAATCAAAATTATCTATTTGGTGTTCAATTATGAATTCCAGTTCTTCTTTGGTCACAAATTCCTTCCTTCTCCACAGATCTGTATCTCTGGAAATCTTAAAATCATCCTTCCTCCCTCATCCCCCTTTTCTTTTCTTCATTGATCCACATGGCAGTTGTTTGGTTATATCCTGCTGTAAGAGTATACCCTTGATGTGTGTTTAGCTCAATGGAATTATAATTTGGGGAATCTAAGTGATATAGTGGATAGAGCAATGGGTCTCAATCAGGAAAACGATGCAAAAATGGGATAACAAAGAATTAGACATGACAGAAACAACTGAACAACAATAACAAAATATTGTACCAACTCTGTATTCTTGGTATATTGAAATTGACCATAATGCATAAACTTTAATATATTGTTGTTCATTTACTAACATTTTATTTTAAAAATTCTGCCAGTGATCACTAGGGATTAGTCTATGGGTTTTTTTCCTGCATTGTCTCTTTCCAGTTTAGGTATTACAATATTTATACCATAGAAAGAGTTTGGAAGGGGCTCTTAATTTCCTTTTTAAAAAATAGTTTATGGAATATCAAAATTAATTGTTCTTTGGATTTAATAAAATTCTCTTGTAAATCCATTTGGTCCTAGAGTTTTTTCATTTAGGATTATATTTTTGATGCTTTTAGCAGCTGTTTTTGTAGAATAAAGAACCTGGAAACTGAGTACAGAATGGTTGAATAAATTATGGTATATGCATGTTATGGAATATTATTGTTCTACAAGAAACTATCAGTGGAATGGCTGTAGAAAGGCCTGGAGAAACTTACATGAACTGATGCTAAATGAAGTGAGCAGTACCAAGGAAACATTGTACATAGTGCCAACAAGATTAGGTGATGATCAGCTCTAAGGGATTTGGCTTTTTTGAACAATGACGTGATTCTGACCAGTGTGATGAAGAGAACCAACTGCATTCAGAAAAAGGACTGTGGGGACTGAATGTGGATTACAACATAGTATTTTCACTTTTTTTGTTATTGTTTGCTTGCTTTTTTTTTCCCCTCTCCTTCTCATTTTTTCCCTTTTTTACCTGATTCTTCTGTGCAGAATGATAAATGTGGAAATATGCATAGAAGGATTACTCATGCTTAACACTGCTTGGTGTCTAGGGAAGGAAGATGAGGGGAAGGGAAGGAGAAAAACTTGGAACACAGAGTTTTGCAGGGGTGTATGTTAAAAACTATCTTTGCATGCATTTTAAAAATAAAAAGTTGTTATTTTTAAAAAAAACTTATAGTTTTGGCTTGTTGATTTTCTTTTTCTGATATCCCTGTTGATATATTTATTTTACATTTCTCTATGTATTTGTCCATTTCTCTGCTATCAGTTTGGTTAGTGTATAATTGGGTAAAATAGTTTTTGATAATTTCCTTTATTTCATCCTATTTTTTCTCATTTTTATTACAGTTTGTTTTTTTTTTGTTTATATCAGATTAGCTAATTATAGGCATATCTCATTTTATAGCATTTCACTTTATTACACTTTAAGATATTGCATTTTTTTTTTAACAAATTGAAGGTTTGTGACCACCCTGTGTTGAGTAAGTCTATCAATGCCATTTTTCCAATATCTTGTGCTCACATTTTGTTTCTGTGTCACATTTTGGTAATTCTCTCAATATTTAAAAATTTTTCTTTGTTATATCTACTATCTTGATCCTTGAGCAATGATCTTTGATGTTACTAATTGCAACATCAAATTTATGATTGTTTTGGGGTGCCACAAATCACATCCATATAAGACTATGAACTTAATTGGTAAATGTGTGTGTTCCGACTGTTCCACCTGTTTCCATTTTTTTCCTTCTACTTGGACTTCTCTATTCCCTGAGACACAACAATATTGATATTACATCAACCAAAAATCCTACATTGGCTTCTAAGTGTTCAAATGAAAAGAAGAATCAGTTATTGTGGCAAACTTCCTTGCTGTCTTATTTAAAGAAATTATCAGTTAATCTTCTTCAGCAACCATCACCCTGATAAGTCAGAAACCATCAACATTAAGACAAGATACTCCACAAGCAAAAAGATTATCTCCTGAAAGTTCAGGTAATGGCTAATTTTTTTTGCAATAAAGTATTTTAAAATTTATATATATATATATATGTATATATGTATATGTATATATATATATATACATTTTTAAAAGATATGATACTATTAAACACTTAATAGACTAAAGTGTCAGGTAAAAATATGCTCTGGGAAACAAAAAAAAATCAAGTAACTAGATTTATTGCCATGTTTATTTTAATGAGGTCATCTGGAATCCAATCTATAATGTCTCTGAGATATGCCTATATTTATTTTATTATTTTTCTCTTAAAATAACAACACCAATAACCTACTGAACTTAGTTATTAATTCAATGAGTTCTTGTTGCTCTTAATTTTATTAACCTTTTTTTTTAAATTTCAAAATTCACTTTTGCTGTTTGAGATTTTTTGATTTATTGTTCCTTTTTGTTTTAATTATATGCCAATTTATTGACTTGTCCCTTATTTCTTTTGTTGATAAAAATCAACCAGAGATATAAATTTTCCATTCTGGATGAATTTAGCTATATCCCCTAAGTATTAGTATGTTGTCTCTTTATTATCATTTTATTTGATGAAATTTCTATACTTTCTGTAATTTGTTCTTTGTCTTTTTTTAAGTTTCTCAATAGTATTTTATTTTTGTGAAGATAGTTTTCAACATTCATTTTTGTAAGATTTTGAGTTCCATTTTTTTTTCTCTCCCCAACTCAGCAAAAAATCTGATAGAGATTGTACAATGCAATCATTTAAAACATATTTCCACATGAGTCTTGTGAAAGAAAAATCAGGTCAATAGGGGAAAACCACAAGAAAGAAGAAGGAAGCAAAAAAAAAAAAAGGATGAAAATAATATGTTTCCATCTACATTCATTCTCCATAGTTCTCTCTCTGGCTACAGATGGCATTTTCTATACCAAGTCTGTTGGAATTGTCTTGGATCAATGTATTGCTGAGAAGATCAACATTGTTGATCATCATATAATTTTGCTGTTACTGTGTACAATGTTCTCCTGGTTCTGTTCACTATACTAAGAATCAGTTCAAGTAAGTCTTTCTAGGCTTTTCTGAAATCAGCTGCTCATCATTTTTTATAGAACAATAATATTCCATTTCATTCATATTCATTATTGGACCAAAAGGTATGCACAGTTTGATAGCTCTTTGGGCATAATTCCAAATTGCTCTCCAGAAAGGCTGGATCAGTTCACAACTCCATTAACAAGGCATTAACAATCTGGTTTTCCCACTTCTCCTCCAACTTTTATTATCACCTTTTTTTTTTGGTCATCTTAGCTGATCAGATAGGTGTGAAGTGGTACTTCAGAGTTGTTTTAATTTGCATTTCTTTAATTAATAATGATTTAGAAAATTTTTTTAAAGTATAAATGGTTTTAATTTCTTCATCTGAAAGTTGTCTGTTCATATCTTTGACCATTTATCAGTAGGAGAATGACATATTCTTATAAATTTGAGTCGGTTTTTTATGTATTTGAGAAATAAAGTCATTATCAGATACACTGGCTATTTCCCAGTTTTCTACCTCCTTCTAATTTTGACTATGTTTGGTTTTGTTTGTGAAAAACCATTTTAATTTACATAATAAAATTTATTCATTTTGCATTTCTTAATGTTTTGTATATCTTGTTTGGTTCTAAATTCCTCTCTTCTTCAAAGATTGAGGTAAATTATTTCTTGCTCTCCTAATTTGCTTACAGTATCTTCCTTTATTTCTATGCTTAGTTTCTGCCATACTATTTTCCAGTTTTCCTAGCTATTTTTGTGAAATAATGAGTTCTTCTTCCAGATGTCTTTGAGTTTCTCAAATAGTAGACTACTATAGTCATTTAACTGTTGTCTTGCATAACTAGCCTATTATACTGATTCACCATTTTATTTCTTAGCCAGTACGAAATAGTTTTGATGATTGCTGCTTTATAATATAATTTTATGTGTAGTATAGCTAGGCAAACTTCCTTTGCATTTTTGTCCATTTATTTCCTTAACACTCTTGACTCTTTTTTTCTTCCAGATGAATTTTGTTATTATGCTCTAAAATAATTTTTTGTCAGTTTGGCATGGCACTGAATAAGTAAACTAATTTAAGTAAAATTGTCATTTTAATTATATAAGTCAGCCTGCCCACAAGCAATTGATATCTTTCTATTTGTTTATATCTGACTTTATTTGTGTGAAAAGTATGTAAATATGTTCATAAAATTCTTGAGATTGTCTTAGCAGATAGATTCCTAAATATTTATATTATGTATAGTGATTTTAAATGGAATTCTCCTATTTTTAGCTACTGGACTTTCTTGTTAATGTTTTATTTATTATCAATTATTTTATTAATATACTTAATATTAGTTTAATATCTGCAACTTTATTAAAGTTGTTTCAAGTAGTTTTTTAGTTGATTCTCTAGGATTTTCTAAACATACCATCATATCATTTGCAAAGAGGATAGCTTTGTTTCTTCATTGCCTAGTCTAATTCCTTTAATTTCTTTTTCTTCTTTTATTGCTAAAGCTAACATTTCTAGTACAATATTGAATAATAGTGGTGACAATGAGCATCCTTATTTTATTCTTGATCTTATTGTGAGCTTCTAATTTATTTCCATTTAATGTTCGTTGATGGTTTTAGATAGATGCTACTTATCATTTTAAGAAAAACTCCATTTATTCCTATGCTCTCTAGTGTTTTTTATTAGGACTGGGTGCTGTATTTTGTCAAATGCTTTTTTCACATCTATTGAAATAATCATATGATTTCTGTTAGTTTTGTTATTGATATAGTCTATTATGCTGATAGTTTTCCTGATATTCAATCAGCCCTGTCTTCCTGGTACAAATCCCACTTGGACATAGTGTATTATTTTGGTGATCAAATGCTCTAACCTCTTTGTTAATATTTTGGTTAATAATTTTGCATCAATATTCATTAGGGAAATTGGTTTGTAATTTTTTTTCTTTGTTTTAACTCTTCCTGAATTAGGTGCGAGCCACCATATCTGTGTCATAAAAGGAATTTCATAGAACTCTTTCTTTGCCTATTTTTCTAAATAGTTTATATAGTCCTGGTATTAATCGTTCTTTAAATGTTTGATAGAATTCACTTGTCCCTGGAGATTTTTTCTGAGGCAGTTCATTGATGGCTTGTTGAATTTCTTTTTCTAAAATGGGGTTAAATATTTTATTTCCTCTTCTGTTAATCTAGACAATTTATATTTTTATAAATATTCATCCATTTCAATCAAATTGTCACATTTATTGGCATACAGCTGGGCAAAATAGTTCCTGATGACTGCTTTAATTTTTCTCTTTCATTGTTGGTAACTTCATCTTTTTCATTTTTGATATTGGCAATTTGGTTTTCTTCCTTCCTTTTTCTGATCAAATTAACCAATGTTCTATATATTTTGTTTTTGTTTTTTCCATAAACCAACTCTTGGTTCAATAGTTTTCTTACTTTTAATTTTATTAGTCTTTCCTTTGATACTCAGAATTTTTAATTTACTATTTGATAGAGGGGATTACTTTGTTCTTTTTCTAGTTCTTTTAGTTGCACGGCCAATTCATTGATCTCCTCTTTTCTATGTTCTTCCTTTCTTTCTTTCTTTCTTCCTTTCTTTCTTTCTTTCTTTCTTTCTTTCTTTCTTTCTTTCTTTCTTTCTTTCTTTCTTTCTTTCTTTCTTTCTGGCTGGGGTTAAGTGACTTGCCCAGGGTCACACAGCTAGGAAGTGTTAAGTGTCTGAGATCAGATTTGAACTCAGATCCTCCTGAATTCAAGGCTGGTGCTCTATCCACTGCGCCATCTAGCCACCCCGTTTTCTATTTTATTCATGTAAGCATCCAGAGATATGAAATTTCCCTTTAGAACTGCTTTTGTTATGTTGTCTCATTATTGTCTTTATCTGGAATGAAATTGTTGATTGTTTCTATGATTTGTTGTTTTGTCTATTCATTCTTTAAGATTAGATTATTTAGTTTCCAACTAATTTTTGATTTATTTTTCCATGGCTCTTTATTACATATAATTTTTTATTTCATCATAATCTGAAAATTATTCTGCCCTTTCTGCATTTGATTGTGAGGTTTTATATGGTCAGTTTTGGCATAGGTTCCATATAGCACTGAAAAAAACCCATATTCCTTTCTGTCCCCATTCAATTTTCTCCAGAGATCTATCATATCTACTTCTAAAATGTTATTTGCCTCCTTAATTTCTTTCTTGTTTACTGTTTGGTTAGATTAGATTATTCTAATAGAGCTATGTTGTCTATTTTTCCCTACAACTCATTTAACTTCTCTAAGGATTTGAATTGTAGCATTTGGTGCATATATGTTTAGTATTGATAATACTTAATTATCTATGGTACTCTTTAGCAAGATACAGTTTCCTTCCTTATCTCTTTTAATTAGATCTATTTTTGCTTTTGCTTTGTCTGAAATCAAGATTACTACTCTTGAGTTTTTTGTTTTTATTTTTGTTTTGTTTTGTTTTTACTTAAGCTAAATTACAATATATTTTGCTTTAACCTTTTACCTTTATTCTGTGTGTATCTCTCTGCTTCAAATGTGTTTCTTTTAAGGAATATATTATAAAATTATGGCTTTTAATCTATTCTGCTCTCTGCTTCCATTTTATGGGAGAGGTCATCCCATTCACATTCACAGTAATGATTACTAAGTATATTTTCCTCCAGCCTATTTCCCCATTTATCTTTCACCATTTCCCTACTCACCAGAGTTTTGCTTTTGAACCCCACCTCCCTCAATCTGCTCTCCTTTCTATCAGTATCATCCTTTTCTTATCATCTTTCCCTTTCCTCTTTCTTACCCCTTTCTTCTTCTACTTCTGCCCTCCCTTCTATCAAGTTTTCCCTCTTCCCTTTTATTTCCCCTTTTCCTCTTACTTCCCTATAGTATATAGGATTCCCTATAGGTATAAATTTCTATACCCAATAAATTGTGTAGGTTTTTCTCAATGAGATTAAAGTTCAAACAATGCACATCTCCCTCCTTTATTTCCCTCAAATAAATTATATTATTAATTATATAAGTCTTTTGTGCCTTTTCATGTGATGTAATTTACTCCATTTAACTTCTCCTTTTCTCTTTTCTCAGTCTAGCCCTTCTCCCACATAATTTAGTCTTTGACCTATCAGTTATTTAGCATAAAGTTATTGAGTCTCCTATTAATTTTAAATTATTTCATCATAAATATTTTATTAGATATAATTCTTAATATCTTATGATTAGTAAATTATGTGGTTAACATTTCTACTATTCTAAATTTTTGATGATTTCTTTTTTGTAAAAGTGCTGCACACAACTGAGATATTATATAAATTCTTTTTTATTTTCACTCAGTAATCACCAGATATCTATCTTCTTTAAATGTTTAAAGTTCTATACAGATCCTTAGTTTCTTTTTTGTTTTGTTTTTCTTTTGCTTAGATTTGTGTAGATCTGAGATACATTGAATCTCTCCACTATTATGGTTTTATCACCAATTTTCCATTAAATTAGATTACCTTTGTCTTTAATTATTTAGACTCTATGCTATTTGATTATATATATTAATTATTACTATTGATTTGTTACTTATGGTGCCTTTAAACATAAATTATTTCCATATTTATTTCTTTTTATCATGTCTATTTTTATTGTAGCCTTACTTGACACTATTATTTCTATTTTTTGCTTTTTAAAAAAAATTTGGTGGATTGATTTTGTTTCAGCCTCTCATTTTATGTCCATGTGAACCTTTAACTTTCAAGTGTTTCCTATAAATAACATAGTGTTTGATTTTGTTTTCTAATCTATTCTCTTAATTTCTTCATTTTTATGAGTGAGTTAATCCCATTCAGATCCCAATTATGATAGTTAATTATGTGTTTCCCTTCATCCTGTCCTCACACATGATATCATTGGTCCTTTTCAAGTACGAAGAATTAACAATGAAATAGCCCATTGTCCTTTTTTTTTTCTATTATTATTTCTATTGAATTTTTTCTCTTTCTTCCTTTTCTTTTATACATCTACTTCATTACACATTCCAACATCATAGTTGGAATACATCTCCCAACATTGTTTTGCTTATACCTATTCCTTTATCTTCCTCTTAAACTCTCTTCCCTCCATTTCCTTTCAGTGTTTCCTATTATCCTTCTTAGTTTAATGTATTTCTATTTGGTAATCTTTATGTATGCATGCATTCGTGTGTATGTGTGTATGTAATTGTGTCTAGTATTCTTTTGTTTGGTTCAGATGAAAGTGAATTTCATGGATTCCCATTCCCTCCAACTCTTCTCTCATACTCTTCATTTTATTCACCTATATTACAATAATGTTTCTCACCCACCTTCTTTCTTCCTCAGTACTATGTGCTACTTTTCCCATTTCTATCTTCTGAGACTATCAAAACAATAAAAACAACCCTTAGGTGTTCTGTCTCTATTACCATTCAAGGTTTTAGGAAGACATTTGTTTCTTAGCTAGTGAGAAATATCTACCACCACATAGTTCCTTCCAATTTGTGTGGGAAAAGGGTGAAGAACTTACAGCACATAATTGATCAGAGACTGTTTACTAAAATAGACCAAGCCTATGAGGCCTCAGTTTCCGCTTCTTCAGAATCACGTGATTTTAGATAAGACCTAAAGAATATTCCATTGTCCAACATAGGCAAAAAAGCTGTATAGAACTTTATCTGCTACATTCCATTGACCAACTAGGTGTACAGTAGACTTATGTGACCAATCACAACATATAGAGGGCGGGATTTTGGAGATTCTTTGTTTGAAATGTATAAAAGCTGTAAGCATTTTCAAGGCTCTGGCCCTATCCTGTTGTGAATTTGGCTCACAGACCAGGATGGGGTCCGCTTCTTGAGATTCTTTCTATGAGTGATCTCTGAGTAGTCAATTTGGGAAGGTCTTCTTGTCCCAAACAAATTGAACAAATATGTGTGTCTTTATATTTTTCTCTTGTTATCTATACATTTCCATTTCAAAATGTTTACTCAGTTTTGGTCTTTTTATAAAAAATGCTTGAAAATACTTTCTTTTGGAGGCAATTGAGGTTAAGTGACTTGCTAGAGGGCACACAGCTAGTAATTTGAACAGGAGGGAGGTATTCTTTACTCCAGGATTGGTGCTCCATCCATTGTATCATCTATATGAAAAATGGATGGCCATTTGTTTTCCACAGTTGTAAGAATTAAATTGGAGAAATGAAACTTAAATTAGAAAACTGAAACCCACAAGGACATCAAGGAATAATCAAGAGTGGAGGTTATCCATCACAGTTGATCATCATATAATGTTGTTGCTGTATACAATGTTCTCTTACTTCTACTTAATTCATTTAGCATCAGTTCATGTAAGTTTCTCCAGGCCTTTTTGAAATCATCCTGCTGATTGTTTCCTATAGAACAATAATATTCCATTACATTTACATATTATGACTCATTTAGCCAACTGAGAAGCATCCACTTAGTTTCCAGTTCCTTACCACTACAAAAAGGGCTACTACAAATATTTTTGCACATGTGGGTCCGTTTCCCTTTTTTATGATCCTTTTGGGATACAGACTCAGTAGACAATGCTGGATCAAAGGGTATAACTCTTTGGGTATAGTTCCAAATTGCTCTCCAGAATAGTTGGATCATTTTGATGGGGGGGGGAACCCTGAAATTGTCCTGACTTTGGGGTAAACACTTGAGAAACTCTCCTTGAACTCTGAGAAGCTCTCCCCTGCAAAAGACTCACCCCAGGGAATCAAGATAAGTAGTTTCATTCTGTTACATCCTCTATTGAGTAGAAGATTAGTCCAGGACCACTCATTCAATTGGAAATCCTCTATTCATTTGGAAGATCTTGGTCTGATTTCAACTCAAACTGCCCCCAGCCCTCAGCCAAAGTAAAATAGGTTTCTGCTCGCTCATTTCTTTGCAAGACCGTGCCATGCCAAGAAACCCCCCTCTTTCTCTCCTTGGTATAGCTGCCTGTCAGGACCCTCTGCCTGCTGAGAATTCTCTTCTCAGTGATAACACCTCTGTTTATCTCTCTCTGCCAGGACTTTGTCACTTAGGAGTCAGTCTTCTTAGCAAAAGCTGACTTCTCAGTGCCAATAAACTTCTTTTTGCCAGTCTAACTTTTCAGGTTCATGAATCCTTTCACTCTGGACCTGTGCCGACCAAAAGGGGTTCCCACAACTCTCTGCCCTCCGCCAAATCTCACCATTTGGTTCTCTAACCAGGAAAACCCCGAAAACCTGGTTGAGATAAAAGCTTTTTTTTTTTTTTTTTTTTTTAAGGTTTGAGATCTTTCACCTTAGAAACAGAGGTGTTTTGTCCCATTTTGCCAGAAAAATCCTTAGTTTCCCCGATTCTATAGTGCCTCATTCTTCTTTAAATGTCTCTAGAGATGGAGAGATGACAAAATGCTCCTTAAGTAAGGGGGCCTTTTGTCAGAGAATGCAGGTATTCTCATAGTAGGTGTCCCCAAGAAAATACTGCTCAAGCCTGAGGCTTCTGAGGACTCAAAACTTCCCAGGTATTTGAGTGTCCTAGCTATAGAATGAAACAAGAATACTTTACCTCTTTCAGATTTTGGGGATTTTCCTGCTTAGGGAATCAAATGATGAGGTTTGGTACAGAGCAGAGAGTTGTGGGAATCCCTTCTGGTTGGTGCAGGTCCAGCTTAATTTCACAACTCCACCAACAATGGATCAGTGCCCCAGTTTTCCTATATCCCCTTCACAATTTATCATTAACTTTTTCTGTCATCTTAGTCAATCTGAGTTATACCCACAATCTGCAGAAGAATTGTATCTATCAATGATTAAGTAAAAGGGCAGAATTGAGATAGCTCTTAACCCACCTTCTCACTGAAATGTCTATCAATCAGGATTATTTTACCTTTACCAAAGACAGTGCAAATGACATATTGTCAGCCCAATCAGAAGGAAGACATGTTTAGATTTAAAAGACCTGTTAGCCCTCATTCAGGCTCTTTGGTTATTGAGTCTATTGACCCAATTAATTTGTTACTGTTTGCTCAATGAAGAAGCTACATGGAACAATGGATAAAGTGCTGGGCTTGTAGTCTGGAAGATTCATCTTCAAATCTGATTTTAGATACTTCCTTGCAGTGTGATCTTGGATAAGTCTCTTAAGCCTGTTTGCTTTTCTGTTTTCCTCATCTGTAAAATGAGCTAGAGAAATCACTCCAGTATATTTGCCAAGAAAACACCACCTAGGGATCACAAAGAGTTGGACACAACTAAAAAAACATGACTGAATAACAAAAAAAAACAAAAGCTAAAGCATCTGATTAATTGACCATGCTCAGGTCACTGACCCTGCTCAAGGGGGAGAAAGATTGACCAACTTTATTATTAGTTATATGTAGCATTGTTAATAAATTATATTCTTACTCTGAAGAATATAATGCCTCAGTTTGCCAATAAACTATAATCTTACCCTGAAGAACATAATGCCTCAGTTTGCTTCAGTGTCATTTTACTCACCACACTCTTAACTGCTCACCATACCAAGTTTTTTCCTATTAAGTTTAATATATTTTTATAACAAATTGCAAGGCTTGAAGAGTCAGATGTGACTGAAATGACTGAACAGCAACACAAAAATACTAACCTGCATGTACATGTTAAATTCTTCTTGGTTCATTTCAGTTGAGAGTAAGTCCATTCCTTTCACCTTCCTTCTCTTTGTGTATTTTTCTCACACAATCCAACTATGAGAAACAACAAATCCTTCCTATTTTGTCTTCCTTTTTACAGTAGGGTATCTGAAGTTACTGTGGATACAATGCAGAGAACTAACCATTATATGATCATGGAATGTACAGGAAAGATTAGCACTCTGGAGTAAGGGCTTGCCAAACCCTTTTAAGGAATGCTCCATCCAGTTTTGGTGTTCATCTGTCACCTAGCTCCCATCTGTGCCTCCAAGAAGCTGTAGCGTGAGCAGTGACCATACCTAATTAACTATCTTGGCAGACAAGCTAAACCAGTTTAAGGGTAAATTGACAGGCTGCAAACCTGTTAGTAAGTGGGGGGATGTCTACCACAAGCATGTGAAGACTTCCTTTGATAGAATGGACTGATGAGAACAATTTGTTCCAATGGTTATGAAGCCATAGGTGAAGCAAGTGCTATGGAACACTTTGGTCATATACCAAAGATGCCAAAGTTATCCACTGCATGTCCAGGCATCACAAATTGTTTTAACTTTTGTCCTGCCACTGGACTTTTATGACTCAGAAAGAGAGGTGAGGCTGAAAATCTTGTACCTCACTTAAATCCATGTTAAATCATATTCGAGTCAAGATATCACCCTGTCATGTCATCAGCCCTCTTCAAAAACAAAGGAAGAACAACAACCCTAATATACTATTACTTTCACTTGCCCATTTTTTTCTCCTTTTAAAACCCTCAGAACAGAACCAATCCACCTGATAGAGCTTCTTTTTAAAAAAAATTCCCTCAAAATCCTTAGAAGACATCAACATTCTGAAGAGAATTTGTTTCCTGTTCTCCATTAAAATGTGAGCCCTACATCATCACAGACCTCCTTCCAAGTACTTCAGTAAGCACTTATTATATTTCTTTGGATTCTTATGGTTTTTATTTTCAAGTTCTTATTCAGCTCTGGTCCTTTTTTATTACAAATGCTTGTAAGTTCTCTCTTCCACTAAAGATACATTCCCCATCCCCTAACTCTCATCTCTTGTAACTAATTCTCATTCTGCTTTTCAGGATAAGTTATCCTAGATTGTAAGCCTATCTTTGGTTTTATGATATATTGTATTTTGAGATGTCTAATTTTTAGGAGTAGCTGCCAGGTCATGTGTGATACTCTAATTGTGGCTCCTTGATATTTAAACTGTTTCTTTCTGGATGCTTGCAGTATTTGTTTGTTTATTTGTTTTTTAATAGATGAACTTAGAATTTTGGTGATGGCATTATCAGAACTTTTCTTTTTGGGGTTCCTTTCTGGAGGCATTCCATTTCTTGAGTAAATTTTACATTTTTCCTTCTAAAATACTTATTCTTTCAATTCTTTCTCAAACACTTTTATTTCATTTTTATTTCTTGCTTGATTTCTATTTATATTGTTATTTGGAAAATCTAATTTTTTTGTTTTAACTCTTTGTTTATAATTGTTTTAGAGTTAATAAAATTTTTTATTTGATTTATTTAACTCTAGTTACAGAGTTCAATTTGATAAAAAAATTTAAATTTATTTACTTTGATTTATTCGGTTCTCCTGGTTTTCTGCCAACACTAGTCTCTAGGATCTCTATTCTTTTTTTTTTAATATAATATTATCCCTTGTATTCATTTTTCCAAATTATCCCCTCCCCCTCCCTCAACTCCCTCCCCCCGATGACAGGCAGTCCCATACATTTTACATGTGTTACAATATAACCTAGATACAATACATGTGTGTAAATACCATTTTCTTGTTGCACAATAAGCATTAGATTCCGAAGGTACATGTAACCTGGGCAGACAGATATTAGTGCTAACAATTTACATTCACTTCCTATTGTTTCTTCTCTGGGTGTAGCTACCTCTGTCCATCATTGATCAACTGGAAGTGAGTTGGCTCTTCTTTATGTTGAAGATTTCCACTTCCATCAGAATACATCTTCATACAGTGTTGTTGTTGAAGTGTATAGTGATCTTCTGGTTCTATTCATTTCACTCAGCATCAGTTGATTTAAGTCTCTCCAGGCCTCTCTGTATTCCTCCTGCTGGTCATTTCTTACAGAGCAATAATATTCCATAACCTTCATATACCATAATTTACCCAACCATTATCCAACTGATGGACATCCATTCATTTTCCAGTTTCTAGCTACAACAAAAAGAGCTGCCACAAACATTTTGGCACATACAGGTCTCTTTCCGCTCTTTAGTATTTCTTTGGGATATAAGCCCAGTAGTAGTACTGCTGGGTCAAAGGGTATGCACAGTTTGATAACTTTTTGGGCATAGTTCCAAATTGCTCTCCAGAATGGCTGGATTCTTTCACAACTCCACCAGCAATGTATTAGTGTCCCTGTTTTCCCACATCCCCTCCAACATTCATCATTATTTGTTCCTGTCATCTTAGCCAATCTGACAGGTGTGTAGTGGTATCTCAGAGTTGTCTTAATTTGCATTTCTCTGATCAGTAGGATCTCTATTCTTTGCTGCATTTTTGGAAGAGGTTGTCAGCCCTTCTTGGTCTTACCCTTACCCGTGGGCACTGGAGTTTTTTTTTTTTTTTGACCTCTACCTGCTAGGATTAGATTCCTTTTAGATCTTTTAGGTTCAGAAGAATAGATCTTCAGGACCCTAAATGGTATCTTAGGACATACTATTAGGAGTCTTAGAGCCCCTGGACCTGGACTATCAAGATCTGAGAGTTGTAATGAGGTGATTCAGGTCAATTTCAATAGATTTGTGATGGAGAGAGTTATCTACATCCAGAAAGAGGACTATGGGGACTGAATTTTAGATCATAGCATATAGTATTTTCACTTTTTTTGTTGTTGTTTGCTTGCTTTTTTTTTCTTTCTCATTCTTTTAAATCTGATTTTTCTTATGCAGCATGATAAATGTGGAAATATGTTTAGAAGAATTGCACATGTTTAACCTATACTGGATTACTTGCTATCTAGGGGAGAGGGGAGAAAAATTTAGAAACAAGGATTTAATATCTTTGTATGTATTTTGAAAATAAAAATCTATTTTATATATATAAAAGATCTGAGTTATGGCACTGTACTGGGGCGACATTAGACCTGATGCTGTTTTTTTTCCAAAGTTTTCCAAGGTCCTCATTCTAGCGTTTTCTGAGTATGCTGGGATTTCTTAGGAAATTCACTACTCTTGTTGCTTCTAGAAACAAAGTCTGGTAAGCTACATGTGCCCTATCTGTGGTTGTGCTAAATTTTCCTTTGATTTGGAGCAACTTTTAAAATTATTATTACTCTTTCTTATTGGTCATGACTTTTTTGCTGATTTTTTGGGCTTGAATAAGCTCTGTGGTGGAAGAAGTTACCAGCAATGAAAAGTTTTGCCATTGTAGATTTCTTGAACATTATTCTCTCTGATGTAAACTTCAGGATTTTGCTGGAGTAGGTGTTGGAGAACATGTTATTTTGTTTCCTGTTTGGCAGGATCCTTAGATTTAGGGTTGATTTAGGGCCTACTATAGTCCAGGTATAGTGCTAGACACACTGATACAAATACAAAGAATAAAGTAAACCCTAGTCTTTGGAAACTTATGTATTCTTTTTTTCACAAGATCATTAAAAGTTGTTCTCTCTAAGTAATATTCACATTTGAATATTAGAACTGAATAATTCCAATAATCAGTTTTGCTAATATTTCAAAATATGAAGCTTTATGAAAGGAGAAAACCAGATGAAAATCCTGTGGAGTTTAAAAAGTTCATGATGAAAAATCATTTTGATTTAAAAAGTGATTCACCAGCATTTTTCCTATACCAGGATAAATGAATCTACAAGTGTCTTTAAATAGTTGTTTGATTTTTAAAGGAGTTTTTCTTTCAGCATGGACTCTCCTCTTTATTTAGATTTGATAAAAGAAACCCATCTTTCCTTTTCAGCAAAACTTTCTATTCAACTGCTATCTCTTGCCCATGTTGTTTCCCTTTCATAAGGGACTTCTTGTCCTTTGACTCTTCAAGCTGAACTGGATTCAGCTTTGAAGAAGCCTGATCATTTAGAGAGGGAATCAGACTTTTTAGCTCCTTTCTCCCACTCCTGAGTTCTTGGGTAGGTGGCTCATTTCTATAATTTTCCCTTAAATAGGATCACCAGAGTTCTTTCTAGGGAAGATACAACTAATTATAGTAGAGATAGATATTTTTGCTCCATTACAACACAAATGTATAAAATATAACATTCATAAACACATTGACTCATATAGAATGTGTAAAGATGTGAAGTAATAACTCATCATACATTATACTCTCTTAAAGTACTATCTTTAAAAAGATAGAATTATCAAAAAAATAATCATTCAAAAAAGAGAATAGTTGAAACAGATGGAGGAAAAGTTTAATTCTTACCCATACCTTCAAAAATGAATGAAAAAAAATTTAATAAAACAAAAGAGATTAGATAAGGAAGGAAATATATAATATAATAAATGTAAAATAATTTTTAATCAAATTTCTCACATAAGTATTTGGTATCCAAAAAAAAAAGACAATGTATTCATCTATCTATCTATCTATCTATCTATCTATCTATCTATCTATCTATCTATCTATAATATATCATACATATGACATATTAGCTATTTCCTGAGAAAAGGATGATAAGGATGACAACTTTTTACAACCATATGGATGTTCCAAATTACTAATAAGAGAAATTCATATCAATATAACCTTGAAGTTTCACTTCTACACTATACCCTTCAAATGAGCAAAGGTGACAAAAATTGGAATAGGAAATGTTAGAGGAATTGTGGGAAGATTAGCACATCTGTATCTTCCTGGAGGAGCTGTGAATTAGTGCAATGTTTTTGGAAAACAAATTCTGCAAAAAAGGTGACAAAAATGTATATACCCTTTAACTCGGAGATTCTACTATTTGTCATATACCTAGGCATATATCCTGAGGAAATCTTTCATAAGAAGAAAAATTTCATGTAGACCAAAATATTTATAGCAGCAATTTTGGTGATAGTTGATAAAAAAAAAAAAAAAAACTGGAAAAAATAGTGGATTCCCATTAGGAAATGGCTAAATAAACTGTGTTACTTGAAATGTAATAGAATGTTATTGTGCCATAAAAACGATGAATATGGTGAATACAGAGAAACATGAAAAACCTTGTGTGATCTGATGCAAGATGAACTAAACATTACCAAGAAAACAATGCACAAATGATCACAGTAATATTTTTAACAACTTTTAAAAAATTTTCAGTTCCAAGTTCTCTCCCACTCCTACCACTTCATTTCACACTCATTGAAGTTGTGCATATGGAGTTATATAAAACATATTTTTGAATTAGTCACATTTCCACCACCCTCCCCCAAAAAAATCAAGAAAAATTTCAAGGAGGGAAAATACTTCAATCTGTACTCTGGAACCATCAGTTTTCTATCTGGAGAGAATACCATTTTATATCGAGTCCTTTGAAATTGTCATGGATCATTATATTGATCAGAGTTACAAAATCTTTCACAGTTTACCTTTACAATATTGCTACTGTGTAGATTGTTCTACATGATTCACTTTCCTTGCAGTACAATAATATTCCCTCACAATCCTATGCCATAATGTGTTCATCCATCCTCAACTGATGGGTGTCACCTCAACTTCTAACCCTTTATCACCACAAAAAGAGTTACTATAAACATTTTTGTACATATACATTCGTTCCCTTTTCTTTTCACCTCCTTGGAATATATACTTAGTAGCATAATTTCTTTTTTTTTTTCTTTTTCTTTTTTTTCCTGAGCTTAGGGTTAAGTGACTTGCCCAGGGTCACACAGCTAGGAAGTGTTAAGTGTCTGAGACCAGATTTGAACTCAGGTTCTCCTGAATTCAAGGCTGGTGCTCTATCCACTGCACCATCTAGCTGCCCCAGTAGCAGAATTTCAGGGGCAAAGAATACACACAGTTTAGTAGCCCTTTGGGTATAGTTTCAAGTTGTTCTCCAGAATGATTAAACTAATTTATAACTCTATTCCAGCAGTTCAATAATGAATCTATTTTCCCACATCCCTTCCACCATTGTCATTTTCCTTTTCTGTCATCCTCCTGTTTGATAGGTATGAAGTAAATCTTCAGTTATTTTAATTACTAGTAACTTAAAGCATTTTTTATATGACTAGTGTAGTTTTTATATCTACTTCTGAAAACTGACTATTCTTTCCCTTTGATCATTTGGGGAATGGCTCCTATTTTTATAAATTTACCTCAGTTCTCCACATTTCAAAACAACTTGCAGTAATTCTATCCTCTTATACAGTTTTCTGCTTTTCTTCTTATTTTGGGTGCATTGGTTTTATTTGTGCAAAACCTTTTTCAATTACATGTAATCAAAATCTCATACCTCATGAATTTGTCATTATTTTTTTCTATCTCTTTAAGGTAGTTCTTTGGTAGAGACTGGCAATGTTAGAACATTGTTAGAATTTCAACCATAAAACAACCAAATGTAAATGTTTCAAAATTGCAAAGAATATGCATAGTCTCAATAAAGGAGATATGAGACTTCTCATCCTATCTCAAATCCTTTGAAGAAATAAGGAGATCCATATATGTGGAAAATTGCATGTATTTAAAATTATATATTATTTTTCTCAGATACATATGATAATTTAAAATGTACATATTTTTTAAAACATCTAAATTTTCTCTCTCCCTTACCTCCCACTTTTCTGAGACAGTAAGTAATTTGGTATAGGTTACCCATGTTCAATCAAGATTGCATGTATTTTCACTCTGGGAGTGAAGAGGGCTTGGATCCACAGCTAGGATTCTAGAAACTGAAGAGTAAAAGTGTGAAAGAAAGATTTAACATGAAAAGTGGTCCTTCAGATGAATTTTGAAGGAAACTAAGCAGTCTGCCTAGAGAGTAGTGGGACACAACCAGTACAAAGGCATACAGATGGGAGTTAACTATGCAAGGTATAGAAAGAAGACCAGTTTGACTAGATCAAAGAATCTGACTGCAGCCAGATTATAAAATACTAACAAGGCAGATACAGATGATCTTTATTGAAATCTAATCTAATCTAATCTAATAGATATATAATTAATAAACAACTTAATTAATAAATATTTATTAAATGCCTACTATATGCCTCCTGGCACTCTTCTAAATCCTGGGGATACAATTAATAAAAAGAAAACAGCCCCTTTCCCAAAGAAATTTACAATCTGATGGGGAAGAGAGAGGAAGATAATACAGAAAATGAGGCAAGAAAGGGGAGGAGTGAAAGGGAAAACTACAATATCTATAGAATACCTATAAATGACAGATAAATTTGAATGATTTTAACTAAAGTATGTGATTTGAATAATTTGTCCAAAGTCACATAGTCACTAAGTGACATAGATCTGAACTCAGTTATTTTCTATTTCTAAGATTAGTTTTGTTTCTGCTTTATGTAAATTGAGGCTGAAGTATGGATAGGTCATTTAGGTAGACAGGTCTGCAGACCTCTACATAAAACTTTTGTACCTTTACATATGTGTGAATTTCTGGGAACTGGGGTGGAGGGGGAAAAGAGGGAGGGAATGTAGGAAGGGAGCTGGCCGATGCTGAAGGAGGGGGCTGGCACATGGTTCAAGGAAACTTGGGGTCTTAGGACAAAGAAACTAAAGCAGGAGGAAGGCCGGGTAGCATCAGCCACTTAGGGCCTGGCCCAAGTCCAGAGTTTAAGCGGGGATAGAAACAGGGAACAGACACATGGGGGCCGGATACAGACAAAGGTGAGGATGGGCACTACAGGTAAGCGGGGAACAGACAGGCGATACCTACCAGCAGACACCCTGGGGGGAATCAGAATAGTGCAGGAGGTCTAAAACTAAGTCCCCAGTCCAGCAGTGGAGGTCTCTCCTTGAGTCCCTTCTCCTGCTTTCATTGGAAGGATTTTGTTGCTGTGGTTATTATTTTAGGTTTTGGGTTTTTTTTTTTTTTTAGTAGGGGGCCAAACCTAGAGGCCAGAGTGGAAAGCAGGGTGGGGGACAATTCTCTACAGTGGTAAAATTAACATAGGAAGGTTTGGGGAATTTTTTTTTTGAGGCAATTGGGGTTAAGTGACTTGCTCAGGGTCATACAGCTAGGAAGTGTTAAGTGTTTGAGGTCATATTTGAACTCAGGTCCTCCTGACTTCAGGGCTGGTGCCCTATCTACTGCACCACTTAGCTGCCCCCTGTTTTTTTTTTTTAATTTGTTTGTTGGTTGGTTTGTTTTTGGAATGCTGATTTCTTTCAGAATGCTTTAGCTAAAGTCGAATTTGCATAAAGTGAGAATTGTATGTATTATCTTCATTTCCCCCTTATATCTAGAAAGCAATTTTTTCATGATAAAGAATTTAAAAAATGAAAAAAAGTAGTTCAGGAAAAACAATCCACATATCAATGGAATCCAACAGTATATGAAATATTCACCAGCAATAGTCTCTTATCTACAATCCCTTCATTTTACAGATGAGGAAACTGAGATCCAAACAGGTAAAATGACTTACCCAAGATCACAGGTGGGACAGTTAGGATTCTATTCCAGGTTCTATTCACTCCAGAGCAAGGTTCTTTCCAGTGAACTACAATCTGAGATTCTATTTTTGTGTGATGGAATGGAGATACTATTTTGGGAAAGACACAATAGATGTGAAATTAGAAGCTATGAGAACAAATAAGATGATTGTTGAAAGTGACAATGGGGCCAAAGAAATAATTTTGGTCAAATAGTGTCAGACACTCTAGAATAAAGTCAGATAGCTTGAGAACTAAGAAGAACCCAATAAATTTAACAAGAAGAAATTGGGGGCTTTGGCAAGAGTCATCTGGGGAGAAAATAAAGATGATCTCCCTCATTGCAGGGAGTAAAAGGAGTTTGTTTTTGGTAAGGCAAAAACTTGTCCATGGTCACACAACTAGTAAGTGTTTAAGACCAGATTCAATCTCAGGTCCTCCTGACTTGAGGGCTGGTGCACCATCTATTGCACCATCTAACTATCCCCAATAGAAGTTGATTGTGAGGGAAATGAAACAAAGATCATTTTTATAATAGAAAAGCATATATTAAGTCCTTGAGTGTAAAGAAAAACTATGTTGTTGTTCCGTCATTTCAGGTGACCCTATTTGGGGTTTTCTTGGCAGAGACACTGGAGTGGTTTGCCATTTCTTTCTCCAGCTCATTTTACCAATGAGGAACTGAGGCAAACAGGGTTAACTGACATGTCCAATGTCATGCAACTAATAAGTGTCTAAGGCTGGATTTGATATTATAGATAGATAGTATCAATCATAGAGATTGAATGGCTCCTGAAAGATCAAATAGTTAAGTCACCTCATTTTCCAGATGAGAAAATGGAGGCTCAGAGTAGGGAAGAACCTTGCCAAGGTCAGGTAAGTAGTGAGAGCTCAAGGATAACCTAGAAGCTTATTCCTGGGCTCTATCCACTGCACTACTGTGTTTTTTTCCTTCTTACTAAGGGCTTAGAACTTTGCATACTATAGCTGTTGTTGTGTTGATGTCACCTTTCTTTCTTTGGAAACAGCTGTGACCCTCCTCTCTGACAAGAAAGGGACATCTGCTCCTCCAGCTGTCTTTCTCACTGGCATCTTAGAGTGGAATCCTTGGAGGAAATGCAGCTGGAGAATGGGAGTGGGAGAAGTCTCAGATAGATACTTATTGCTTTTCCTCAGTGGATGTCCTAACCAGACACAACTTGTCATCACCTCCCCCCTCTCAGTAAAAGCAATCAAATCCACCTGTTACCCAGTTCCTCCGGGGATTTCCTGGTCCAGTTCAGATACAGGCCATTAGGTGGTGCTCTCCAAGCAACCTCTCCTATTCCCTAACCTCTCTGCTCCGGCTGCTTGTCTAAAGGCCCACCTCTCCTGGAATTTATGTCTGTTATTCAGCATTATATTAAGACCTCTTGGCATCCCTACATACCAAGATTTTCAAGACTTTCCTCACGTTTTGTGAGTCTAACTCTGGACTCAGCACTCTATCTATTGTGTCACCTGCTCCTAAAATGTACTTCTCTCTATTTCTTTTTTTTTTCATCATTGGAAAACCTATTGCCTATGCATGTATGCACATGCACAACCATGTGTGCACATAGACACATACATACACACACAAACATAAAAATCTGGAAACCAAGTAAAATAACAATCTGGTATTGTGGATTATCCCTAGCATTGATTTCTTTTTTCTTTTTTTTTAATTTATGGAATAAAACAAATATTTCCATATAATAAAAAAGATGGTTGCACATGAAGCTACAAATCTATTGTATACAATTTGCTTTGCTTTTTTTTTTCCCTCTGAGGCTGGGGTTAAGTGACTTGCCCAGGGTCACACAGCTAGGAAGTGTTAAGTATCTGAGACCAGATTTGAACTCTGGTCCTCCTGAATTCAAGGCTGGTGCTCTATCCACTGCACCACCTAGCTGCCCCTTGCTTTGCTTTTAAATGTAAAATGAAGTTATCATGTGAATTTCTTTTATTTCTTTTGCTTTTTTTCCCCTTCTCTACCTTCCTCCCACCCTAGAAATGGCTACCATTAGACACAAGTAGGCATTTATATATAAAATTATTCTACATCTACTTTTATTTTCAGTTCTTTCTGTGGATGCAGATAGTCTCTCTTCATACATCCTCTTAAAATTACATTTATAATAATCAAAATGACTTTGTCACTCAAAGTTGCACTTAAAACAATATTGCTGTTATTATATATAATGTTCTCTTGGTTCTGCTCACTTCATTCTTCACAGTTTCATGTAAGTCTTTCCATACCTTTCTAAGATCTCCATTTTCACCTCCTAAAATTCTCCTTTAAGATTTAGCTTAGATACTACCTTTACTAATTTTCTAGTCAATCTTCTGCCATCTTACATAGCACTTGATTTACAATCCTCATGCATGGGAGTGTCATTTAAATTATTTGTTGGTTAGTGTGTCAAGATTTTCTTTTAGATTATAAGCTTCATGAAGGCAGAGACTGTCTTATTAACCTTCATACCTTCCCTAACTGCTAGTACAGCAAAAAAAGCAGAGAGAAGGAAGGAATGAACTAGGCTAAACAATTTTCAATCTTACTGGAGCACTGATTAAAAGTAAAATCAATATTTAAGTGGTAGAATGTACTGAGAGTTTTTTTTTAGCAGAGTTATTGTGGGCAGTAAGGAAATCCTTTCCTCTCATATCTTGCTAGTGTCAGAATTTCTTTTAGTCTCACTGGTCTTTCCATTAATTTTAGAAAATCTGTTGCCTTCTGCTACCAAGAGCATCCATTCTGACTTTATAGTCAGCTTGCCTTATTGAAATTTATAGCATGTTTGGTATGGAAGGGTCAGTGATCATCTGATCTTAACCTATTCCTTTTTTTTTTTCCTGAGGCTAGGGTTAAGTGACTTGCCCAGGGTCACACAGCTAGGAAGTTTTAGGTGTCTGAGACCAGATTTGAACTCGGGTCCTCTTGAATTCAAGGCTGGTGCTCCATCCACTGAGCCACCTAGCTGCCCCCACTCCTTTTATATATGAGGAAACTGAGCCTCAAAAAGCTAGCAAGTAGAAAAATAAAAACTTGAACCCAGGCCATCTGACTCACAGGATAGATCATAGAATTCTGTAATCCGAAGATACCTTTGAGACTATGTAGTTCAAACATCTTATTTTATAGATGAGGATACTGAGTTCTAAGAGGTTAAAGAGCTTACTTGTGGTCACATCAGAGACAGAATTTGAATTCAAATGTTTCCTGATTCTTGAGTCCAGTTCTTAAACCATAGTACAAGAGTAGATTGACAAATCTAGATTTTTTTCTTTTTCTCCCTGCATAGCAATATTCCCCCTCTCCCAACTTCTCCAGGAAACACTCAGAATCAATCTGGGTTTTTCTAAGTACTAGGATAAGCAATTTACAAATAATCTCACTGGAGTACTGACTAACTTTAAGTACTATTACAAGGAAGATAAACTCAGAGTGGGATGATTACAAAACTTCTAAAGAAAATTAAATAGTTTCCTTTCTGATTACAATGAAACTAGATTTCTGTTCTCCACCTCAAGGACTGCATTCAAATTTTCACTTAAGTGGGAAAAGTCATGACCCTGAAAACGAGAAAACCCTCTGCCTAGATATTGTTCCTTTCCTCTTTGCCTGAATTCTGTAGTTTTCTGGCCTTACCAACCAATTTTATGGCTTAAGCAGAGAGGGATTTTATATCACCAGGATTAGGAGGGAAAGATATATTAGTAATGATAGTTAACATTTACAAAGGGTTTACTGTGTACCAGCACCATACTAAGTGCTTATTTCATTCAATCTTTGCAACAATTCTGAAAAGTAAGTACTATTATTATCCCCATTTTACAGAAGAGAAAATTGAGGCAAAGAGAAGTTAAATGACTTGTGCAGGTTCACACAGCTAGAGTATCTGATGTTCCTAATTCCAAGTCTATATTCTCTCTACTGCTTCAGCTATCTGTCCTAGAGTGGAGTTTGCTACTTAAAGGATGGCATATTGACGCTGTTCTAATGGTAGAGAATTGATGTGAGAATCCCCTCTGGTCGGCACACAGATCCAGTGTGGAAGAATTCACAAACCTGAAAAGTCTGAATGGCAAATGGGATTTTTATTGGCATTGAGAAGCCATCTTTGCTAGGTCTTGTCAGAGGAATAACAAAAGTTTATCACTGAGAAGAGAATGTCTTCATGGTGGGCAAGAGTCCTGGCTGTAAAGGGCTAGAACTGAGCAATGCACTTGGATAATGAAGCACGTGAGACTAATTGCCAATTGGACAGTTCCCTATTAACTTGTTTGAAGGTTGACCCTCCCCAGCTGTTCTGTGCTGACTTGATTGGTGGGACAAAGAGGGGGAAGTGATGTGTTGTGTGGGAGGAGTAGGAGAAGGAAGAGGAATTGAGACAGGATGCTGACTCAGTCTCTGGGCATTTGAGGGAGGAAGGTGTGTGTGAGGTTGCTAGGCCTAACCCCCTGACCTTGACCGTAAAAGATCAAGAATAAAGACATTTAGTGATCCTGACTCCAGCTGATTTCTGAGAAGACAGAGTTCCAGCACTGGCAGGCAGCTGCCAGACCAAGAACAGAGGTCCCTTGGCAAAGTATAATCCTCCTTCAGACTTCTGCAGAGATTTGGAGTTCAAAATTATCTTTTATTGATGGTCTGGGGCTTGGTTCCAGTTGAAAAGAGAGTCAATGCCCCCAGGCCTAGATACTTATCTTGGAGTTTTAAGCAACTCAATAGGAATATCAGGCCCAGATCTCCAACTAAATAAAATAATTTTGAAGGCTTTTTCCCAGAGTCTTGGGAATTTCCTGAAGGGGGATTGGGGCCACCCCAAAAGATCAACGGAGGGTGATTTGACCAAGATCTCCAATTGAATGAAGCCATTTAACTTGTCTGGGAAGATATGCTTTCCCAGGGGAGGGCCAGAGACTTCGAATCTCCCTTCTTTTACAGATTAAAGAAGACACAGTTTCAGAATTCACCCCCATCAATATAGATTGGAGTTTCCCTGACAATCCTGGGATGGCAAGGGTACTCTCATTTGGACAAAGAAGAAAGGTTGTTCTAGATGTCAGAAGTCCTATTTCTAGTGAGTTCTTGTCAGTAATAGGTTTAGAATTTAAGGCTCTGGTTCTTGGCAGCATCCTAGAGATTTGTCTGGTGTTTGAGACTCTGGTCTTAGTGGCTAAGGAAAAATCTGTGGATTCAAGCTGACTGGGTTTTACAGATGTAGTACCTGCTTTAAGGTGGGACTTAAGCCAGAGCAAATCAGTGATTCAGGCTTGGAAAAGAAGAAAATAAGACACTCAGAGGCCATCTAATATTTAACAAAAATAGGTTTGCTTAACAGTTGTCTAGAGATGATATTCAGCAAGAAAACAGCACTACATCTGGTGGGCATTATTGAAATATTAAATTAAATTGAAATAATGAAATTATTGAAATAGTCCCTGGCCACCACATTTATCATGGTAGTATGCCTGGTATGAAGAGTGTATTGGCTCACATAATAGAGGGACACTGCATGGGGGGGGAGGGAGTTGAGGGAGAGGGGGGATAATTTGGAAAAATGAATACAAGGGATAATATTATAAAAAAAATTACTCATGCATATATACTGTGGAAAAAAATTCTAAATAAAAAAAATAGAGGGACACTGTCGGGTTAAGGGATATTGGGTTTTTTTTGAATGTCATACATGCATAGTATGAGAAATGGAGGACATTTGGTTTCCACAGTTATGAAAATTAAATTGGAGAAATGAAACTTAAATTAGAAAACTGAAACCCACAAGGACATCACAGAATAATTAAGGGTGGTGGTTTATCTTCCACCAAAAGTGTGTAAGTTCCTTGGGAAGAGGGACTGACGAAAAGATTCTTTTATTCTTTGCCCTTAGCCCTTTTCTGTTACCTTTCTCTTCTAAAATGGAAGCCCTTTTTGGGGACGGACTGGTTGTGTAAGAAGGGGTGGAGATTCATGTCATGTAATTTCTGTAATTTCCAATTAATGGGGAACCAGGGGAAGAACTTGTGTTTTAGGTTAGGAAAAAATGGTGCCTTTGGAGTTTCAAAGATGTGTCTATTCACCCATTCCAAGAATACAAAATAAATCTTTTCTTCATTCATCAATAAGTCAGTGGAGTAAGATATTTTGTTTCTTATATCTATATACCAGAGCTTCTTAAACTTTTCTACTCTCAACCCCTTTTTGCCCAAGAAATTTTTACATGATCCCAGGTATATAGGTATATAAAATGGATATACAAATCAAATATTTACTGATAATAAATGATAATTTCATGATTTCCACATTTAGTTAGGATACCCCATAGTTTAAGAAGCTAGATTTTAGGCTAATTAGTTCTCAGTGGGTTCATTTTCTTTTCACTAAAAAAAACCTAGCCTAGCCTGTGGGGTAGATACATTCCAGTCTTAGTAAATCCTCTTACACAATGACAATGTTCTATCTTAATCTTTTAGAGGTTCTTTCTCCCCTTGAATAACTGGAGAGCTCATTATTTGACTACCCTGACTTTGGAGATTCAAGATGAGTGCCATACACAGCCATTACAGAAGAGTTAAGTACAGATGAAAGAGGAAAAAAAAAACATGAAAGAAAAAGACAGCAATGTAAAATAATGTAATGGTTCCCTGAAAGATTACCATATTGAGGTGACTTAACAAAGACTCAAGCCTTCACTGACTCCTTTCAGAAGAATCACCAAAAAGAAATCTAAAAAAGTCATCTTTAAAAAAACCCTCAAGGGAAAGGAATCCACATGTGCAAAAATGTTTGTAGCAGCCCTTTTTGTAGTGGCAAGAAACTGGAAACTGAGTGGATGCTGAATGGGAAAAATTTGATATTTCTTCAAAAGGAAAATATAAATTAACCAAGCTATGGGATCAGGTTCCTTTTTTCCCTTGACTTTCCTCCCTGGCAAATAATTCTCAGGACATGGGTGGATAGAACAATTCTGTGAAGGTATAGAATAGACTGATCTAGCTAGCGTTTATCTACCCAGCCCATAGGTTGAGAGCACATCTCAGGGTCAGCAAAAGGCATGTCTTTGTTTAAATTTGTATTTATGTGTTGCTTCCCCATTCAATGTAGCTTTTGAGCTTAGAATGTAAGGTCATAATCTCAGTCAATGAGGATGAGCCAGCAGGAGCAGGGTTAATGTTGCATCAGGGAAAATATATATTGCTCCTGCTGCTTGTGCTCGGTACCTCACTTGTACCTCTTGTATGGTGGGACGACTTCAGCTTCTCATGAGAAACAAATAAAACTTTCTCTTTACACCTGAAAAATCTTTGAGATTTATTGGGTGAGTTGCATACCACACAATGCCCATGAATTGGAGAATGGCTGAATAAATTATGGATTTAAATATGAATTGCCAAATCTAGATGTTTTTTTCTCCCTGCAAAGCAATATGCAATAGCAATAAAGAATGGAATAATATCCATATGTTATGGAATATTGTTTTATAAGAAATGATCAGCAGGATTATTTCAGAGAGGCCTGGAAAGACTTATATGAGTGAAGTGAGCAAAACCAGGAGATCATTATACATAGCAACAAGAAGATCATATGATGATCAATTCCAATGGATGTGGGTCTTTTCAACGATAAGATGATTCAGGCCAGTTCCAAAGATCTTGTAATGAAGAGAGCCATCTGCACCCAGAGAGAGGACTGTGGGAATTGTGTGGATTATAACATTTCACTGTTTTTGTTGTTGTTTGCTTGCATTTTATTTTCTTTCTCATTTTATTTTCTTTTTTGATTTGATTTTTCTTGTGCATCATGATAATTATATAAATATGTATGCATATGTTGGATTTAACAAACATTTTTACCACGTTTAGCATATATTGGATGGTAAGTAATCCAAGTATCTAAAAATATTTGCCATCTAGAGGAGAGAGTAGGGAGAAGATGGGGGGGAAATTGGAACACAAAGTTTTGCAAGGGTTAATGTTGAAAAATTATCCATACATAACATGTTTTGAAAATGAAAAGCTTTAATAATAAAAAATCCCTCCATTTATAGTGAAAGCAGAGTGAGAACCAAGCTACCACCATAGGATGGCTTGGCTTGAGACCTCTAGCACTTAAAGAGACCTTTGTCTCCCTCTGCCTACTTGCCCCCTATAAATGACCACCACATGTTTGTCTTCTATTTATCCACTCGTGGGTATCTTATGTCTGTTCCCAGTCTATGCCAGTGTCATCTACCCTCTCCTGTCTGTCTCTGTCCATATTCAGCTCCATGTGCCTATTTGCCTGAATATTCTTCCTCTACTGTTCTGGCTAGGCACTGCATATGACTGGTTACTGGATTGAACTTGTTTTTCCTCTTGTTCTCACTTCTCTGTCTCTACCTCATATCCTTGAATTCTTTGCCAGCCCTGTCTAGCCTCTTCCCTCCATAGGTTCAAGCCTCTTTCCTGCTTCCCTTCCCCACATTTGGGGCAAATTCACTTCATAAAAATTGCTTTATATAAAGGTCTGTTGAAGGGTTCACTTACACAAAACTGAAGAGAGGACCCCAAAACTCTGAAAATCCTTAAAGAAGAACATCTCCTTCAACTCTGCCTCAGTGAGGGATCCCACCCCAAAGTACAAACAATTTCATCTTTGATATCTGGGTGGGGTTGGCTCAGTCCTGAAACTCATTGAATTCAATTAAAATCCTAGCTCTAGCTCTAGGAGCCAACTTGGGACTCCACCCATAGACCCCTTCAGCTTGTAGCCAAAGCCACCTATTACAAAAAAGCCAAACTAAAATCCTCTCTTTGCAGAGGTTCCAAACATGCCAGCCTGATGAGGTATAACCAAATGAGGAGGTCTATACCTCAATAAAATTAGGATTAATTGAGGTCTAGTATCAGGTTTGGGGTATAGGAAGTCAAATGGAGCTCCCCTGCAACCCCTTTGGATTTGGTGCAAGGGTACCTAGTTAAATGAGGTCTAGCGGCGATGAGAGTCCCCTGTAAATGAATTTACAGGCCCAAAAACCTAGATTGATTAAAAAGAGGTTTATTGTAGGGTTTCCATGGGGTTGGGCTACCTCAGCAAATCATTAGAATGGGGGCTGGGTACAGCCCAAACTGGCTCAGATACGGATCTCTCCCCTTGGAATACAAAAGGGTGGCTTTGACCAGATCTTGTAAATCAAAGGTCAGTCCAAAAGGGGGATTGGGGATCAGAAAATGAATCTTAAAGGGGGCTACGCCCGCATCAAGCCCTCTGCTTGGCATGCCCAGAGCCTCTGTCCACTGGAATACTCTTTCCGGTGCCATTCTCTCTTTATCCTCACCTATTTTCCTAACCAGACTTTATGCTTCCCAACCCCATAATAAATCTTTTGTTTAATCAATCTAGGTTTTTGGATCTGTAAATTTCTCTATAGAGAATCTTTGCGCCACCAGAAAGGAATACCCAAAACTCCCTACTCTTGTGCAGAATTCCAAGGGGTTGCAGGGGAGCCAACTCCACCATTTAGTTCCCTGAACCCCGAACTTGCCACTAGACCTTATTTAACTCCCTGACCACCAGAAACCCTAATCTCATTTTGGTTCCCTAAATCTAAACCTCATCAAAACAAGAACTTTTTTTTTTTTTTTTCTTTTCTTCCTTAAGGGAAGGGACAATATTTTGCCTCTCTTTGCTAATTCCTTAACAAAATACCTGGCACAGAGCAAATGCTTAATGAGTGTTTACTGACTTACTAACTGAATGGGGTAAACCACTTTCCTTCTTAGTACTTTCCAATGAAAATGTCCCTCTACTATATAAGTTGTCTTTTCCACTAGAATGTAAGTATTTTGAGGTTAAGAATTGTTTTTTGTTTCTGAATCCATGTGCTTCATACATAAGAAGTGATGGGGTTGCAGAAATGCTGAACTCTCAAAAATATATTGGGCCACCAAATGATGGGTTGTGGCAGTTGAATTCCAAAAATATATTGGGTTTTGGGCTGGTGTCTTGAAAGAATTTGTAGGTTTAGACCATCTCCAAATCAAGAGGCAAAGATTTTACTATTATTTCATTGACTGGCAAGTCAAGCTCCAAAAGAGGTTTTTTAGTCATTAACAAGGGCAAAGACTTAGGCTAAGTTCCCTAGCAGAATTCACTATTAACAAGAAGCAAGACATCTTCAAGGCAAGTTAAGTTCCTTTTTTTTTTTTTTTTAATTTTAATTTTTTTAATTTTATAATTATAAATTTTTTTGACAGTATATATGCATGAGTAATTTTTTTTATAACATTATCCCTTGTATTCATTTTTCCAAATTTTCCCCTCCCTCCCTTTGCTCCCTCCCCTAGATGACAATCCCATACATTTTACATGTGTTATAGTATAACCTAGATACAATATATGTGTGTAAATCCAATTTTCTTGTTGCACGTTAAGTATTAGATTCTGAAGGTACAAGTAACCTGGGTAGATAGACAGTAGTGCTAACAATTTACATTCACTTCCTAGTGTTCCTTCTCTGGGTGTAGTTGTTTCTGTCCATCATTGATCAACTGGAAGTGAGTTGGATCTTCTTTATGTTGAAGATATCCACTTCCATCAGAATACATCCTCATACAGTATTGTTGTTGAAGTGTATAGTGATCTTCTGGTTCTGTTCATTTCACTCAGCATCAGTTGATGTAAGTCTTTCCAAACCTTTCTGAATTCATCCTGCTGGTCATTTCTTACAGAGCAATAATATTCCATAACCTTCATATACCATAATTTATCCAACCATTCTCCAATTAATGGACATCCATTCATCTTCCAGTTTCTAGCCACTACAAAAAGGGCTGCCATAAACATTTTGGCACATACAGGTCCCTTTCCCCTCTTTAGTATTTCTTTGGGATATAAGCCCAATAGCAGCACTGCTGGATCAAAGAGTATGCACAGTTTGATAACTTTTTGGGCATAATTCCAAATTGCTCTCCAGAATGGTTGGATTCTTTCACAACTCCACCAACAATGCATTAGTGTCCCAGTTTCCCCACATCCCCTCCAACATTCATCATTATTTGTTCCTGTCATCTTAGCCAATCTGACAGGTGTGTAGTGGTATCTCAGAATTGTCTTAATTTGCATTTCTCTGATCAGTAGTGACTTGGAACACTCTTTCATATGAGTGGAAATAGTTTCAATTTCATCATCTGAGAATTGTCTGTTCATATCCTTTGACCATTTATCAATTGGAGAATGGTTTGATTTGTTATAAATTAGGGTCAGTTCTCTATATATTTTGGAAATGAGACCTTTATCAGAACCTTTAATTGTAAAAATATTTTCCCAATTTGTTACTTCCCTTCTAATCTTGTTTGCATTAGTATTGTTTGTACAGAAACTTTTTAGTTTGATGTAATCAAAATCTTCTATTTTGTGATCGATAATGATCTCTAGTTCTCCTCTGGTCATAAATTCCTTCCTCCTCCATAGGTCTGAGAGGTAGACTATTCTCTGTTTCTCTAATCTATTTATTTTTTTTTCTTTTTTTTTTAAATTTTTTATTTTATTTTATAATTATAACATTTTTTGACAGTACATATGCATGGGTAATTTTTTACAACATTATCCCTTGCACTTACTTCTATTCAGATTTTTTCCCTTCCTCCCCCAACCCCCTCCCCCAGATGGCAAGCAGTCTTATATATGTTAAATATATTACAGTATAATTTAGATACAATATATGTGTGTAGAACCGAATTTTTTGTTGCACAGGAAGAATTGGATTCAGAAGGTAAAAATAACAGTTTACATTCATTTCCCAGTGTTCCTTTTCTGGATGTAGCTGGTTCTGTCCATCATTAATCAATTGGAATTGGATTAGTTCTTCTCTATGTTGAAGAAATCCACTTCCATCAGCATACATCCTCGTACAGTATCATTGTTGAAGTGTATAATGATCTTCTGGTTCTGCTCGTTTCACTCAACATCAGTTGATGTAAGTCTCTCCAAGCCTCTCTGTATTTCTCCTGTTGGTCATTTCTTATAGAACAATAATATTCCATAACATTCATATACCATAGTTTACCCAACCATTCTCCAATTGATGGACATCCATTCATCTTCCAGCTTCTAGCCACTATGAAAAGGGCTGCCACAAACATTTTGGCACATACAGGACCCTTTCCCTTCTCTAGTAGTTCCTTGGGGTATAAGCCCAGTAGTAGTATGGCTGGGTCAAAGGGTATGCACATTTTGATAACTTTTTGGGCATAATTCCAGATTGCTCTCCAGAATGGTTGGATTCTTTCACAACTCCACCAACAATGCATCAGTGTCCCAGTTTTCCCACAGCCCCTCCAACATTCATCGTTATTTGTTCCTGTCATCTTAGCCAATCTGACAGGTGTGTAATGATACCTCAGAGTTGTCTTAATTTGCATTTCTCTGATCAATAGTGATTTGGAACACTCTTTCATATGAGTGGAAATAGTTTTAATTTCATCATCTGAAAATTGTCTGTTCATATCCTTTGACCATTTATCAATTGGAGAATGACTTGATTTCTTATAAATTAAAGTCAATTCTCTGTATATTTTGGAGATGAGGCCTTTATCAGAACCTTTAACTGTAAAAATGTTTTCCCAATTTGTTACTTCCCTTCTAATCTTGTTTGCATTAGTTTTGTTTGTGCAGAAACTTTTTAATTTGGTGTAATCAAAATGTTCTATTTTGTGATCAATAATGGTCTCTAGTTCTCCCTTGGACACAAACTCCTTCCTCCTCCACAAGTCTGAGAGGTAAACCATCCCATGTTCCTCCAATTTATTTATGATTTCGTTCTTTATGCCTAAATCTTGGACCCATTTTGATCTAATCTTAGTATGTGGTGTTAAATGTGGGTCCAGGCCTAGTTTCTGCCATAATAATTTCCAGTTTTCCCAGCAGTTTTTGTCAAATTATGAATTCTTATCCCAAAATTTGGGATCTTTGGGTTTGTCAAAGATTAGATTGCTATTTTTATTCACTATCTTGTCCTGTGAACCTAACCTATGCCACTGATCAACTAGTCTATTTCTTAGCCAATACCAAATGGTTTTGGTGACTGTTGCTTTATAATATAGCTTTAAATCAGGTACACTTAGACCACCTTCCTCTGACTTTTTTTTCATTAGTTCCCTTGCAATTCTCGACCTTTTATTCTTCCATATGAATTTTGTTGTTATTTTTTCTAGGTCATTAAAATAGTTTCTTGGGAGTCTGATTGGTATAGCACTAAATAAATAGATTAGTTTGGGGAGTATTGTCATCTTTATTATATTCGCTCGGCCTATCCAAGAACATTGAATGTCTTTCCAATTATTTAAATCTGACTTTATTTTTGTGGCAAGTGTTTTGTAATTTTGCTCATATAATTCCTGACTCTCCTTTGGTAGATATATTCCCAAATATTTGATACTATCGACTGTTATTTTGAATGGAATTTCTCTTTGTATCTCTTGCTGTTGGATTGTGTTGGTAATGTATAAAAATCCTGAGGATTTATGTGGATTTATTTTGTATCCTGCGACTTTGCTAAAATTCTGAATTATTTCTAATAGCTTTTTAGCAGAGTCTTTGGGGTTCTCTAAGTATACCATCATGTCATCTGCGAAAAGTGACAATTTGATTTCTTCATTTCCTACTCTAATTCCTTGGATCTCTTTCTCGGCTCTTATTGCCAAGGCTAGAGTTTCTAGTACTATATTGAATAGTAATGGTGATAGTGGGCAACCTTGTTTCACTCCTGATCTTACAGGGAAAGGTTCTAGTTTATCACCATTACATATGATGTTTACTGAAGGTTTTAAATATATGCTCCTTATTATTTTAAGGAATAGTCCATTTATTCCTATACTTTCAAGCGTTTTTAGTAGGAATGGATGCTGGATTTTATCAAATGCCTTTTCTGCATCTATTGAGATGATCATATGGTTTTTATTAATTTGATTATTAATATGGTCAATTATACTAATAGTTTTCCTAATATTAAACCAGCCCTGCATTCCTGGTATAAATCCCACTTGGTCATAGTGTATTATCCTGGGGATGATTTTCTGAAGTCTATTTGCTAATATCTTATTTAAGATTTTAGCATCAATATTCATTAAGGAAATTGGTCTATAGTTTTCTTTCTCAGTTTTCGATCTACCTGGTTTAGGTATCAGTACCATGTCTGTGTCATAGAAGGAATTTGGTAGGACTCCTTCAATCGCTATTTTTTCAAATAGTTTACATAGCATTGGAGTTAGTTATTCTTTAAATGTTTGGTAGAATTCACCTGTAAATCCATCTGGTCCTGGGGACTTTTTCTTAGGAAGTTGGTTAATAGCTTGGTCTATTTCTTTTTCTGAGATGGGACTATTTAGACTACTTACTTCTTCCTCTGTTAATCTGGGCAAGCTATATTTTTGAAGGTATTCTTCCATTTCATTTAAGTTATCGAATTTATCGGCATAAAGTTGAGCAAAGTAGCTCCTAACTATTGTTCTAATTTCCTCTTCATTAGTGGTGAGTTCACCCTTTTCATTTTCAAGACTATCAATTTGCTTTTTCTCTTTCCTTTTTTTAATCAGGTTTACTAAGGGTTTGTCTATTTTGTTGGTTTTTTCATAAAACCAACTCTTAGTTTTATTAATTAATTCAATAGTTTTTTTACTTTCAATTTTATTAATCTCACCTTTTATTTTTTGAATTTCAAGTTTTGTGTTTGTCTGGGGGTTTTTAATTTGTTCCTTTTCTAGCAATTTTAGTTGTAAACCCAATTCGTTGGCCCTCTCTTTCTCTATTTTATGCAGGTAGGCCTGTAGAGATATAAAACTTCCCCTAATTACTGCTTTGGCTGTATCCCACACATTTTGGTATGATGTCTCATTATTGTCATTTTCTTGGGTGAAGTTATTAATTATGTCTATGATTTGCTGTTTTACCCAATCATTCTTTAGTATAAGATTATTTAGTTTCCAATTTTTTTTTTGGTCTATTTTCCCCTGGCTTTTTATTAAATGTTATTTTGATTGCATTATGGTCTGAAAAGGATGCATTTACTATTTCTGCCTTACTGCATTTGATTTTGAGGTTTTTATGCCCTAGTATATGATCAATTTTTGTATAGGTTCCATGAACTGCTGAGAAGAAAGTATATTCCTTTCTGTCTCCATTTAGCTTTCGCCAAAGATCTATCATATCAAACTTTTCTAGTATTCTATTTACCTCTTTGACTTCTTTCTTATTTATTTTGTGGTTTGATTTATCTAATTCTGATAGTGCAAGGTTGAGATCTCCCGCTATTATAGTTTTGCTATCTATTTCCTCTTGCAGCTCTCTTAATTTCTCTTTTAAGAATTTAGATGCTGCACCACTTGGTGCATACATGTTTAATATTGATACTGCTTCACTATTGATGCTTCCCTTTAGCAGGATATAATGCCCTTCCTTATCTCTTTTAATTAGATCAATTTTTGTTTTTGCTTGATCTGAGATGAGGATGGCTACTCCTGCTTTTTTGGTTTTGCCTGAAGCATAATAGATTCTGCTCCACCCTTTTACTTTTAGTTTGAATGTCTCATCCTGTTTCAGGTGTGTTTCCTGTAAACAACATATAGTAGGATTCTGACTTTTAATCCAGTCTGCTAACTGCTTCCTCTTTATGAGGCAGTTTGCCCCATTCACATTTATGGTTAGAAGGACTAATTCTATATTGCTTGCCATCCTATTAACCCCTGCTTATGCTTTTCCCCTTTCCTTCCCTTTTACCCTCCTATCCAGTATTAAACTGGTAAACACCACTTGCTTTTCACAGCCCTCCCTTTTTAGGATCCCTCCCCCACCTTAAAGATCCTCCCCTTATTTTACCCCTTTTCCTCGAAATTACTGTATTCCCTTCCCCTTAGCTTACTCCTTCCCTTTCACTTTTCAATGAAGTGGAAGAAGTTTCACCATAAATCGAATATGTCTATTGATACACGCTATGTTCATCTTCCTCCTTTCTTTCTCTCAGATATAATAGGTTACCTTTGCCTCTTCATGAGATGTAGTACCACCACTATACTTTTTTATGATATAATCTCCTTTCCACCTCTAGTTTCTAAGACAAATTGTACATATGTTCTTTACATATTTTTTTGACAGAAGTATAGTTCTCAAGATTTCTTTTTACCTTTTTTAGAAGTCTCTTGAGTTCTGTATTTGAAGATCAAACCTCTTATGTAGGTCTGGTTTTTTCATCAAAAATAGATGGAATTCATTTATTTCGTTAAATGTCCATCTTCTTCCCTGGAAAACGATGCTCATTCTTGCTGGGTAAGTTATTCTTGGCTGCATACCAAGTTCCTTAGCCTTTCGGAATATCATGTTCCAGGCCCTGCGTTCTTTTAATGTGGATGCTGCTAGATCCTGTGTTATCCTTATTGTGGATCCTCCATATCTGAATTGTTTTTTTCTAGCAGCTTCCAATATCTTTTCCTTTGTCTGATGGTTCTTGAACTTGGCCACTATATTTCTTGGCGTTTTGATTTTAGGGTCCCTTTCAGTAGGTGATCGATGAATTTTCTCAATGTCTATTTTACCCTCTGTTTCCAAAACGTCTGGGCAGTTCTCTTTGATAATTTCCTCGAAAATGGTGTCCAAGCTCTTTTTTTCCTCACATTTTTCAGGGAGTCCGATTATTCTCAAATTGTCTCTCCTGGATCTGTTTTCCAGGTCTGTTGTCTTTCTGGTAAGGTACTTGACAGTCTTTTCAATTGTTTCATTTCTCTGGTTTTGCTTGACTCCCTCTTGGTTTCTCCTTGAGTCATTCATTTCTACTTGTTCCAGTCTAATTTTCAATGATGTATTTTCTTCACTCACTTTTATATCTCTTTGTAATTGTCCAATTGAGTTTTTATCTTCTATGGAATTTTTTTCCATTTTATCCATTTTATTTTTTAGAGAGCTGATTTCTTTTTCCAGCTCTCTAATCCTGTTTTCCTTGGAGTTGTTTACCTTTTCCAGCTCACTAATCCTGTTTTCCTTGGAGTTGTTTACCTTTTCCAGCTCACTAATCTTGTTTCTCAATGATTTGATTTCTTTATCCATTCTGTCTTTGAATGCATGGGATGACTTCTCCAGGCTCTCTTGCCAAGCTTCCCTTTCCTTTTCCCATTTCTCTTCCAGCTCTCTTGTGAGAGCCTTTTTGATTTCCTCTATGAGGTTCTTTTGTATTGAGGAGCAGCTTATATCCCTCCCAGGGGATACATCTGGGGACAGTCTGTTCCTAGTCTCTTCAGCATTTGAAGTCTGCTCCCTCTCCACACAGAAGCTGTCAATGGTTAGAGCCCTTTTGAATTTTTTGTTCATTTTGTCAGAGTAGGAATCAAAGAAAACAAACTGACAAGAGAAACAATTGGTCTGTTTTGCGGGGGATAGGGCTGGATGTTATTAATGGGCTTCCTCTACAGACTGGGGGTAGGGCAGCAGAGAGCCACTAACAGAACAGCAATGACTGTACTGAGTCTGAGCTCTGAGGCTCTGAGAACGCACCCAGTCATTCCAGGTGGGGGTTGGGGGTGGCCGGGCTCTGAGAGATGCTGGCTTTCTGGGGTTTTAATCTTCACCTCCGGTGTTTACACCCTCTCTGCTGCTCCTGGCTTGCTGCCAAGACGGAGCATCCACACTGGGGCAAAAGCCCTTTCGCAGAAACGGCAGAGATCACACCCCTCCCCCTCCGGTCTGAGCTGTGTGAGCTGCCTGTCTTGCTCTGGCTGTCTGCCCTCAGTCTGTGCCCAGTCTGATTGACCCTCCCCCGAACAAACACAGACCTTTTCTGGCGACTTTCAAGGATGTCTTCTCTTGGTGATAATTTGTGGATTTCTTTCTGGGTCAAGCATTAAGTCAGAGGCTTGTCATGAAGTAAGTTCTGAGAGAAAACGAGGAGCTCAAGCAGCTGTCTGCCTCCACGCCGCCATCTTGGCCGGAAGTCCTCTCTCTAATCTATTTATGATCTCATTCTTTATGCCTAAATCATGGACCCATTTTGATCTTATCTTGGTATATGGTGTTAAGTGTGGATCCATATTTAATTTCTGCCATACTAATTTCCAGTTTTCCCAACAGTTTTTTTCAAATAATGAATTTTTATCCCAAATGTTGGTATCTTGGGTTTGTCAAACACTAGATTACTATAGATGTAACCTTTTTTGTCCTTTGTACCTAATCTGTTCCACTGATCGACTGGTCTATTTCTTAGCCAGTACCAAATGGTTTTGGTGACTGCTGCTATATAATATAGCTTTAGATCAGGTACACCTAGATCACCTTCATCTGACTTTTTTTTCATTAGTTCCCTTGCAATTCTCGACCTTTTATTCTTCCATATGAATTTTGTTGTTATTTTTCTAGGTCTTTAAAATAGTTTCTTGGGAGTCTGATTGGTATAGCACTAAATAAATAGATTAGTTTGGGGAGTATTGTCATCTTTATTATATTTACTCGGCCTATCCAAGAGTACTGAATGTCTTTCCAATTATTTAAATCTGACTTTATTTTTGTGAAAAGTGTTTCGTAATTTTGCTCATATAATTCCTGACTTTTCTCTGGTAGATGGATTCCCAAATATTTTATACTCTCCACATTTGTTTGGAATGGAATTTTTCTTTGTATCTCTTGCTGTTGCATTTTGTTGGTGATGTATAAAAATGCTGAGGATTTATGTGGATTTATTTTGTATCCAGCAACTTTGCTAAAGTTGTGAATTATTTCTAATAACTTTTTATTAGAATCTCTGGGGTTTTCTAAGTATACCATCATATCATCTGCAAAGAGTGACAGTTTGATTTCCTCATTACCTACTCTTATTCCTTTAATCTCTTTCTCAACTCTTATTGCCGAGGTTAGCATTTCTAATACAATATTGAATAGTAGCAAGTTAAGTTCCTAAAGAACTAGCCTTTGTCATGCTTAGTAAACAAACTAGTTCCTAAAAGGAGGTGGCTAAGAAGCGAGATACGGTAGGTTCTTTTATAGAAGAAAAATAACCTTGAGGATTGACATCATCACTTGGACTTTTGATTAGATACTGTAACTGTGGGGAGTCACAATAATTTTGTCAAAGCAAGGAATTCAGTCTAGGAGTTCAATAAAGACCTAATGCAATAAATGTCCATTTAAAGATAACAAAAAGTCTACTTAAGAACAAAAGACTCACTTAAGGACTGGATAATTCTGTCCAGGCTCTTCCCTATTTGCCTCCAGGAGTAATTTGTCTTCCACTTGTTTACAATAATTCAGCCTCTCTCCAGCTAATGTTCCTCCCTTTGGTCCAGAAAACTACCAAAGACCTAGGGAAGGACATTAACATATATTTAACAATCTTTCTTTTTCTGCTTCAGATGAGAGAGATTCATGAGATATCCATTCCCCAAACTCTTTTCTGCCTGTTTTTATACTCCTATGTATCCCAATTAAGGAAAAAGTAAGTTCTTCCTCCTTTCCCCCCTAATTCCCTTTTTTCCTTTCTTAAAAGCCAAACAACAGGAAAATACCACATCCAGACCTAGAGGTATTTGTCTTTCCTTCTATTTTTTTTCCTGAGGCAAATTGGGGTTAAGTGACTTTCCCAGAGTCACACAGCTAAGAAGTATTAAGTGTCTGAGACCAAATTTGAATTCAGGTCCTCCTGACTTTAGGACTGGTACTCTATCCACTGCGCCACCTAGCTGCCCCCTTCTTCTATCTGAATGTAAATACTTTTTCATTCTTTTGTTGTTATTCAATTTGCCAATTTTTTTCTGACTCCATTTGGAGTTTTCTTAGTGAAGATAAGGACTCATTTGCCATTTCTTTCTCTAGTTCATTTTACAGATAAGGAAACTAAGAGTCATGCAGTTGGTAAGTGTCTGAAGCCTGATTTGAACTCAGGAAGATGATTCTTCCTCCATTCAATCTTGGTTCTAATTGCTTTATCACCATTTAGCCTCTTCTAATTGTTCAAATGTTCAAATAACCTTTTTATTCACCTTTGTTTGCATTTAAAAGTTTCTTCTAGATTCATCTTTTTTTTTTTTAACACAAAATCTTTATTTTATTTATTCTCCAGCTTCTTAAAATATGGTTTGCGATTTCTTATAACTGATTGTGAAATTATGATTTATTATCAGTAAATCTTTGAGTTGCATACCTATTTTATGTACCTATAAACCAGGTCATCTTAAAAATTTCTTGAGTCTGGGGCAGCTATCCCCTAGTACAGCGGATAGAGTACCAGTCCTGAAGTCAGGAACACCTGAAGTCAAATATGGGTTTAGGCACTTAACATTTACTTGTTGTATAATCCTGGGCAAGTCATTTAACTCCAATTGCCTTGTAAAAACAAACAAAAAATTTATTGAATGAAAAGGGATCAAGAATGGTTTAAGAAGCCCTTGCAGATGACATTCGGTTTCCTAGAATAAATTATTCTTGATTGTATGTCTTCATTTTCTTTTGGGAATATTGTATTATAAGATTTTCCCTTCTTTGTTGTAGTTCATGTCATATCTTTTGTCCTGACTGTGTGTCTTTAATGCTTGAACTCTTTTTGTATATTTGCATTATTATTATTATTAACTTGAAAGCTCTGGATTATAATTATGAATATCTGGGTACTTTTGGTTTGGGCTTTATTTCAAGATGTGATCAGTGGATATTTTCTAGACTCTTGTGCCTGGACATTTGATCATTAAAGTCTTCTCTTCCTTCAAGAGTTACCCTTTACTTTGAAAAAGGAGAATCACATTCTTTATCTAATCCTGGTTGTGCTCACTGTTCTGGGACAGGCCTGACTTAGGTTTGCTTGGTAGTTCAGATTTGGGTTTAGAACAAAATGGAGATGCGTGTAGTCATAAAATTTGTACAGTGAACTCACCCATTGAGCTCTGAGTAGCAGTTTTAGAAAACCAAAACAGATGCAATGGAATTTTACAAAGGGCAGCAAAGGAAGGTAAAGATATATACATCATAGAAGAGCTAGCAGAAGGGGAAGATCAAATCAGGGAAAATTATAAACAGGTTAGTAAACACTAGGGTTAAAGTTGAAATTTGTAGACTAACCATTAACATTGGAATTATACTTAGTTACTTGACACACTTATCTTAAGTAAATAGAAATAATGAGGCTGAGCCAGAAATTCTATCATTAACCAACCAATTAATCACTGAAGCTAAAATATGATGTTGGTTAAATTCTGCAAGTTCTAGCTAGTTTTCTGACTTGCTGTTTTAAGGAAGTAGCAGTCATAAAGGCAGCAGAAAAAAATCAAATTTTTACACCATCACCCAATCTGTTAATAAAGACTCTCTCATAAGGATATGACTTTGATCCACACCTTAATTATGACTTGAGACTTTATAATAACAACAATAAGCTATAGATAAAAAGCTGCAGGTGTTCGATTGTCTTGAATGAACATTTCCCTCTTGTTTTCCACCATCTCTTTATTAGCATTTAAATACTTCTTTTAAAAGCAATTTATTTTTTTTTTTGGAGAGTATAAACCTGGACTCCACCAGACAATGGGAGAAAAAGGTCAAGGAGGGGAGCGGTACTTCTGTCTATTTAATCTTGTGTTTTACACTTTGTGCTTTGTACTTCTTTATTGACAAATACCTTGTCAGTTGTCCTTTCTTGGTAGATCATAATGAATCTCTTTTTGTCGTTTTTACTCTGAGAAACCCTAATTTTCATTTAGGTTCACTGTTTCACAAAGTTTGGGGGCTCATCTAGGATATTTCTGCTTTGTGAGGAGTCTCTTCCCCACCAAATCCTTTGAGAGTTCTCTGGTGGTCCTTGGATTCCACTCAGGAATTCCCACTCTGATGGGAATCTCTCTTTCAAAGAAACCTATTCAGAGAAAGCAAACACAGAAATAGGCTAGCAAAAATAGAGGATTAATTTAGCCCAGGAGATAAGCCAACTGAGAAATGGTAACGTTATGAACAACTCAGGTAGGATAAGCAACTGATAAGCATAGGGGAAAGACTCTAAGTGATTAGCTCTTCCTTCGTCAGGAACTGGTGAGCTGCTTGAGTGACTGGGATGCCCAAGAAGAACTGTCCATCCCCTGAGGACTGGATATAAATTCAAAAGAGCCTTCAATACCAGGGCTGCTGGTTCCTGAGGTTTTGGCTCCAGAACTATCCTCCTCGATTCCATGATGGGGCTGAGAATTGGAGCTTGATCAATTTAGAAAAGCAGTTTGTGTTTGTGTGTATGTGAGCCTGTGTTTGTCTTTTATGTTTCTTCTCAGGTGAGTTACAAAGGGAAAGATCTAGCTATTTGAGATTTAAAAGTGCTTTGTTTTGTACATAATTAGACTTATACAAATAGCCTTTAGCTAGAGAGAGCAAAGATTGGTTCTGAGATAGGGAAAGTTTTTAACTGTCACACCAAAAGCCAAACCAAAACAAAACAAAAAAAAATTGACCTTTTTTTGTGGCTCTAGAACTGACCAATTGGGTTTGCAGAAATAAAGTAATAGAACTGGTAAAACATTTTGGCAGATTCTGGTGAGAGTAATTATTACACTGCTTAGCACTGTCTTTCTATCAGCTAACTTGAGTTGTAATTTTTTTTTTGAGGGACACTGTATGTAAATTTTTCTTTCTTTTTTTTTATTATTATAGCTTTTAATTGACAGAACATATGCATGGGTAATTTTTCAACATTCATCCTTGCAAACACTTCTGTTCCAACTTTTCCCTTCCTTCCCTCCACCCTCTCCCCTAGATTGCAGGCAGTCCCATACATGTTAAACATGTTATATATTAAATACAATATATGTATATATATATATATATATTTATACAGTTCTCTTGTTGCACAAGAAAAATTGGATTTAGAAAGGTAAAAATAACCTGGGAAGAAAAACAAAAATGCAAGCAAATAATAACAAAAAGAGTGGAAATGCTATGTTGTTGTCCACACTCATTTCCCAGTGTTCTTTCTCTGGGTGTAGCTGGTTCTGTTCATTACTGATCAGTTGAAACTGGTTTGGATCCTCTCGTTGCAGAAGATAGCCATTTCCATCACAATTGATCCTCACATAGTATTGTTGTTGAAGTGTATAGTGATCTCCTGGTTCTGCTCATTTCACTTAGCATCAGTTCATGTAAGTCTCTCCAAGCCTCTCTGAAATCATCCTGCTGGTCATATCTTACAGAGCAATCATATTCCATAACATTCATATACCATAATTTATTCAGCCATTCTCCAATTGATGGGCATCCATTCATTTCCCAGTTTCTGGCCACTACAAAGAGGGCTGCCACAAACATTCTTGCACATACAGGTCCTTTGCCTTCTTTAAGATCTCTTTGGGATATAAGTCCAGTAGAGACACTGCTGGATCAAAGGGGATACACAGTTTAATAACTTTTTGAGCATAGTTCCAAATTGTTCTCTAGAATGCTTGGATCTATTCACAACTCCACCAACAATGCATCAGTGTCCTAATTTTCCCACATCCCCTCCAACATTCTTCATTTTCTTTTCCTATCATTTTAGCTAATCTTAGAGGTGTGTAGTGGTATCCTTGAGTTGTATTTTTAAGCAGGCCTAATTTATATGACTAAAAGCCTTCTGAGGGTCAGAACTTGAGGCTTATAGAAAAACTACAAAAGGAAAAAACCACCCTTCCTGGGATTTTCCAAGCTTCTCAGGTTTGCGGCATCTATCCTGGCTAGGTTGTTGTCTCTCATGGTCTAGATTCTTCTGGGGTTTGTGCTGGTACTCAAACATCTTTGACATGGCCCCCCAGCATTTCTGGCATGGAGGGTGGACTAGTCGGGACCCCTGGGTACAAATTTTTCTTATCCTCTTCCTCAGGGTTCTAAAGTCAGCCAATTTCTTAAAACCCTGTAGATGGACTTGAAAGGACAGTTTTCTGCCATCTTACATTTTGGGGTTGTGTATTTAAATTGGAATTCTGATTCTGAAATTGTATGAAATAATTACTATTAACTAGTTAACTTATTTATTCTGGTATAAGATTTTTAGAAATGTGTGTACATTAATATTGAAGTATTGCTATTAGAAATTTAAATATGGGGGCAGCTAGGTGGCACAGTGGATAGAGCACTAGCCTTGAATTCAGGAGGACCTGAGTTCAAATCTGATCTCAGACACTTAAAACTTCCTAGCTGTGTGACCCTGGGCAAGTCACTTAACCCCAGCCTCAGGAGGCAAAAAAAAAAAAAAAAAAAATCTGTATTTGACTTGATTTTAAGTTAAAAATTTTGTTTCTTTGGTAACTTACCTAATGAGGTCACATGTTTGTATCTCCTAATTAGATGAAATATATTTAAACTACTATATTGCTTTCTAAATTGTATATTGGGTAATTTGTAAAAATTGTATGAGCTGTGCTTTAACATTTTGTTAGCCCAGCTGGATATATGGTTTAAATTTTGTGAAATTTAGTCCAAAGCTTTTTAGAATATTAATCTTAAGGTTTGTCTTTCTCTCTCCCTTTAACAAAGAAGTAAAAGCAAGAAAATTTGGTGAGTAGAGTTATGTATAATTGTAGAACAAATTGTATTTGAAAGGTATGTAACATGTCTAAAGATAACTAAGAAGTTATTGAGGAAGAGTCCCTTTGGAGAGAGGAAGCTTGGCTCCAAAATATTTAGGTTAGGTTTTAATGAAATGATAGCAGTGGGGAAAACTGAGATATGGTGGATGGATGTAAATTTTCCCCTGGACTCTGCTGCTTTAAGAAAGATTAATGGAATAATATTGGAACAAATTGTAACTAAATATGGATTGGTAGAGACTATCGATTCTGATAAAAGATTATATTTTACTTCTAAGGTTTTATAAGACATAATGGGGAGAGATTGCAAATTGAATGGCAATTCTATATACCTGGGCATTTGCCCTCAACAGGGAAAGTGGAGAGAATGAATCAGATTCTTAAGAAACATTACTAAATTAATATTAGAGATTAAATTGTCTTGGACCAAATGTTTACCTATTGCTTTGTTAAAGAATTAGAACTGTTCCAGAAATGACCTGGGACTTTCCTCATATGAGATTGGTTTATTTTATTTGGGAGGAGAAAGAGAAAGACCCTCTTTTGAAACAAAGACCCTATTTTGAAATAAGTTTTAAAGTAATTATATACTGGCAGTGTCCTCATCCCTTTTTAGTCCTTAGGAAACAAGGATTGCTGACAAAGACAACACCTTTGGAGTTTGCAATTTGCAGGAGAGTGGGTGCTTACCACATGTTGGAAGAAGCAGAGTGGGAAGGACCTTACCAGGAGTTACAGATGACTGAGACTGCAATCTGGAGCTTGAGAACACCAGGTTTAAATGACCTATTGAAGATTCTCAAGAATGGACTGTTAAGGACAATTTATAACCTCTAAAATTGACTTTGCAATTAGGAAGTTTTGGTGGGAGGGAAAATTAATTATGCTCAGAGGAATTTTAACATTATTGATGTTGTACCTGTTGTTTATATTTCTAGAAAAGTTTATAGGATCTCCTTGATTGGAATATGTTGAATTAACATTTTTCAGGATGAAGAATTCTGATAGGGTTCTTTAATGTGAAATTAAAATATTCTATATTCAATGTGAGTTTTAATTGATTATATTGAGTCATTTTAAAGTTGTTCCCATTGTTTAGGGAGATTCTGAAAACAGAGGTTTATATCTTTGTCCCTTTGGACAAGTTAATACCTGAACATATTTTGATATAAATTGGTTATTGGGCATCTGATTTGTGTAAGGTTGAATTTAAAACCCATCTACTTAGATATGAAGATAAGCTGTGAACTTTCTAGGATGAATCTGTTTCTGTTATCAATGTAAGATTATAGTCAATGCTTTTTTAGGATATATGACCCTTGAGAAGTAAATTCATGTGAAGCTTTGTTAATGAGGCTTGATATTTGAGATAAAATCTCTTGACACTGTAGCTGATATTATTTGGAGTTTTTAATTCAGGTATGATTGATGGATCATCAGGCCAGTAATCCACTATCTGAAAGGAATATTCCACAAATTACTCAGAAGAATGTGATCCTGAATTGTTACAGGTGGAGGTTAGTATCTGGGCAAGAGTTGGGAGGACACCCTTGGCCTCCACTTAAGGTGGAATTTTTCTGATTCAGTTTCCCATGTGTTCCTTTGAACAAGAACCCACCTGATTATTCCTGAGTCTGACTATAAAGTGGAATTGTTATTTCATACAATTAGCTATGCATCTTTATTCTGTCATGTATGTGCTCTCAGGCTGAGGCCTGGAAGATGAATTTTTGATTATAATCATGTCCCTGCTTTTTTTTAATCTTGTAGAACCTATGAGTACAATTCAGGTATGTAAGGTCTTACAGTTTTCTATCTGAAAATATGTGGTCAATATATCCTAAATAAGTGAGTATTTGGCCTAGTCATATATTTATTGCTAGTTGCACATATCTGTCTCTTTCTTTTAGCATTTTTGTTGTTGCTGACTTTTGTGATAGGCATTTTTATTTGTGAAAGATTACCTATTTTAATTAGGGGAGTCACAAATGATTGAGGTGATAGATGGCTCCCAATGGGAGTTGGGAATATAGAACCCCAATTTGTATGCTGAATAGGTTCATTAGCCTCCAGACCATAGTTGAAATACTTATTAACCAGACCACAAAGGCACTGAATTTGTTAGGAGATAAAGCCGCTTAGACTAGAAAAGTAGTACTCCAGTAGAAAAAAGACAAATCAGACCTAGAGGGATTGGAGACTGAGAAAAAGGTGGTTGAGGAAATGTATCAAGAATTGTGTGAGAGGTCTTCAAAGTTTAACAAATAAAGAGGGGGGATTATATGGGATAAACTGAATGAAGACTCTTTCATAAGGATGTGATTTAGACCTGTGTCCTAATTATGACTTGAGACTTGAGAGTATCTAATTTTAATTTGGGTATATTGTACCACATACAATTAACAAATATTTCTTTTATGATAATAAGGTTGGGGTAGCAATTCCTAGTTTGAAATAAACATGTGACAAATTCCAATGGCCATTCTCTTAGGCAAAAAGTAGATTTATTTAGGAGAAGAGATTACAGGCAAAATAAGAGGTAAAATAGGCACAGAGGGGCAAATATGAAATAAAGTTGGGAGAACATAAAGTTAGTAAAGAAAAAACAAGTTCTCCAGGGGAATGCACAATTAACCAGGAGAAAGGAATTTCTCTATGAGGTGGGAATAAGCTATTGAGTGGCAGATTAAAATCATAGAGGAGTTTAACAGACTAACCAGAGTTAACTATTATAGTAAGGAGAAAGCTGCCATTAGAGGGAAGACAATATGAGGAGGGAGAGAGAGAGAGTAACGCCATAGTGGGCTTAGTCCTGAAAAGAACTTAGCAAAGATCTTCATCATGAATAGATCTTTTACAGGCAAAACACAGCCTTGCTGGTTTCTTAAGGAAATCAGAGAAGTAAAAGGAGGAACTCAGATGGATGGATCAATGAGTCAGGTAGAATGTACCTAGCAGACCAGGTCCCAAACCCATCTAAAGATAAGTTAATCAATATCTCAAAGGTTGTTTAAAGATGCACAGAAGTTGGACATAGACAATGGAGAATGATAAGAATTTCAACCTCACAATCACTCTATACAAACAGGATAGTCTGAGAATTGGTTCTATCTGATAATACTAGATAGACTTTTTGACAGATATAAACATCATTATGCACATTTATTATGTGTTAGACACTAAGATTTAAAGGCAAAAAAAAGAAAGAAATAGGCCTTTCTTCTCAAGGAGATTACATTTTATGGGGAATAATGGCATCAATTTATGTGTATTTTATGTTTACTTATTTGTATAAATTCAATCTCTTCATGTAGATATAAGCTCTTTTATGACAGAGCTTCTCCATTTTCCCTTTGGTATTTCAGTCCTCAACATTTAGTATTATTTGATAAATTATTATTGGATTGAATTGTAAATTACAGCTATGCTTAAAATATGCATTGAAGTTTGAGATAAAGAATAGTCTGTGATTATTGAAAAAAAAAATATTACATTAGCCTTACACCTCAGTGTATCTTAGTACAAAAATTTTCCTATCTTGCATAGTCAGCATATCTGTCTGAACTAAATGTCTGGATACTTTTTAAAAGGCCTCTCTTAGGGACTGATTTGGGAGAGCCCTCACTACCTCAGCAAAAGCTCTAAGGTTTCAGCCTGGGCGTCTCCTGTCTAAGTATGTCTTGACTGACGGGCAGCCTGACCCCAGGGACCTGCCATATGTTTCTTAAGATGCAAGTTATTTCGCACTTTGGGTTCCCAGCTGCTGCCCTTCCCCCTCTTCTGTCCATCTCTGTCTCCTTTGGCTTCATTCCAGTCTCCCCCTCTCACCCATCCCTATTCTCTCTACATTTCTGTTAACTAACTCTTCAGGTCCCTTCTCCAGTCCCTAACTCCACCTCCAGCTCCATGTTTTCCTATAGTTATTTCCTCTTCTCTTTCCCTCTTTTTCCCCCTTCCCAGGATTTTATGGTAGAATCATGTTCTGGGATTGTCTGGCATCTTGGTACACCATATCCTTTGGATTCCTATCCCCATGAACCTATATTTATAGAAATTTCCATATTTCACCTTAGAAATTAAATAGATGGCAGAAAGAAAATGTCTTGCTCCTCTGCTTTGAGGGAGGAGGAGAATAAGGTGATTTTTTTTTTTTTTTTGCCAAAACCACAGAATATTAGAGCTGGAAAGGACCTTACAGAGCATATGGCTCAACCTCTCCACTTTATTCATTCATTCACCCACCTCTCTCTCTATTCACTCTTTAGTTATTTGTTTATTGATTAATTTATTGGAGAATTTTCTTTCCTTTATTGTGAACTTAACAAACAGAACCATTTCCATATGCAAAGAACAAAAAAAAGAGGATTTTGTATAAAATTATGAGTCTACAGGTTATTTATTTTAAAAGTTCATATTACATTTAACACAACAGTACTAATGCTGTCTGTCTCCATCTGCACTTTCTTTTGTTCTCTTCCATATATTTAAAAAATGTTTTATTGCTAATTTATCTCTTCATAGTAGAATGTAAGCTCTTTGAAGATAAGGCCTCTCCATTTTCACTTTTGTATTTCGGTCCTCAACATTTGGTATTATTTGATAAATTATCATTGAATGTAGTTTTTTCTTTCAAAGTTGTTTTCCTTTATATTATTGTTGTTGAAACAGTTAGGTTGCATTGTGAATAGAGACTGATCTCAGGAAGACCTGAGTTGAAATTCTGACTCAGATGCTTCACTTCAACTATAAAATGAGGATAATACCACTTAACTCAGGATTATTGTGAAGATCAAATGACATATTTGTAAGATTCTTAATTCCTGGCACATAATAGGCACATAAGTTCCCTCATTCTTCCGTCATTCTGTTCATTTTATATTATATAATTTCACAGAGGATTTGTAGGTTTCTCTGAGTCCAGCCTTTTCATTATTTATTATGGAAATATTCTATTACATTCATATAATATAATTTATTTGCTTATTCATCCCCCAATTGATAGGCCTCTATTTTGTTTCCAGTTCTTATTTATAACAAGAAGTAATTTTAAAAGTGTGATCACTCTCCTAAATGTAGTGTTCTTTCTCTGTGAGTGTGTCTGTAGCTTACAGGAATACTGGAATGGATACATCTCTAGCTTATCTTCCACTCACCCTTCTCCAAGGGAGTCTTTAATTTCTGCCAAAAAGGGAAGAAGAGGCTAAGGATAGAGGCTGGCTACCACCCTCTTCTCCTCAGAGTGGGAGGAGTGGGTGTTGGACTAGAACTATATCTATCTGTTCCCTTAAATATTATTAATTTAGGGAGTGGGATATTTAGATTCAAGTAAACTTCTGATCAGTATTTCTTTTTTAAAAAATAGTATTTTATTTTTTCAAATACAAAGGAAGCTTTCAATATTCGCCTTTGCAAAACTTGCATCCCAAATTTTCTCTCTTCTCCCTCTTCCCCTCTCCAAGACAGCAAGCAATTTAATATAGGCACAATGTACAATTCTTCTAAACATGTTTATATATTCATCAAGTTGCAACAAAATAAATCAGATCAAAACAACAACAACAAAAATAACAAGCAAACAAACAACAATAAAAGTGAAAATACTATTCTTTGATCCACATTCAACTTCCATAGTTCTCTCTCTGGATGTAGGTGACACTTTCCATCTCAAATCTATTGGAATCACCTCATTGTTGAAAAGAGCCAAGTCCATCACAGTTGCTGATCACTATTTCTGAATGGAGAGGGGGATCCTAAATTTTATATCCAAAGTTTGCCTTCCTTCCAACCAAGTGCAAATTCTACAATGAATGCCATGGCAAATAGCAATGGAATCCATTTATCTAAGTCAATAGCAAAACAGAAATCAAATATAGATATTAGAATATATACCAGACAATGCAGAATGAAGGAAAACTCCCACTGGGAAAAAACTCAGCTCAACTAAGAAAGCATCCCAGATCTGTTCTAAAGGGAAATTCTTGAAATCTCTATAAGTTGGTGATAGTATATGATAAAGATTCTAGATTCTCTCATCTGGACTTTCCCCCACAGTTTTTCTCACTTCACAACCTAAAGAAGGGCTAGCATCATACATCTTCTGTCTCATAGCTAGAAGCTAGAAAAGCTCAAAGAGATGGAAGAGACCTGATTTCTCTTTTCTTATCTCTCACCAACTTCACCTCACCTCAATCAGTGATTAGGCTTGCTCTTCACCGTGGAAGAGAGATTCCCATACCAACAGGCATAGGGACTTGAGTTACAGAAGTAACTTTTCTGTCTTTTCTGTCTTTCTTTGATTTTTTTTTTTGAGAAATGTATGCCTAGTAATGGTATCACTGCATCAGAATATGCACAGTGTGTAGTTCCAAATTGCTTTCCAGAATAGCTGGAACATATCACAGCTGCATTAACAGTGTATTCATTAATGTGCTTGTCCTCCCATGGCCTCTCTAACACTGTTATTTTCTTTTTGTGTCATCTTTACCAGTTTGATGGATTTGAAGCAGAACCTTAGAGTTAAAATCACATAATCACACCCTTTCACTAGTTTATCTATTTGTATCAATTCTTCATATTTCTTAGATATCAGATCTTTAACAGATAAATTTGATATAAAGATTTTTTTTAACTGGGTAACTTTCTATTCTAACTCTATATTGGTTTCATTTGTGCAAAATCTTTTCAATTTGGAATAATTTAAATTATCCTTTTTATCTTTTATAATTGTCTATATCTTTTGTTTGGCAAAAAAGGCATCATCAGTGGAAAAAGTTTAAGAAGTGCTGTTGTAGGTAGACTCCTAAATATTTTATTCATCTTGTAGTTGTTTTTAATGAAATTTCTTGTCTGTATGTGTGGTTTTCTTAAAATTTTTGCTGAGTTTTGCAGATAATGCATAAATACTGATGATTTTGTGGACTTATAGCCTATTATTTACTGAGGTTATTGTTTAAATTAATTTTTTAATTGTCTTTAGAGTTCTCTGAATAAACTGTCATCTCCAAAAGCTATACTTTTGTTTCTTCCTTATATTCTCTCAATTTCTTTTTATTATCTAATTGCTCTGCCCGCCATTTCTATAATTTTTTCAAATAACAGTTATGACAATGGATATCTTTGCTTTTTTCCTGGAAAGGTCTGTGGTTTTCTACCCCCCTCATTTTACAGATGAGTAAACTGAGGCCTAAATGTATTCAAGGTCACGGTTAATAAGTAGGACAACCAAATTTAGAATCTAGGTTTCTTGACTCCCAGGTCAGCATTCTTTCCAACATACTTCACTGGCTCTCAGGTTGTATCTAATTTTTTTGTCCTTGGCAGGGCCCCAAACTCAGTCCTGAGACCCAGGTGATTAAAATGGGATGGGACATGGAGTTTGAGGAGAGGCTAAATGTTATCTTCCTTTTTCCTTTCCCCTTTCTATTCTAAGCCCTTCAGTCATCTGGGGATTGCAGATGACATGAAGTGAACTAGGGAAGGCTGGGAAGAAGATTACAAAGGAAAAACAGAATAAATAGATTAAGAAGTAATTGAAGTGAAAAAGATTGAAGAAGTGAAGAAGATAGTTTGGGGAACAGTTAAGAAAGATAAAGAAAAATAGGTAAGAGAATAATAAAGAAATGTTTGCTGCAGAGAGAAATAGAAGGCCACCTAGAAAACTTGGGACTTCAAGTGCTTTTTACATTTAGTTTTCTTTTAGTTACCTCTTTGAGGTAATCTTTTTTTACTTAGATTTCCTTCAGGTAGAATTGATTATTCTCTGTCCTCTAGATGGAAATGGTTGTTCTCTATCCTTGAGAATCATTCCTTTTTTAAATGGATCTCTGCTTTGTATTATTTTTCTAATTTGTATTGCAATTATATGGCTAGGTCTCTTTTCTTCTACTAAATTATAAGATATTTGAGGGCAGAGAAAATAGCCTGATTTTATATTTGTACTTCCAGAACCTAGAAAGGTTCTCAGCACATAGGTAATTAGTTGTTTGTTGAAGAGAGCTATTAAGTACACAATTCACACATGTATGTATATTTATATTTATGTATGTATACACATTTGTGTGTGTATATATATATATATATGTATGATGTGAAAGTGTACAAAATGCAGCAGTATTAGGTGGAAAGTGAGTATGATTAATTCAATTTTACAGATGATGAAACTGAAACTTGTTCATGATTATGTAGCTATTATCTCTCCAAGGTGGTAGTGAAGCTCAGGAATATGGGTTTAGTCTTCTGCTCAATACACAGTATTTTATAATGTGAGATGATTGGACTAAATAACTTCTAAAATTCCTTCCAGCTTTAAAACTATAATATACTATAACTTTCCTATTTTTTTCCTTTGAGGCAAGTGGGGTTAAGTGACTTGTCCAGGGTCACTTAGGAAGTGTTAAATGTCTGAGACAAGATTTAGACTTGGATCCTCCTGACTTCAGGGCTGGTGCTTCATCTACTGCACCAACTAGCTGCCCCTAATTTTCCTATTTCTTGAGGTGGCTAGGTGGTGCAATGGAGAGAACTCTGGACTTGGAAGTCAGAAAATAGTTTCTGTTCAGTCACTTTCAGTTTTCATGTCTCCAATTGGATTTTTCTTGGTAAAGATATGAGTGGTTGGCCATTTCCTTCTCCAGCTCATTTTACAAATGAGGAAACTGAGGCAAACAGGGTGAATTGATTTGGCCAGGGTCACCCAGTGAGTAGGAGTCTGAGGCCAAGTTTGAATTCAGGAAGATGAGTCTTACTGACTTCAGGCCTGGGTGGCACTCTATCCATTACATTAACTAGGACAAGTAGACCGGAGTACAAATCCTATCTCAGACACTTATTAGCTGTTTGAACTTGGGCTAGTTATTTAATTTCTCTCAATTACTTCATCTGCAAAGTGGGAATAATAATAGCACTTACCTCCTTGGGTTGTGAGGATCAATCGAGATGATATATGCAATGTGCTTTGTAAGCTTCGATATATTTATTATTATTATTTTTTTTTCTAGGCATGGTGCTTGTGAGCCACGTTAAGTGCTTTTCTCTCCTCAGGCATGATTAGGACAAATCAATCTCACTTGAGATATGAGAGTAGTTAGAACTATTACCATTTTGCCATCTTGACAAGGGGCATAGCTTAGAGAGGAATTTTTGCCAGCTCTCCTCTCTTTTCTGTCTCATCAGGGACTAGGGACAAACCCCAGGTCAGTCCTTGCTGTCTAGCTTTGGTTACTTTTGGAAAAGATCTTGTGCTGTTGAGAAAGATCAAATTCTCTCAAGCCTCTTTCAGTTCTAAAAATTCTATGAGTCTTCTATGAATGACTTGGAAATCTAGTGTCTTATTATCCTGATAGGCAATTCTCAGGTAGACCCTTAACTAGGAATTTTTTTTTAATTGGGGAATTGATTAAAGCCTCTATTGTACAGTGATACTTCCCCTTCCTTAGTTTCCAGTTCTTCTAAATCACTAGTTCTTGACCTGGGATCTAATAAACTTGTTGCTTTAAATTTTTTTTTTTTTGATAGACTGTGTGTTTTGGTCAATAGGCCACAGACTAGTGGCCCTGAGGGGGGTATAGGCCAGCAGAAGACCCTGAAGTGAGGCATGGAAAGGAAGCACTCCTCCCACCCTCCTCCCCTCCTCCCCAAACGATGTCAGTACTCTGGGGCAAAATCCCTTTTCCTGACATTACTTAGGGCTCTGATCTCAGGGACCTGAGGACGTGCAAAACGAAGCAAACATTTGGCAAACATTTTTTTGAATGAATGAATGAATGAATGTGAGAGAAGTTCAGTGACTTGAGTTTGTGGAGGCTCATGATTTGGAAAATCTGGAGGTCATGGTACTGGTGAATAAGGGGACCCGCCCTAGAGTGGATTCATTATACTTCAGACTATCTATTTTCATTGTGGGGTTCAGGGCAGGAAAATTGAGCCCCCTGGATAGTGTTGAGAGTGGAGGGCACAGAGAAGATCTCTGCCTGAAAGGAATGCGTATCAGGCAACCCCCGCCCAGGAGGGGCTAAAAAAAGCCCCAAACTCCCCTGAGCTTTGTGTGTGGGGTTATCAGCTGCTATGTGTTGGCTCAATCACTGTGGTCAGACTCTGGCATTTTTAAGGGGGCCCTGGTCCCTTATCCCCTCTGTGTTTCTCCCAGTCAACAGGAAGAGGGCAGCCTGTTCTTGGCTTGGATGCCAGGGGTATGGTGGAAGGAGAAGGTGGGGGTTGGTGGTCCCAAATCTGGTGACAATGGATAATTGTCAGCTGGACCCTGTGGGTTTCTTCCTTTTATAGTCAGCGACAGTTGTTCTTGCTCTGGCCCAACCCCTCTGGGGTGGAGGTGGGGGCTCAGGTCCTTGATATAAGGGACAGAGAAAGCCTTGGCTTCTGTCTTCCAGGCTCTTGCTTCCTCTTAGGGTTTCCAGTTCCTCCAGAGATCCCAGCACCATGCCTCCCAAGAAGCCTGAGCCCAAGAAGGAGGCCGCCAAGCCAGCCTCAGCCCCAGCCCCAGCCCCAGCCCCAGCTCCTGCTCCAGAAGCCCCCAAGGAACCTGCCTTTGACCCAAAGAGTGTGAAGGTGAGATGCAAGTAGTTGGGAAGTGGGGGATTGAGAATCTCTTCTTCCTCTGGAAGGGTAGGGTGGGAGTACATATTGGGGAAGAACATTTCTGCCCTAAATTAACCCCTTAGTAGGACAGAACACTATGGTGTATCTGTCCTAGGGAACAGGAACCTAGGAATATTATACTATTTTTATCTTTTTTCATGTCTTGAACCTCTCTAGAAGTTTGCTGAAGCCTAGGGACTGCTTCTTAGAAGAATGGTTTTAAATGTATAAAGTAAAATACATTAGATTATGAAGGAAGTGAATGATATTAAAATACAGCTTATCAAAAAAAATTAAATAATAAGAAGTTCACTAGATCCTAGGTTAAGAACCACTGATATAGAGGAACTGGAAGCCAAAGAAGGGGGAAGTATCACTGTACAATAACCCTAGGATTTAAGTCACTCAGGTCACTCAAGAAGCATTTACTGAGTGCCTGTTATGTTTGAAACACTATTTTAATGACTTTGGAAAATACAAAGAAGTTTCTCATTTTTTTTTTTAAAGACAGTTCCTGTATTTGTGAATCTACTGCTTTAGTTGGGCTAAAATAGACATATACAGTCACAAAGAGATTACTTACCCTACAAACCAGTGTATGAAAAGCACCGAGTGTATAGTTCATGGGATTAATAATAGACCTTAAAAGCCTTAATAGACCTATTTATTTTATAAAAATGAAAATTGAGCATCAGAGGCAGGAATTACTTGCCCAAGGTCATACAGACTAGCAAATCATAGCGTCAGGATTTGAATCCACGTCTTTAGTCATTACATCTGGTGCTTTTTCAACTATACCATGTTTCTTATGTAATAAGAGCTAGAGGGGCTCAAAGGAGAGATGGAAAGATCTTTATATGCTGGTCAGGAAAAATTTACTAGAATAGGGAACATTTGGGTTGGCTCTTAAAGAGAAATTTAGACATTCTCTCCCTATTCTCTATTAGTCTTTACATTCCTGGTGCTTCCAATGGTAATTCTAGGACAACTATAGCTGATCACTACTGTGGCTATGCTCAGCATGTTGATGGTACTGCCCCCATATCAAATTGGACATTATGTGTTTGTGTATATGCATATATTTTAAAATGATATTTTATTTTTCAAATACATGCAAAGATGGTTTTCAACGTTTACCTTTGCAAAATCTTGTGTTCCAAATTTTTCTCCCTCTTGTACTTCTTTCCCCCTCCCAAAACACTAAGCAATTTGATATAAGTTAAATGTGTGCAATTCTTCTAAAGATATTTCCATATTCTGAGAAAAAAAATCAAATTAAAAGGGGAAAAACATGAGAGAAAACAAGCAAACAAACAACAAAAAAAGGTGAAAATACTATGCTTTGATCCAGTCAGTCTTCATAGTTCTTTCTCTGGATGTGGATAGCACTTTCCATCACAAGTCTTTTGGAATTGCCTTGAATCACTTCAATGTTGAAAAGCTAAAAAATTTCTACCATGTCTTTTTTCTTTTGAGGAACCTCCACCATTGGAGTGAGCAATGGTAGCATATGGCTGCTTCTAGGGTTGAACCTGGAAAAGGAGAATCTCTTTACCTTTTCTCTCTTGCTTTCAGCCCCCACATGGGAATGTTTCTTCCCTCAGAACAGATGTGTCCCCCACTAACCTGACTGCTTGATTTCTCTAAGCTCACAGGCCAGGCTGTGGAAGGAATTAGTTTGCAAGGGGAAGCTAGAAAAAGGAGTGGGGAGTGGTAGAGGTGGCCAAGAGGCTCCTCAGGGGAATGGAGCAATTTTAAACCTCCACACCAAAATGAGGGAGGTCAAGCAGTCATTGGTATGGAGAGCTATTTATAACTGGACTGGGACTTGGAGGGGTGGGACAGGAGATGAGGGAGTCCAGCCCTCAGAACACAGCTGGGGATAGTCAGGGATGGAGGGAAGATGGGTAGGGCCAGGATTAGTCTGGACTCAGTCCTAATGGGGTCCAGAGACTTTTGCATGCCATGTGTCTCTTTCCCTTTTTGGGCAGAGCCTGGCAGGTACAAATACATTCATCATGACAGCCCTTTGCTATTATCTTTATCATGTTGGGATTAAGCACCACTCCATTTGGACAGCCACTGCCAGGCTGGGCTCTCTAACCATCCAGCGGTGCCTTCTTTGACCCTGGCAACTATTTCAGCATATGAGTCAGTAAAACCACTCACCACCTCTCTCTGGATCTTCCTCTCTCCCAGGTATTTTTTCTTTCTTTCTTTCTTTCTTTCTTTCTTTCTTTCTTTCTTTCTTTCTTTCTTTCTTTCTTTCTTTCTTTCTTTCTTTCTTTCTTTCTTTCTTTCTTTCTTTCTTTCTTTCTTTCTTTCTTTCTTTCTTTCTTTCTTTCTTTCTTTCTTTCTTTCTTTCTTTCTTTCTTTCTTTCTTTCTTTCTTTCTTCCTTTCTTCCTTCCTTCCTTCCTTCCTTCCTTCCTTCCTTCCTTCCTTCCTTCCTTCCTTCCTTCCTTCCTTCCTTCCTTCCTTCCTTCCTTCCTTCCTTCCTTCCTTCCTTCCTTCCTTCCTTCCTTCCTTCCTTCCTTCCTTCCTTTCTTTTTGGTATATATCAAACCTTATTTGTCACTGAGGTTTGAAATCTCTCAGCCATCCTTGACTCCTCTCTTATATGTCCCCACCCCATCTAATTCAATTCTCCTCTTTCCTCCTCAATCCTCCCTTCTCTTCTCCCCTCCCTTTCCCTCTCCTCTCCCCTCCCTTTCCCTCTCCTCTCCTCTCCCCTCCTATCCCATCACACAAAATATCCCATTTTACAAAACCCTTTTGGCAGTCTGGTGAAACCTATGGATGCCCTGTCAGGATAATATTTTTAAATGCACAAAATATATAATAAATTATATTAAAATATAATCATCAAAAGATTTTCTAAAATATATTTTGTTTTTCTAAATACATGCAAAGATAGTTTTCAGCATTCACCTTTACAAAACTTGTGTTTCATTTTTTCTCTCTCCCTCTGTTCTCCTCTATCCTCTCCCTTAGACAGCAAACAATCCCAATATAGATTAAACATATGTATATCAAATATACATATTTATAATATGTAATACAATACATATTATATTGTAATACAAAAATACGATATAGATTAAACATATGTATATTAAATATATACACTTCTGAACATGTTTCCACATTCGTTATGCTGTGCAAGAAAACTTAGATCAAAAGGGGAAAAACACATGAAAGAGAGGGAAAAAAAGCCAAGCAAACAAGCAACAACAATAAAAAGTGAAAATACTATGCTTTGATCCACATTCACAGTTCTCTTTCTGGATGTGGACGGCTCTTTCTATCACAAGTCTATTGGAAATGCCTTATCAAAAGATTTTAAAAACAAGTTCACAGACCCTAGGTTAAGAGATGGTTACCCAATGCTTTGTTATCCAATACTCCCAAACACGGTGCTTACCATTTTGTAATCCCCCTTCCTATACCCTGTGCTGTTGGCATGCCTTAAAAGTGCTGAGAAACTGCTTGTTCTTAAATGTGCCCATTGTAAATTCATTCACATTGTTCTTAGGTATAGAAAATCGCTTCTTTCATATTTTGTGAAATGGTGAAATGTCAGCCCAACAAACTGAATTCTGCCAGATTTGAAGTTGGGGAGTCTCAATGATGCTCTCTAAGTTTGGGAGGGGAAAGCAAAGAATCTATAATTACACCATCTTTCAGCACCAATCTCCTCCCCTACTCTAAGCCATCCTTTATCTATTTCTCCTGTGTGGTGAAATGGAAAAATAACAGGAGTGGAATTGGAGAACCAGGAAATCTAGTTCTGCCATCTATGTGACTTTGGACAAGTCACTTACCTCTATAAAATAAGTACCTTCATTTATAGTATGAGAGGGTTGGACTAAAAGCTCTCTAAGGAGTTTTCCAGTTCATTATCTAATTCAATGATTCTATGAACTTTTATGAGTGTTATCTGAAAATGGGAATAATAATAAGTCAAATAAATTAATAGAGGTCGGCATGACGTAAATAGAGAACAGACCTTGAAGCCAAGAAGATCTGGGTTCAAGTCCTACTTCTAATACCCACTAGCTGTGTTACCTTGGCCAGTTAGTACTATCTATAGTCAATTCTCTGATATCTATACTTGAAGAGATGTTGATTTTCATTGGTAGAGGAAGTATCCTCACACGACAGTTTTCTTTACCATTGAAATCACAGGTTGAGATTTTTATCCAGTCCCTATTTCTATTCAATCCTTAATTAATAAGCATTTATTAAGTAACTATATCTTATAAAGCCTATACTAGGTGATAAGGATATATAGTTTCTGACCTCAAGGTGCTTATAGTAGGGGAGACAAATGTGCATCTGTAGTTGCTATTGAATTGCATCTGACTCTCTTACCCTGTGGATTGTAGCATACCAATATTCTATATGAGTTTTTTTGGGGCAAAGATACTAGAGTGTTTTGTCATTTCTTTTTCTAGTGAATTAAAGCAAACAGAGGTTAGTTAAGTGAATTGACCAGGATCACAGAGCTAGTAAATATCTAAGGCTGGATCTGAACTTGAGTCTTCCTTCCTTCCTTCCTTCCTTCCTTCCTTCCTCCCTCCCTCTGTCTCTCCCTCTCTTCCTTCCTTCCTTCCTTCCTTCCTTCCTTCCTTCCTTCCTTCCTTCCTTCCTTCCTCCCTCCCTCTGTCTCTCCCTCTCTTCCTTCCTTCCTTCCTTCCTTCCTTCCTTCCTTCCTTCCTTCCTTCCTTCCTTCCTCTCCTTCCTTCCTTCCTTCCTTCCTTCCTTCCTTCCTTCCTTCCTTCCTTCCTTCCTTCCTCTCCTTCCTTCCTTCCTTCCTTCCTTCCTTCCTTCCTTCCTTCCTCTCCTTCCTTCCTTCCTTCCTTCCTTCCTTCCTTCCTTCCTTCCTTCCTTCCTTCCTTCCTTCCTTCCTTCCTCTCCTTCCTTCCTTCCTTCCTTCCTTCCTTCCTTCCTTCCTTCCTTCCTTCCTTCCTTCCTTCCTTCCTTCCTTTCTTCCTTCCTTCTTTCTCCCTCTTTCTCTCTTTTTCTCTCTTTTTTCTCTTTCTCTCTCTTCCTTCTTTTCTTCCTCTCCTCTCCTCTCCTCTCCTCTCCTTTTCTCTCTTACCTGCCAGTAGAGAGATGTTAGCAGACTGAGGAGAATCAGGAAAGTCCTGAAGTAGAAGTGGCTTAAGGTGGGTCTTGAAGGAAGCTAGAGATTTAAAGAAGTACAGGTGATATGGGGCACAGCCTTTGCAAACTCATGGAGACTGGAGATGAACTGTGTTGTATGACAAACAGTAATGAGTCCAGTTTGGCAGGACGATAATGTATCTGAATAGTAATAATGTATAATAAGGCCAAAAAGGTAAGTTGAAGTCAGGTTATGAACAGCTTTAAATGCCAAACAGAGAAGCGTATTGTTAATCTTAGAGTTGACACTGGAGTTTACTGAGTAGGGGAATGACACAGTCATACTTCTGTTTTAGTAAAGTCACTTTGGCAGTGAATTATACATTGGAATAGGAGACAGAGAAACAAGTTAGATTACTATAGAAGTCTAGGGAAGAGATGATGAGAGTCTAAACTCAGGTGATGGCTAAGTGAGTAGAGAGGAGAGGATGAAAGTGAGAGAGATTCGAAAATTCAGAATGTCCAAAATAGAATTCATTTTCTTTACCTTCAAATCCATTCTTCTTCTTCTTCTCCCCCCTCCCCCCCCCCCAGGCTGGGGTTAAATGACTTGCCCAGGGTCACACAGCTAGGAAGTGTTAGGTGTCTGAGGTCGGATTTGAACTCGGGTCCTCTTGAATTCAAGGCTGGTGCTCTATCCACTGCGCCACCTAGCTGCCTCCAAAACCATTCTTCTTATGAATTTATTTGTGTGAGAATATTGCCATCCTTCTAATTACTGAGGTTTATAATCTTTGTCATCCTTGACTCCTCCTTCTTCCCCAATCCCCTCAATTCACTGGTTCCTTCCCTACTCCTCCCCTTTCTTTTTTTCTCCCATTCCATTATATTCCATGAAATATATTATCTTATTCCTTAGCAAGCTAGCACCTAGGGAGATCCAGGCTTATATCTAGCATACCCTTTAAATACAATAATTGTAGTTTCCATTCCATTAGTAGCCTTGACCACTCTGTTCTTTCCTTCCCCACAGATTGATTTCACTGCTGACCAGATAGAAGGTGAGTACTACCCCTGCTTCCCTCCCATTGCTATGGCCTTTATCCCTTTTCCTGATGAGCACCAACACCTCCGTAGAGAAGGCCTGTCTGTATTCTCCAAGTCTCTCAGAATCTCTTAGTTGCCCAGTCCTCTAGCCAAGTCATTTTGAAACTTAAGAAGTGTCTGTGGTCAGTTGCTACAATCCTCATGTTCAAGCCAGTTAACTATGTCTTCCTAGGGTTCACTGATCTAGGAGACAATTTTACCCTATCTGATTTTTGGTATAGAAAGAAAGAGAGCTTTTACTTTCCCTTCATCCAGCCCAAGGCAATTCTGACATCACTACCCTCTTCTCCAAATTCCCCCTAGAAAATCTTCTAAAATGGTACTATACTAGATAGCAAATTTAATATTGAACTCCTAAATCTCTCACTTGTCTTTTATTCTCCTTTCCCTTTTGGGCTTCAGTTATCCCAGCTAGGGTCCCCTTCATAGTCAAGTCCTCAGGCACTTTGAAAAGTGATATCACCTACCTATCACCAGGTGCCAACAGTAGTTCCAAAATAAAGAGGAGACCTCTATTATCTTTGATTTCAGGGACCTCCTCCAACTCCATAAATGCCTTAAAGGCAAAAAGATCTTAGACTCTTGTGTCTAGAAAGAACCTTGAGGGATCATCTGGTCCAGTTAGCCAACAAGTCAGTCAATACATGTCTATTAAGTATTACTTCTGTGCCAGACACTGAGCCAAGTGCCCTCGTTGCCCACTTTTTGATGGAGAAGATGGAGAGAACTATGTACAAATAAGATATCTATATAGGATAAACTGGGGATAACTGGCAGAGGGGAGATAGTAGCATTAAGGAGGTTGGAAAAGGCTTCTTGTAGAAGATAGAATTTCAAGTAAGCCTTGAAGGAAAATGGAGTGGGAAGTTGATGAAAAAGAAGAGGATTCTTTTAGGTAGTCAAGAAAAGTATCAAGGTAAAATGGAAAAACAAACAGTGGCAGCTAGGTTGCACAGTGGATAGACCCTGGAGGCAAGAGGACCTGAGTCCAAATATCACCTTAGACACTTACTAGCTGTGTGACCTTGGACAAGACATTTCATCCTAATTGCCTCTGGGAGGAAAAAAAAAAGAAAGAAAAAGAAAATATTGGTTTTGAAATCAGAGGAGTGAGGTTTGATTCTTGACTCTTCTGTTTACTAGCCCTATTATCTTGAACAAACCAATTCATCTCTCCAGCTTTCACTTTCCTCATCTGTAAAATGGAGTGATTGAACTCAATGGCCTTTAAATGTGCAACAGAATGCTCTTATGTCCATTTTTAAAGGAGTTGATTTTAGCGCTTGATTTTGGGATATCTCAAACTTTTTCTGTGGGATATTGGGAAATTTATAAAGTAAAACTAATTTTTAAAAATTCATCTGTATATAAGGGAATGTTGAAGGATCAACCTGTGATAGCTACAACTGTGACAACTTTAAAGTTTATTATCCAAGACTACAGCTAAAAGGGGCAGCAAAGTGGGCAGCTAAGCACTGGACTTGGAATCAAGAAGACTCATCCTCATGAGTAAAATTGCCCTTAGAAGCTTCTTAATTGTGTAATTCTAGGCAAGTCATTCAACCCTGTTTGCCTTAGTTTCCACACACTATAATATGAACTGGAGAAGGAAATGGCAAACCACCCTGGCGTCTTTGCCAAGAAAACCCCATATGGAGTCATAGGCAGTTGGACATGATTGAGACTATTCAAGGCAACAACAAGCCAGTTAACAAAGCAAACTGAGATTTAAATCCTGGTCTTCTGTCTCTGCTTCTCATGTTCTTTCTACTATTACATGCTATCTCTGTTTAAATATCTTCAGGGTTTATGATACACTAGCCCACTGCAGTGGATTATCACTGACCATGAAAACATCTTTCTTGTATCCAACTAGAATCCTTTCTGACTTAATTTTGACACATTGCCCTTTGTTTGATATTCTTTGGACACAAAGAACTATCTGCATGCGGTTCTGTGGAAAGAACTGCAGCCTGGGAGTCAACAGATGGATTCTAATCCCAAGCTCTGCTACCACTTTAGATGTGTTGTTGTGAGCCAGTCACTTAAGCAGTGTGGGTCTCCATTTCTTCACCTGTAAATTGAGAAGAGGCTGGGAGATCACTGAGGTGCCTTTTAGCGCTGACATTCTATTTTCTATTCAGCATCCTTCTCTAAAAACCTTCAAATAGAAGGGAATAATTAAATGACCTCTTAACCCCCTCTCTAAGCTTAAACGATGTGATCCTTTTAATAGCCTTTCTTCATCTGAGACACTCTCCCAATTCTCTGAACCTTTTAAAGTATGGTGACCAAAACTAACCATGCAGAACACTCAAATCAAAGTCTGACTAATGCAGAGTACCAAGGAAGGATTAGGACTTAGCCCATGGGTATATGTCATGCTCCTTTAAATAAACTCCAAGACTAGGCTGAACTTTTTACTGCAGTCACAGGGGCTGACTCACATTCATTTTGGGCACTAATCAGTCTGCGCATTAAGCCAAGAGGGAATATATAGGGAGAAATGATTCAATAGTAAGGTAGAGTTGATTTCCCTCTTTCTCTCCTAAACTTCCTTAGCAGAATTTCATTATTAATTATATAAGGGGTCCACCAGAGTTGGGGAATATAACATATATGAGGATCATGGGATTTTAGAATTAGAAGGATTTTTTTTTAGGGTCCACTTAGGTGTATGAAAAAATATTTTGATAACTGCATAATTGCATAATTGATTTCATTTGTAAACCCATATAACTTATTTGCTATCTTTTGGCATTTTCTTGGCAAAGATACTGAATGCTTTGCCATTCCCTTTTCCAGCTCCCTTTATATATGAAGAAAGTAAGGCAAATTGACCAGTGTCATACAGCTAAGTATCTAAAGCTGGATATGAACTCAGCTTTTCCTGATGCTCTTTCCACTATGCCATCTAGCTGCTACCATGTATCTTATTTAATGCACTTAAAAAAAGATCTTATGAGAAGGGATGAGTAGATTTTACCAGATTGCCAAAAGGGTTTTTATTACACAAAAAAGTTAAGAATTTCTGCTTTAGAAAGAGAATATAATGGATGGAGAGAAGGTTGTATAGACAGAAAGTTCTGAATTTATGTTTTGCCTCTGATACATATTGGCTGTGTAACTCTGGACAAATTGCTGAATTTCTTAGTTTAATGGATAATTCTCTAAGTAACTCTTAAGAGTTTTCTCCTCCAGGTGTTCCTTATACCAATGAAGTCATAAGCCTACCCTTGAATCTCATCTTTCCTATTTTCCAGATAAATCATAGAATTTTCAAAATAGAATTCAATTGCAAAATACATTTATTTAATCACAAAATCACCTAAATGTATCAGGTGCTAGACAGATAAAAATGAGGGAGATTCTACTCACTGAGCCTTTATAGTCTACTTGATGAAAACGACATGCAAACACGAAGAAATGCAAAATCTATACATAATAAATACATAGTAATGTCATGCATGGTAGGTGAAGTTCTAGTACCTTGAAGAAATAAGAAAAGTTTCTTTAAGAGGCTAGACATCAAAGGGCACTAGGAATTACACCAAATTAAAGTGAGGAAGAATATTCCTTCAATCTTAGGCAAAAGCTTGTAAAAAGGTATGAAGATGGGAGCTGGGGATCAGAGGCAATCTGTTCAGAACCTTATCTGCAGTTTTCTCAACAAGTGGTCATCCCCCTTCCCGTAAAGACTTTGAGTAAGGGGTGATTTTCTACAAAGACATGATGACTTATTGTTGGGAACTTTAGGGATAATGAATTTCCTAGCTACTTAAAGCACTACAAAGATGTGGCATTTTAGAATTAGGTGGAAAACCCTTAATGGTTCCTAGGTTCCATCTTAGGACAGAGCAAGGGGGTAAGGTGCTGCAGCTATTAAAAGAAATACCAGGTTTCTCAGGTGTGACTCCTCAGGAAACATCCCTCTAGTGAGGGATGGGGAAGGATGGGATTCTTGGTATCATGGAGATCTCACCCATGTGTTAGCTAGCATCACAAGTCACAACAAGGTGAACTTATGGTTTGGTATCTGGTAGCCTTTGGCTCTTTTATGTTTCCTTTGTGTTATCTTAGGTGTTCCTCTAATTCAAAACTGCTGTTATACTTTCTCAGAAGATTGATACTTAAAATACCAAAATATGAAATATTTGGGAATTTGCTGAATTAGCATTCTTCCTTCATCTTGGCTCTGCCATATCCAAATAATTCCCTCTAGGTAAATGCCTTCTGTCCACACTGGCAAATATATGCTTCTGTGGCCATGAGCTCACAATTTTGCCCATGTAGGCGCATGGCACTTTCCCCATTTTTTCCATAGGAAACCTAGGAAATGGGCTTCTCACATTATCAGTTGAAAGAAGAGAAAGATAAAAAAGCATGGTCATTCCTTTTTTAACTTCTACTGGGTCAGCAGCTATTCCTACTCAGTGGCCAATAAGGAGACTATTTAGACATCTCAAGATATAGGTCCTTCAGTCCTGAGCCACACTTGTGCCCAGAAGCTCTTTCAGGGAATTCAACATAATACCTCCTGTAACAATTTTCCTCCTCCGTCCATATAAACCAACAATAGGCAAAGAAATATAAACAGACATTCAGCCAGGACATGCAGGTGTAGTTCTCTAGGTTCTAATGGGAATACACCCTTGTTGTTAACAGTAACTGGGAATAAACAGTTCATTATATCTGAAAAGCTATCTTCCTTTCTTAAAAATGTTTTATATAAAATTCTCCCAAAAAGGCAGGCCGTTGTGTGTTTACTTCATCCCTGTTCTGGGCTCCATGACTAAAAGCTACTCATATTCTTTAAAATATTAACCAGTATAGTCTAATCAATCCCTCAGGGTCCAAGGCCTAGTCAGAGCTCCAAACACTTAAGACAGCCATTCTTATCCTGGACCCTAAGCTTCTAACTAAGCTTAAGATTTCATTACCTTTTGGGGATGCCCTTTTGAACCTCTCTAGATCTTTTTTTTAAGAGAAACTGTTATCTAGCTATACTTTCCTCAGCTTATATTTGTGAAGTTAATTTTCTGAAACCAAGGGAGTAAACTGAGGCCCAGGGAGAAGTAACCTGCCCAGAATCATATAGTAGTAAATTTGGATTCAAGTCTTCTAATACTCTTTCTACTCTACCAGTACCCAAATAGACTTCTAGCTTCCATCTCTCTCTCACTGATAAGGTAGTCTCATAGGGTTCTTCCATATAGGTCCACATTTTTTATTTAATTTTTTAGTGATTGTCTCAATAAATATGAGTAAGTATACTGTGTTTATTTTTAAAATTAGAGATATGTTTTCATCATTTATAGGGTTATAAATGAGAAACTTCTACCATTGTAATTAAGAAAATTCTCTGCAATTTAAGGTTACTGAAAATTGCCTGCCATTAAGAGGTTTATTCAGTGTCACATATCTATTATGTGCCATATCTTGCTGACTCTGAGGCTGCCAGAGCATACAACCTCTCCACATTAATCTATCTGTTAGTTTATTCAGTTACTTCTTACTAACGAACTAATGAGGGAGGAATGGAAAACAAGCAGACTGAATTAAAGTCTGAGTTAGAGAATACTCTGAAAGAAATGTAGTATTATTACTTCCAAAGGACTGCATGTACTTTCACTTCAAATAGAAATGCCTTGGAAGGGATGGTAAAATGTCAGATAGTCTGCCTTTGAAAGACCTGCTTTTATACCCATAATGATTTGTAATTTGTCAATTCTTGTAAATCAGTGAGTGATTCTAAAGTATTTGATAGATTTTTTAAAAAATTAGTTTGTTCTCTAGGGGCTTTGAACATTCGCCCTGCGTTCTGATTTTTTACAACAATAAATAATAAATATATATTTATAATTTAGCAAGTCTTTCTTGCATGATGTATATTTCAGCTATTCAGCCTTTGGGGATTATCACAAATTTTGAATTGGAGTTTAAATTAACAAGGTGGATTAGCATTTTCCTTGGGCCCCAAACTGCCTTAAGTTGATCTTAGTCTTGTTCTCTGTGACTCTGAGGACTCTGCTTTAGATCACAAGCCAATCCTTCCGGATACTTAAAGTCTTATGTACCATGACTATAGCTATAACTGTAACTAGGGCAGTGTGACCAGGACTTTGCTCCAGATTGATAAAATTAAAGGATTCTGACAGCAACTTTCTGGAGCATGTTTCTCCCTTCTGCTGGCTAGACCCTAAGTAAACTCTTCTCTGCCCAAGGTATTCATACCTTCCTGACTCCCAGTCCAGCATTCTATCTGTTACATCACCCATTTGCCTCCAGTAGTCCCTGACTATTGTGTGGAACAGTGGCTCTTTAGGTAGAAGACCTGTGTTCAAATCCCAGCTCTCACAATTTCCTTTGTGATCTAGGACAAATCCCCTAATTTACCTGGCTCTCAGTTTATAAAATTAGGGGGTTGAATAAGTGTCCTTTGAGGTCCTTTCTCTGAATCTGTGAGATTTACGATGCCCTGTTTGGCACAAGAGTTGTACTTGCCATATTCTCTCTCTGCAGAGTTCAAGGAGGCTTTCTCACTGTTTGATCGGACGCCAACTGGAGAGATGAAGATTACATATGGACAATGCGGGGATGTGCTACGTGCCCTGGGCCAGAATCCCACAAATGCTGAGGTCCTCCGGGTACTGGGCAAGCCCAAGCCTGAAGGTCAGGATCAGGGTCAAGGATATCAAAATCTTACCTCTCTGTGTCTTCCAATATCTAGGGCTACATCTAGGGCTACACTAGGCTTCCTTACACAAATAGTCTCCCCATCTTCCTGTTCTCTTTCTCTGCTTTCCATAATTCCCCTTTTTTCTTCATCATTATTCACTTTCTTTAAAGATCTTTCCCTGACCTATCTCATTTTTATCCTTCCATTAGTCAATTAGTCAGTAAACATTTACTAAGCACCTATTATGTGTCAAGCACCTGCTAAGTATATTACTGGATATTTCCTAAATCTAAAAATCTGTGTGTCTCCCTAAGGCATAAATAATTCTCTAATTATATAGTTCCTATGATTTCCCACTAATGATAATTTTCTTGAATTCTTCTCAAGTCATTTTTTTTGTATTTGGTTCCCTAATTAAAATGTGAATTTCTTGAAGGCAGAGTGTTTTCTCTGTGACCTCTGACTTGGAGGCTTAATATAGAGCTGTGCATATAGTACACCTTCAAATGTATGTTTGTTAAATAATTAACTATTCACCCATACCTTATTTCCTCTGCAAGACAATCTCTGCTTTGTTCTCATGTCCCAGAAGGAGGCAGACACTCATGTTGGAATCCAACCATGTCACAGTAAAGCTGACGACATTTTCATCTTTACCCTGAGAGTCAGGATGGCTTTCTCCTGACCTTCCATTTCCCTTGCTCCCTCTCATTGCCTTCCTCCTTGGTTCTGGCTTTAGAACCAATTGGCTCTTCCTTCATGGGAGCTGAATAAAGACTGAGGAACTATAGGAAACAGGGAGCTAGGGGACTAGTATTTTGTCTGGGTATAATGTCACCTCTAGTAGCCATCTCTGTTGAGCCTGAGAATGGTCTGGATTATAGGATTGGGAGCACAGGGTCCTATTAGAATCCAGATTGAATTTATTTTGACATTCCCCACCATCAGCAGCTCCCATTCCTATTTTCCTTACTTGCCTTTAGTCAATTTTGTAGAGTTACCATATCCATGCCGTTCCCAGAAGTAGATGAGACATTCATTTATCTAGGATTAGTTCTTGGAAAGGCAGAGTAAAGATAAATTCTCCATCTGCAATGGGATGCCCTATCTTAACATCTCTCTTCTCTCTTCCTCTAATCTCTCTCCCTGAAGAGATGAATGCTAAAATGCTGGACTTTGAAACGTTCCTGCCCATCTTGCAGCATATCTCCCGCAACAAGGATCAAGGGACCTATGAAGACTTTGTGGAGGGGCTTCGAGTCTTTGATAAGGAGAGCAATGGCACTGTTATGGGTGCTGAACTGCGCCATGTCCTTGCCACGCTGGGTATGAGCTTTGGAGGAAGGGAAAGACAATTGTGGTGGGATGGGATGAGGAGAGAGCAAGAGGAGAAGAAGAAGGAAGATTAGGGACAAAGGAGAAAGGGTTAAATTAAAGTTGGAACTCATCCCCCTAGACACATGAATGGCCCCTCCCCACACTCTCTTTTATTCAACATAAAGTCTTTAAAGAAGAGGAGGACAGAGATATGAGATTTGGGAGTCAGGATACCAGGCTTCTAGTCCCCTGATCTACTTCTAATCTGCTCTATGACCATGGGCAAGTCACCAACCAATGTTTCCACATCTATAAAGTGAAAGAGTTAGGTTTTTATGATCTGTAATGTCCCTTCCAGCTCTAACTTTTTTTCATATAAACCTGTGATAGTAGTTACTAGTTTGGAATAAGAGAGAGGAGCTCTCTGATTTCTGTTCTGCCCTTGCCTCTCACTGGGGCTCTCATCTTTTAAATCCTATCCATCCTTTCTTGTATCTGAAGCAAGGTAGGCTAAAGCTCCAGAGTCAGGAAATGTCTAATCTTTGACTTTGCTTTCAGTACTTTTCTTTCAAAATCCTTATGAGAGATTTGGGGAAGATTCTGTTTTTATGCCACCTTATAGATGACTAGGGAAGCTATGGAATGGAAAGGGGGCTGGGCAATACCTATTCTCTGCCGTCAATGACTTTAAACTTGTTCCAGGTGAGAAGATGACTGAATCAGAAGTGGAACAGCTGATGGCTGGACAGGAGGATGCCAATGGCTGTATTAACTATGAAGGTCAGGAGAATAGGACTAGAGCACTTTCCTCCTCTCAATCCCTTCCTGCTACCCTAACTCCATCCTTTCTAAATTTCTTCTATCTACGCTACTGGAAAATTGAAACCTGAACCCAAATGGGGGCAGATTGGGCTTTGTCTCTAGTCTTAGTATCATCTTGATGAAAATGAGATCTGCAATTCTGGGAGTTGAATAGGAGATCACCCAACTCGGAGAGTCCATGAAGTGAAGAAGGAATCCCTAGCTGCATGAGATAATCTTTCCCAGGCAGGAGAAGAGGGTTAGAAAGGAGCAGTTAGAGGGAAAGTTTAGAATCAGGGAGTTGGGAGGGACAAGAAAGGAGTAGAGGGAAAAGGAACCATACCAGGATTCTGACTCCCACCTTTTTTTCCTAGCCTTTGTCAAACACATCATGTCTGGATGAATTGGGACCTTCAAGGTAAGTATGAACTCCTCTACAGTTAGAGGCAGGGCCATTTCTAATGGTTCAAGAGCACTGGGGGGCTCAGGAAGCCTCTTGTTCTAGTTATAATGCCCCATTGGCATGGTGCCCATCTACTGGGTATCCCCTCATTCCTTACTCCTTCATAATTCCCCTTTCTAGATTCCTTTCCTCTTTCCTTTGCCCCTGCTCATTCTGCTGCTCACCAAATACACATTGTTGATAACCTTAGTCCCTCTCACCTCACACACATTCCTCCAGGCTTGGATCTTTCTGGCCATCCTGATGGAAAAAGAAAAGCCGGGCCAATGGACTGGAGAAAACCCTCATGTCTCCTCTTGGTCCCATTCTGCCTTCTTTCTCTTGCTATCCACAGCCTCTGTCCATGGATTTTTCCTTTCCCTTGACCCTCTGTCTCTTGCTTCCTCCCTGCCCTAACGTAATAATGCTTGGGAACTTGATAAGGGAGTCACTGCCACTCTCTTCCTCTGTGATTGCCTTTTCAGGTACAAGGTGGCCTTTTATTGCTGTCACTGTATCAGGAGTGAGTGAAGAGCTGTGGAACCGGAGTCAGAGGGACCCAGGCCTGACACCCCATTAGAGTAATGAGAAGTTCTTCAGCTTCACAGCCACCTCTGTAAATAAACAACCAGGCACTATCTTACATAACAGCTTGGAGTCTGTTTTCTGCCATGTTCCTTCCATCCCTGAATTCTCACCTCAGTTTTTCTTTCATGTTCACCAACTAGAATGATGGGGTTTGTAGCTGGAGACTTGGCCAAGTGAGGGGAGAGGCCTGGCTAATAGCTCCAAGGATAATGGCAGGGTCAGAAATTTAATAGGAAAGGGTTTTAGGGAACAGTAATATTTATAGGAATCAGAATTCTGTTCTTATTCACATATTCTGTTTACTCTCATTCTTGCTTCATTGTTCCTTAAGTCTGGTCTAATTGATAGGAAATATATGATTGGGTGTGTGGGGATGGTGGCAGTGTCAGTAATTGTAGCAAGAACTGAGTCCAGACTCAGGATCCTTTCAAGTCCCTCTTTTGGGATGCTTGGGTTCCCATTCTCAGGAGACAAAAGACCATAAACTTGAAGCTGGAAGGGACCTTAGAGGCCTTTTCATTTTACAGAGGTGTAAAAGGAGACCAGAGGGATAGTGTAAGTTGCAAAAGGTCGCACAGGTAATAAGCATTAGGGGTAGTATGTAAACTAATGTTCTCTGACAAAACACCGCTTTCTCCCAGGTGCTATGTCCTGATGCTGTATGTCACTCACTCACTGTGGGCACCACAATGATTCCTAACTATATATGTAATCCCAGATCCAAAACCTACATCCCCCAGTAGGATGTAAGGTCCTTTAGGACACAAATTGTTTTTTTTTTAAATCTTGTTTTGTTTCTATCCTTGTATTTCTAGTGAAACTTTAAATTTAGATGCCAATGGCCCCAGTGCCTGTCTCCTAAGAGGAGGGTAGCTCAAAGAGAAATCCCCCTGCATCCTCCTTCAACTCATCCCTTACCCAATGGTTCATCCAAAGTTTGCTCTGCATCAGTGGTCAGGGAGAGACTCAGTTAGAGATGGGGAAGCAACGGGGAGATTGAAAAAGAGGCAAGGAGAAAGATGGAGAAAGTCAAACATTGAAGTGGACGGAAATACACTCACAAGTTTCAAGAATGAATATCATCTCATGTTCCAGGGACTTAATTATTCCAAAGTGGGTATCTACTATTTCCCATATCCACAAAAAGGGCAGCTAGGTATCACAGTGGATAGAGTATGGGGCTTGGATTCGGAAAGACTTATTTTCATGAATTCAAATCTGATCTTAGCCATTTATTAGCTGTGTGATCCTGGGCAAGTCACTTAATCCTGTTTACCTCAATTTCTCATCTGTAAAATGAACTGGATAAGGAAATGTCAAACCATTACAGTATCTTTCTCAGGAGAACCCCCAATGAGTTCATGAAGAGTGGACACACTACTGAAAGTGAATGGATTGTATACCAGGTGATTTTCATGGTTCCTTCAATTTCTCCATAAACATCCCCAAGCCAGTATTGATTTCTCTCTGTCTCTGTCATTGTCTCTGTCCCTTTGTCTCTCTGTACTTCACAGGAATCCCTCTTTTGGTCCCCTTCTCTCCTATACATCTCTTTCTCAAAGGCTTCAGAGGAAATAGATAGATCTCATCCTTCTCATTCTTCTTGACCTCCCTGCCAGCCAGTCAGTAGAATGAGTCACTTTTCTGTAGCAATTTAAGGATTCAAAGGACCCCCCCTCAAAATAACCCTGTGAAGTAAGTTGTTCAAGCTTAATTATCATTTGGCGAATATTAACTGAGCAGCTGCTGGGTAGTTGGTTCTTTACTAAAGGAAGTAGGAGATGCAGAAGTATAAGAAGTGATCCTTACCTTTGAAGTTATAACATAGTTAAAGAGGCAAGATGGAGACACACAAACACACTCACCTTTTTTACTCCCTCTTCCTGCCATTAACTTTGGATGTTAGCTTGCCCAAGTCATTTCCCTTTTGGCTCTCAGTTTCCTCTTATATAAAATAAGATAGATCAGATGGTCTCTAAGGTCTCTTTTTTTTAGCTCTTTGGTGGCAGGACAGGTGGAGGGGAGGGAAGGTGTTTCCTTTCTTTGGCTGGATCACTCTGGGCTGGAGAGAGAGAGAGAGAGATGCCATTCCTAGAGGAAAGGGTGAGTGGAGTGGGAGGAGCAGGGAATTGCTGCTCTGGGACAGAGATAAGCATGTCTCCAGCCACAAGCCAGCAGAGGTGCTTGGTGATAAAATGGTGTTGAGACTTGATAGGATACAGAGCAGTAACTTAAAAATAGGGGAAGAAGTGTCTCAGAAAAGGGATGGGAAAATGCAGGCAGGGGAAATTGAATGGAAGGGCAACTAGGTGACAAACAGATAGGGTCTGGGCCTGGAGTCAAAAAGACTCATCTTCCTGAGTTCAAATTGAATTGAAGACACTTGAGCTATGTGACCCTGGCCAAATCAGTTAACTCTCATCTATAAAATGAACTGAGAAGAAAATAGCAAATCACTCCAATATTTTTTTTGTTGTTTTTGCTAAGAAAACCTCACATGGGATCACAAAGAGTCAAACATGATTGATAGTGACTGAACAACAAATTCTATATTTGCCATATATGTAGCTGAGATGGACTCTTTTCACTGAATTCATTCATATTGGTCCCTTTCAGTGGAATGTATTCTCGGATCCCTTGTAAAGTACCTGCATGATCCAGGAACTCTTGGTTTGTCCCTTAGTTCCCTTGACAACGGCTATGTTAAAGATAATTGTTTCCATTGAGCCAGTAAAAGCGATTCATTCAATGGGATATAAGAGCAGTAAAAAGGATGACATCCCTTATGTTTTTTTACTACATCATTTTGAGATTCTACTATTCTTCCTTTGATTTATAGCTTTGTGTGAATTCAGAGGAACTTTATCTCTTCTCCTTTAAGTGGCAATGGCAACTGAATACTGAGAGAATGTGTGCTTGTCTATATAAACCCGAGTCCCTGGCTACCTTTATTCTGCCTTTATGTTTCTTCCCCAGACACATATGACCCTGAGAGATATATTTGCAACTTTGGTTTCATTGGAAGTTTGAGAGCTCTTTGATCAGTGACGAACTGACAGTTCATCTTCCACTCAGCTGTCAAATCGATCTTCCTAAAGCACAAACCTGACTATGTCAACTCCTTATTCAATTAATTCTATTACCTCTGGGATTAAAGATAAAATCTTCTGGTTTTTAAAACCCTCCATAATTTGATCTCTTCCTACCTTTTCAGTCTTTTTACTTCACCCCTTACCCTCCCATACAACACTGTTCACCCAACCAGATATTCCGTTTCTTAATCTGGCTCTTCTACTTGCTGTCCACCATACTTAAAACTTTCTCCTTCTTTATTTGCCTTCTAGTTTTCAAAACTCCTTTCAAATCTCATTTTAAATTTCTCCTCTCAGACAATTTTCCCAATCCACTTTAATAGTAGTACCTTTCTTTAGTTGAACAACTCCAGTGTAGGCTGTATATATCTTTATACACAATTGTTTGCTTATTGTCGCTACCAGTAGGTTGTGAGCTCCTTAAGAGCATCCCTAGCTCTTAGTAGCATCTCTGTCTTACCTTTCTTTGCTTTCCTAATGCTTAGCCCAGTATCTGGTGATTAACAAATGTCTATTCATTGTCTAGCCAGAGAGTATGAAAGAACTTCACTTTTTCCAATGAGGATGCCTCTAGGATAAAACCAGATTCGGTGCGAATCTGAAATAAGTATCTTGTGGAAAGAACCTTCATCCTTCCTGAAATACAGGTCACAAAGTTACCCCTCCATCTTGGGGATAATGTCCATGACCAGGGGTCTTTTCTGGGTCAGAGACATGGGGTATGTGCATGTCAAATTTAGCTGAAAAGGAATTAACTCTAGGGTTAAGCACTGCATTATTATGTAACAATGAGTATTACACTCCCCCTCCCCAGATAGAGAGACACACACAGAATCATTCAATGTTAGTGGAGCCTTGGAGTCAGGAAGAATTCTCTTCTTGAAACACTGGATGTGTGGCCCTGAGAAAGTCATTTAATCCCATTTGCCTCAGTTTCCTCATCTGTAAAATGGGGTGGAGAAGGAAATGGAAATCCACTCAAGTATCTTTGCCAAGAAAACTCTCAGTGGGGTCCAGAAGAATCAGTATTAACCCAGGAACAAAAATTGTTGACTTGAGCTGCACGTCCCATTTTTACCACTAGATGGAAGCATGGCAGCGTCCTGTTTCTTAGCTAATATGTGAAAATTAATGTGATCCTAGGAAAACCAATTACACAGAAAAAAATCCCTGACACTCGAGGGTTCATCTCAAGCCGCTGTGCACTTGGGGAAGACAAGCAAAGATGTCCAGATAGGAATTTCTAATTTCAAAGGAGTGGAGAGGATCTCTTTCTGCTATCCCCACCAAGTGTGGCTCTTTTATATTTGAACTCAATTTTTCCTGTTATAGCTTTGGCCCCATTGATTTTCATTCGTGTTCACACAGATCTAGGTCTGAGATGTGGGGTGGTAATAGTCATTCATTTGGTCTCTTTCCATGCACTCCAGATTTATTTATTCTCTGATTCGCGAACTTGATGATTTTCTGGTATTTTTCTTTTCTCTGTATTTTTCATGCAATTAAAGTTTCCAACATATCCATTCTAAGCTCTCTCCTCTAGGCATTTTATATCATCCTCTTCCAGAGCTTGCCTCACGGATTCCCTTTTTCATTGTATTCACCTCCAGAACAATGTCAATAGAGCCTCTCCAATTGTGTAGCCGCCTACCATTAATCTGTATCATCTCTTACCAAATTTCCCCTACATTTTCCTGGATATCTCTGCCTTGGGTATGTTCTCCCACTTTTGGAGGTGCCAGGGAGTTGCCCTCAGGGGTTCCAGTCCCTGCTCCCTCTGTATCAGATCAAGAAAAATTTAAAATTCTAAATGCTCCATTCCTTATCTAATGTGAAATCCTCCTCTCCCTTCACCATCACATCTCTTCACTAAGGAGTAGTCATCAGTGTCCTCCCACTTCCATGCAAGGCCTCTCTCCTTTCCTTTTCGTTCAGCCTTCCCCCCTCCTTCTCACTTACTCCTCTCTAGTGCCCTCTGTTTTGGAGACCATTTCTTTGATAGCCCTTGATTTGACCCTGGAACATCACTCACTCCTCTCCTTGCTATTTTCTCCCTTTTATATACTTTATATCAGGGGTTCTCAAACGGGCCAGATGCAGCCGCTGAGGACGTTTATGCAGCCCGCCGGGTTCTGGCAAATGAGCTGAGGGGCAGAGACAGAGTGTGAGTTTTTGTTTTTACTATAGTCCGTCCCTCCCACAATCTGAGGGACAGTGAACTGGCCTCTATTTAAAAAGTTTGAGGACCACTGCTACTTTATATACTGTAATGTACAACAACAGAAAACTTCATCCATAGGCAGGGTATCTGTGTTGTCCATAATATCCCTATCCACATCTTCTTCACAATATCCCTGTCTACTTCTTTACTAGATTTCTACTTTCACCTTGTCTCCTTGTATACATTTAGAACAAGCTCTCTTACTGATATCGCTGTTGTCAGTGTTGCTCTTACTATCCTTGCTGGCCACGCTTATTCACTCCAGCATTTCTATTCTTTAGAGTGTTCAATAAGCAAACTATCTCTTTAGTTCTGGTTTTCTTTCTAAGTATATTTCACACTTCTTTATTATTGAATGTCCTTTTTTCCTGTGTAGTTAAACTCACATTTGCAGAATAAGTCACCCTGGGTTGCATCCTGACCTCAATTGCTCTTTGGAATATATTATTCCATTCCTCCCTTCTTTTTCTAGTGAATAGAAAATAATCTTGCATTATTTGAATGTCCTTTACTCTGTATTTGAAAATCTTTCTCCTGATGACTTGCAGAACTTGCATCTGAATTGAAATGTTAAATTTGGTTGCCATGTATCTTGTAGTTTGCACCTTTGTTTTTTTTTTTTTTTCCTAGATTTCTATGAATTCCTTAAATTGGAATTTTATTTTCTACGTATTATGAATAGTTCTTTTCTATTTCTTTATTAAGTTTTTTGTCTTGTCATGCTTTTCTAAGAATCATAAAATGTGGGTTGTGTCTGCACATCCTGTTTTCAAGTTCAGTATATCTTGTTCGCATAGTAAGCATATTTCTTTTTAATGTTATTGTTTTTGCTTCTCTTCTTTTAGGTTGTCTTTCATTTTTATGTATTTGCTTTTCTAATCTCTTATTTTCTCTTTTATTTCTTTGATGAGGCTTGCCATTGCAGATGCAAATTTTTCTGTTTTATTCATCAGTTTTGTTGTGTAGGATATAAATTTTCTTTCCTAATTCTTGTTTCTCTTTTAAATGACTCAAGAATAACGTGCTATGTTTCCCTGTTCTCAGATTCCATAAGTTCTTCTGGCTCATCAAGTGTTGGATTATTTTCCTCTATTTTGCAATATTTTTTCATAGATGACTGGAATAATTTACTGGATCTGGAGACCATATTTCTTTCTATTGTTAGTGTTTTTTTGTGTGTGTGTTTATATTTCAAGATCTTTGATTTTTATTCTTCTTAATATCTTTGATACTTTATGTCTCTCTCCACCCCCATTCCCTCCTTCCCACTTTACTTTCTAACGCCCTATGCTCTATGATTTCCTTGTGGACTGGATCTCAAAGCATCTCAGCCTCTTCCCATACTGCAGAATTCACAGTTCACAAGCCTAGGTCCTGCTCCAATTATTGGGTGGTCAGAATTGGTCCCTGCTGGATGCTGTGTTCTTTTCCTCAGGCATGATGGAGTACTGCACAGAACCCAATCCCCGTCCTTGTGCCCTGTTCCACTCCATTTATTCCTCAGTTCTCTGTCTCTAGTTCCAAATAGGTCACCTGTAGAAAGTTGACACCTGTTAAATGTTTTGATAGTTTTGATGTGACTATAGCTTTCTTCCACTGAATAAATGAAAATTAGAAGGTGAATTAAGTGTTTACTATGAGCAAAACACTGGGCTGAGCACTTGGGATAGCACAAACAAATAAGATGATCCCTGCTCTCAAGAAACTCAAATTCTTATAAAGAGAGGCAGGTAGGTACTATTGCAGGAGAGATGCAAAGACCTCATAGTCCATAGAATGGCAAAGGAGATGGTAATACATCTTTTTAAATAGCATTTCCATTAAGAAAAATCAAATACATTTCTGATGTTAAATAAATTGAAAATAACAAGGATTTTTTTGAAGACAGATTACTATGAACAATCCTTTAATGGGCTGCCATATCTTTTTTAAATTATAAATTTTTATATACAAAACATATGCATGGGTAATTTTTCAACATTGACCCTTGCAAAAATTTCTGCTTCAACTTTTCCCCTCCTTCCTTCCACTCCCTCCCCTATATGGCAGGTAGTCCCATACATGTTAAATATTATAAAGTATGTGTTAAATACAATGTATGTATACATATTTATAATTATCTTGTTGCATAAGAAAGATTTCATTTAGAAAGAAGGTAAAAATAACGTGAGAAGGAAAAACAAAAATGCAAGCAAATAATAACAGAAAGAGTAGAAATGTTATGTTGTGGTCCATATTCATTTCCCAATGTTCTTTCTCTGGGTGTAGATGGTTCTGTTCATTACAGATCAATTGGAACTGATTTGTATCCTCTCATTGTTGAAGAGAGCCACACCCATCAGAATTTATCATCATGTAGTATTGTTGTTGAAGTGTATAATGATCTTCTGGTTCTGCTCATTTCACTCAGCATCAGTTGATGTAAGTCTCTCCAAGACTCTCTGTATTCATCCTGCTGGTCATTTCTTACAGAGCAATAATATTCCATAACCTTCATATACCATAATTTATTCAGTCATTCTCCAATTGGTGGGCATCCCTTCGATTTCCAGTTTCTAGCCACTACAAAGAGGGCTGCCACAAACATTTTTGCATATGTGTCCCTTTCCTTCCTTTAAGACCTCTTGGGATATAACCCTAGTATAAACACTGCCAGATCAAACGGTATGCACTGTTTGATAACTTTTTGAGCATAGTTCCAAATTGCTCTCCAGAATAGTTGGATTGTCCACAGTTCCACCAACAATGCATCAGTGTTCCAGTTTTCCCACATGCCCTCCAACATTTGTCATTATCTTTTCCTATCATCTTAGCCAATCTGGCAGGGGTGTAGTGGTATCTCAGAGTTGTCTTAATTTGCATTTCTCTGATCAACAGTGATTTGGAGTACCTTTTCATATGACTAGAAATAGTTTCAGTTTTGTCATCTGAAAATTGCCTGTTCATATATTTTGACCATTTATCAATTGGAGAATGGCTTGACTTCTTATAAATTAAAGTCAATTCTCTGTATATTTTGGAGATGAGGACTTTATCAGAATCTTTAGTTGTAAAAATATTTTCCCAATTTGTTACTTCCCTTCTAATCTTGTTTGCATTAGTTTTATTTGTACAAAACCTTTTTAACTTAATATAATCAAAATTATCTATTTTGTGATCAGTAATGATCTCTAGTTTTTCTATGGTCACAAATTCCTTCCTCCTCCACAAGTCTGAGAGGTAAATGATCCTATGTTCTTCTAATTTTTTTATATTCTCACTCTTTATGTCTAGATCGTGAATCCATTTTGATCTTATCTTGGTATACAGTGTTAAGTATGGATCAATGCCTAATTTCCAATTTTCCCAGAAAATTTTGCCAAATAATGAATTCTTATCCCAAAAACTGGGGTATTTGGGTTTGTCAAACACTAGATTGCTATAGTAATTGACTATTTTGTCCTGTGAACCTAACCTATTCCACTGATCAACTAGTCTATTCCTTAGCCAATACCAAACGGTTTTGGTGACTGCTGCTTTATAATATAGTTTTAGATCAAGTACAGCTAGGCTACCTTCATTTGAAGGCTACCTTTTTTTCACTAGTTCCCTTGAAATTCTTGACCTTTTGTTCTTCCAGGTGAATTTTGTTATTTTTTTCCCCTAGGAATGACAAGGATTTTGATAATGGAAAACCTTTTCCAGATCTTCAGGCATTGAGGCTGCTGAACCATCTACATACTTATAGGAAGGCAATTGTTAGGTCTTCTCTCTATAAAAGTCTATTCCATAACTTGAAATAGTCCCAGGGGTGTGATGAGCATTGCTAAATGTGAGACTTTGGGGTTTAGGTCCCTGGATTGTTTCTACCAGATTCTAAGAGGACATTATAGTAGAGGCAGTGGCAGTGCTTTGACGTGCAAATGCTACCTTCTCTCTTTTCCTCAGAGTACCTTATTGCTTCAGCTAGCTTAGATTCTCTGCATTTAGGTAAGCATAGTGGAGATAGCTGATCTTTTGGACACAGGAATTGCATCATTGAATAATGGCTTTGGCGACTGGGGAAAAAGCTCTTTGATCTGGGGCAGGCCATTGCTATTTCCAGGGCTCTAGGGTCAAAATCCTGGGGGAAGAGGTGATAGGGGTTATACTGGTGAGTTCTTTGGCACTTGTCACCTACAGTCTTTCCATCAGAGTGTCTTTTTACTGCAGAATTACTTCCCATAAATGGCTGAGATTTACTTTGCTTTCTTGTCTACTTAGTTGACTGCCTAAGGGAAGAGTCTCTGGAAATATATACATTTACCCATTTCAGTGAAAGTTGGGGGGGGGGACAAATCTTTGCTTAGACTGGTCCTGGATTTTCATATATATATAAAATTCCTTCTATTACTATAAAAAAAAAGATAGTCAAAATATTTACCATAATAAGTGTTTACCCTGTGCAGGGCACTGTGTTAAGAGCTGGGAACACAAAGAAAGGCACACAAGTAGTTCCTTCCCTCAAAGAGTGTAAATTCTCTTGGAGTACATAACATGTAAATAACTATATCCATAAAAGAAATATGTAGTATAAATAAAAGGCAATCTCTAAAGTAAGACACTGCTAGTAAGAGTGGAATTGGGGGTGGAGAATGAAAGGCCTCTTAAAGAAAGCAGGATTTGATTTGATACTTAATGGAAGTCAGGGAAACCAGTGACAAGGAGGGAGTCAAATGTTGACTACTTTTAGTCATGAATAGTTAAAAAGTGTTTAAACTATACAGTATTATATAAAACAATTATAAAATTTATGTTGTTCAGTTGTGTTTAAATTTTCACAGTTCCCTTGCCAAAAGATACTGACTGGAGTGGGTTTACCATTTTCTTCTCTAGATAATTTAATAATGAGGAAATTGAGGCAGACAGGACTGAATGACTTACTCAGGGTCATACAGCTAGAAAGTGTCTAAGGCTGGATTTGAACTCCGGTCTTCCTGTCTGCAGACTGACATTCTGTCCACTGAATCTCTTAGCTACTCCTTTAGCTTTATAGAGGCTTTATATAGTCTCATTTAGATTTTACAATAGCCCACTGAAAGTTTTGTCCCCATGTACAGATAAGGAGACTGAGTCTCAAAGAGACTCAATGACCCCTTTCCCTATTGTCACAGTTATATCAAAGTGTTAGAGTCAGGATTTGAACTGAATCTTCTGACTCCAAGTCCAGCATGCTTTTTACTATCCAATGCTGTCTCTCATGGTGTCTGTAGAAGACACAAGCCTGATTCTTTCAATATTTACTAACTCTGTATTTTTCCAATTTGCAAAGAGAAAGAGTGAGGCAAGCATTTAGTAAATGTCTACTATGTTCTGGGCATTATGTCAAGCACTTAAAAAATACACACACTAACCTATGAGGTAGATGCTATTATTATCCCCATTTTACAGCTGAGAAAACTGAGGTAAACTGAGGTTAGTTGACTTGTCCAGGATGCACAAATTTAATGTCTGAGGTCCTGAACTTGGGTCCTCCTGACTCTTAGTCTAGTTCTCTATTCACTGTATTACATCGCTTTGGGAGACTCTCAGTAAGATATGGTCTGAGACTCTTGAGTCACCTGTGTTCCAACTTATGCTAATTAAGTCCATCGGAAACAACAGAATGGGTGACTTATCAATCTTAACTTTAGGGACAAATGAACTGACTCCTTTGGGTACGAATCCCTTGAGATAGCTCTATCTAGGACCTATAGTTGAACTTCCAAATTCCCTATCCCATCCCCCTGCCAGTAAACACATGAATGCATCCACAAGGAAGATGTGAGCTGGAACATCAGACAGCTACAAAAAGGAAGTCAATCTTATTCAGGAATTCCATGAAAAGTCACTCTGGCATGACAGTCAAATGTTCAAGGGGCTCGATGGCTGGATACAGAAGGAATGGAAGCCAGTGGTGAATTAAAATAAATGAAAGCTATTATTTTGTTAGTTATGGGAGCTTAAAATTGAATTAGGAAGACCAAACATATATACACACACGCAGAAAGATGGCTTCTTAGAATAGGTGTTTTCTAGCTGGGTTTTGAAGAAAAATATTCAGTTGTTATGATTCAATTAAGAAGGTGAGAAAGGTCATATTCCCATTGACTATTTTTCTGTCCCTTGTCCCACCCTTCATAGTTAATAATTATGTGTTATCAGATCTTAGGATCGTAGTTTCAGAGCTAGATAGGATCTTAGAGGTGATTTTCTAGCCTAACCCATTTACTTTGCAAAGAAAACTTAAGGCTAGAGATGGAATAACTAGCAAATGGCTGAGTCAGGATTTGAACTTGTGATTCCAAATCTAGCACATCTATGGTATCACAATTCATGATTTGTGGGGTGATGGAGAAAGCAAAGTGGCTGTATGAGCAGAGTAAACAGCTTCGTGAAAGACTCTGAAAGGCTCTTTTGTCTGGAAATTCACCCTTTTCCTCCCCTCTGAAATTTTGTTATATAATTCATCACATTCTTTTAGAGATCTAAGGATATTAATTAGAAGGAGTAATATTCTTTAATTCGTGATTATTCTAATTAAGCTTCCTAGTTTAAATAATTTTAATCTGATTAGGATAAGAATGGAAAGGGATTTTAGGTAACATCAAATCTGTACTCTTTATGTAGGAATCCCCTCTACAGAACCCCTGAGAGTTGGCCATCTATTCCAAATTAAACACCTTCTAGTGACAAGGAACTTTGCCCCAGAAGATAGCAGATTTCATTGTTGGACATGTTGAGATTGAATCAAAATCTTTCTCCATATATTGTTTGACATCTTTAGCTAGAAACAATGATAATATTGTTGAGGAATAGGCCAGGGAATTGGCAGTGTAGGGTACATGGCCAGGGTGAAGCATGGTTTGGGTTGCTTCAATATAGTAGTAAGCTCACGCCAATTAAGACAGTATAGATCCAGGGGGGAATTCCAAAGCTGAACTGGTTACTTCCCTGGAGCATGGTATTTGGAGATCTGGTAGTTCAGAGGGTGCTGTAATAGTTGGTGAGAAAATAGCAAAGGTAGCTAGATGGATGAGCTATAAAGCAACCTTCTTATACAATATTCAAATTCTTGAAGACTGATGTCATCCCTTCCTATTCTTTTGTAGATAAAATATCAGTTCTTTCAATTATTCCACATATAATGTAGTTTTAGATTCCTCACTATCCTGATTATTCTCCTCTTGCTCTGCCCAGAATTGGAAACAGTGTTTTTGCATCAGCACAGAATTAAGAGACAAAAAACATGCTTCTATTAATGAAGCTCAAAAGTACCTTCACATTTTGGGGGGAGGAGGGGTGGCAGGGATCTCAGACTGTTGACTTACTGAATTTACTATTGAGGAATGCCATTGAATTCAAGCTAATTCGAGGCACCTTTCCTTTCAGTGTCCTTGTGTCTCTCCTCTATCATATCTGATATCTCCCCATTTGTCATGATTTCCCAGCAGCCTCCCATGGTGATATTCTATCCAAACCTGCTCTTTCCAGCAGTATATCATGCTCTGAGCTATACCTCTAACTTCTTCTCTTATGGAAACTTATCCCATGGCTGCAACCTTAGCTGGCTGTCTAATGGATCAATCTTGACACCTAGGTGGAACAGTGGATAGAATGCTAGATTTGGAGTCAAGAAAACCTGAGTTCAGATTTGTCTTGTACACTATTTGTGTGAATATGGAGAAGTCATTTAACTCCTCTCTTCTTGAGTTTTCTTATTTTTATGATATTGGGATAATAATAGCACCTACCTCATAGGATTGTTGAAAATCAAAGGAGATAACATATATAAAGTATTTTATACATATAAATATTAAGTGGTAATAATAAATATAACATACCATTACAATATGGTAATAATAAATGTATATAAATTTTAGGTGTAATAATTATATTTTCTATAATTAAAGATGATATAAGTAATATATAATAATAATTATTATAAGCATCAACTATGGAGAACAGTGTCTGGCACATAGTAAGTGCTTGACAAATGCTTTCTCTATCTGTCTATGTATCTATCTATGTATCTATGTATCTATGTATCTATCTATCTGTCTGTCTGTCTGCCTGTCTATCTATCTGTCTGTCTGTCTGTCTATCTATCTATCTGTCTGTCTGTCTATCTGTCTATTGATCTTATCTACTCTGTGCTGGGCACTATGCTTGGTATTGAGGATGTAATTACAAAGAACAAAACAATCCCTACTTGTAATGAGCTTGCATACTAATGGGTGAAAAGTAAATATATAAATATATACATATGTACATATATACCTATGTATGTATGTATATATATGCATATATATGTGAATAAGTAGCATTAACATAGTACTGATAAATATGTACATCACACACATTAGTTTAAAAGTTTGGCTGAGAGGATCTCAGTGTTTGAGGATAATCATGGACAACTTCATGCAGAAGATGATGCTGAACTGTGACTAAAAGCAAGAGGGGGAATCTATGAGGTAAGGAAGGAGCACATTTCAGGCATGGAGAATGGTTAATGTAGAAGCATGGAGATGAAAGGTAGAATGTCATGTGAGAGTATCTACTTTTGTTGGACCACAGAATGCAGGAGGGAAAATAATATCTAATGAGTTTGGAAAGATAAGTTGGGGTCATGAAGGGCTTTAAAAACTAAATGATGGGGTAGCTAGATGATATAATGGATAGAGCACAGGCTCTGGAGTCAAGAGGATCTTAGTTCAAATCTGACCTCAAATACTTATAAGCTGTATGATCCTTGACAAGTCACTTAATTCCAACTGCTTAAAAAAAAAAAAAAAGCTAAATGGAAGAGTTTACCTTTTATTTTAGAAGGAATAGAGAATTGGCTGAGCAGGATAATGACATAGTTGTATTTGAGTTTAAGGAAAATTGCTTTGATATCTGTATAGAGTGGTAGAAGGCAGTATGGCTTGAAAAATCCATTGGACTATAATAGAACTGAATACTAACTAGTTCCAATGTTTCTATGTACAGAACTATTTATAGTAAGTCTTTTTGTCATGGCAATGAACTGGAAACTAAGGGGGTGCCCAATAAATGATGAATGGCTAAACAAATTATAATATATGAATACAATCAAATACTATTGTGTAAGAAGTAAGCAGGATCAAGAGAATAAACTATATAATAACAATAAAGACAAATAATTTCAACAGACTTAAGAACTCAGATCAATGCAATAATCATCTGTAGTTCCAGAGGACCAATGAAGAAGTAATGCTAATAATATTATCATATAGAGCTGATCCACTCAAAATACAGAATGAGATGTAAAATCTTGGATGTGATCAATATGGGAATTTATTTTCTTTGACCAAGCATATTTGTCATGGGGTTTCATTTTTTCTTTTTCTTTTCCAATGTGTGTGTGTGTGTGTGTGTGTGTGTGTGTGTGTGTGTGTGTGTGTGTGCAAGAGGAATATGAGGAAGAAAGAAAATAAATACTTGCTAATTGAAAATTTATAGGCAATGGATAGAGTGCCAGGCCTAGCATCAGGAAGATGAGTCCTAATCATCATGAGTTCAAATCTAACCTCAGACACTAGTTGTGTGACCCTGGCAAGTCACTTAACCTGGTTTGCCTTAGGTTTTCATCTGTAAAATGAGCTGGAGAAGGAAATGGCAATATCATTGCCAAGAAAATCCAAATGAGCTCATGAAGAGTCAACCATGATTAAACAACAAGTGAAAATTTCAATCCCCCTCAAAAAAATCCCAGAGTTTTGGACTAAGATCCATAGTACAAAATTCTATGACATTATAAAATCAGTAGAAGGAACTGGGACTGGTGACTTTTTTATGTGGTAGAGGGGAGGCAGGGAAAGGCTCAAAGAATAGGAGGATACTACTCAGTGAAAAAGAATAGAAATTCAAGTGAAATAAAATGGGTAGTAGTAGCTACAGAAAGAAAGGAAGCTGGAAAGTGAGATGAAAGGTGGTCAAGGACGTACACTGCCAGCTTCAAAATTTTGCCTAAGGTTGAACCATAAGGAAGGAGTTTATGACTAGAGAGAGACAGAGCAGATACATAATAACTGCAGTTGGTTCTGTGGACACTAACTTCCCTAGTTATTTCCACCAGATCATACACTCAGCACCTAGTCAGCTTGTCCTATGTTCTGTGACTTCATCCTCTTCCCAGGGAAACTTTGTGTCATACTAAAAAATGGTTCCTTTCCTGAGAAGCAAGGAGCCCTACTAGATGAATCTGATAGAAGAAGTCAGGCGAATTTGAATTTTATTTTTACCACTAATGAGACATGTAATCTGGGGAAAGTTATTTAATTCTTTTTTTGCCTTTGTCTTCCTATTTGTAAAATGTATTTAATAATACTTTCTCTGCTTACCTCAAAATTATATGTTGCTAAAATGATGTAAGATAATTTAATCAATTATATTATATATATGAATATATTATATAATATATAAGATATTATTATTCTTATATATTATTATAATTTAAGATGTATTTATATGTACCTCCCTCCCTACTGTGCTTCTCTGAATCTTCTTTCTGGCCTATAGGTGATTATTTCTGAAGGTAATATCATGGGAGCAGGGGGCAGCTAGGTAGGGCAATGTGGATAGAGCACCAGCCTTGAATTCAGGAGGACCTGAGTTCAAATCTGGTCTCAGACACTTAACACTTCCTAACTGTGTGACCCTGGGCAAGTCACTTTAACCCCAGCCTCAGAGAAAAATAAAAATATCATGGGAGCATACCTCTGATAAGTGTTTTATTGTTCATTCATTTCATTCCTATCCCACTCTTCATGACCCCATTAGGGTTTTCTTGGCAAAGAGAGTGAAGTGATTTGCCATTTCCCTCCCAGCTCATTTTACAGATGAGGAACTAAGAGGGAAACAAGGTTAGTTGACTTGCCCAGCATCACACTGCTTGCTAGTGTCTGAAGCCAAATTTAAATTCAATAAGATGAATCTTCCTGATTCTAAGCCCAGTGCTCTGTCTACTGAATCACTTCACTGCCCCTGCCTAGTCCTATTCAACTGGAATAGCTATAAATATAATCCTATTTTTAAACTGAGTCTTTTGACTTTTATGGAAAGTAAGAGAAGTACTTCATCAGATTTCTTAGGTGATGAAAATTTTTTCAGCCACAGCAAGTCTCAGTGATTCTCCACAACACTGGAGAGAACTCATAGATCATGACCTTAGCAGGTGAAGACTTCAAAGTACTCTAAATATTATTATTGTAATTTTAATTTTATAAAAGTGAGAAAAAAGGATTTATTAAGTATTTACTATTATTACTATCATTTATATTTGATGGAGTTCACATTAAACTCTGGGACAAATAGAAATCTATATATATGAGATGTTTGACTATTCTTTTGTGTTTAATGTTTACTAGATTACTGAGTAGATGGATTAAATAATTAGTTAAAAATTCTATTAAATATTATCATTACAATTCTTATTATTTCTATTTTTAAAAAATTTTGTTTATTTATTTTTCCTGAGCCCAGGGTTACACAGCTAGGAAGTGTTAAATGTCTGAGATCACATTTGAACTCGGGTCCTCCTGACTTCAGGGCTGGTGCTCTATCCACTGCGCCACCTAGCTGCCCACAATTCTTATTATTTCTTGCCCTAGAATCTTGTTCACCAGTTATCTGATTCCACTTTCCTAAAGTCTAGGAGGGGATATGTGCTACATTTTATAGACTTAAGTGATGCTGATAACCCATTATTAATGGGAAACTCTACTTTTTTCAGTAGTGGTAGTAGATTATGCATAATTTAGGTTTGATGGTACAGCTTTTATACCCTCCTCAAATATAATAATTCTTAATTATGGTTTTGCTGTCCTGTCTAGGTTTCCAGACCCTTTCTACAGTTTTTCAGAAAGCACACCTTTCCCCCTTCCTTCAAGAGGTCCTCAAAGGACATCCTAGAACTAGTGGTTCTCAAAACGTTTGGTCTTGGGATACTTTACTCTTAAAATTGTTGAGAATCTCCCCAAAGAAGTTTTTGTTTTGTGGGTTATACCTCTCAATATTTATCATATTGGAAATTAAAATGTCTTTGTATTATTATGAAAATAGTCTTGATCTTGTGGACTCCCTGAAAGGGTTCCTTGGACCTTACTTTGAGAACTGCTATCTTAGCTTTTTAAATGGAAAGAAAGATCATTTGTCCCTTTTCCCACTTCCTTGTCTGTGGGTGGAGATGGTTCAGAGGTGTGGAGGGTGGAGGGTGTGGAGATAATGGTTCAGAACTCAGGACTCTTATTAATTTAGGTTTAGGAAGGTAGTGGAAAAAGCAGTGTGGTCTGATAGGGAGGATAACGGAAATGGTGCCACAAGTCTCCATCCTTCCTCCCAGAAAAACTTTGGGCAAGTTCTTCCTTCCTCTTTAGACTTTTATGCCTTCTGTTGTTGATTGACTTGCTGTTCATTCATTTATTAAAAGGACATTTATTGGATACTTCCTATATGCCAAGTACCGTATTAGGGCATAAGGATACAAAGCCAAAATGAAAGTGTATTTGCCCACAAGGACTTACATTTTAAGTATGTAACCCATAACCCAGGATACTATTTTCATCTAGGTTTACATGGGCAGGGTCTGATGCCAGGAACTAACACAAAAGGCTCATCTTTTCTTGGCTCATTATGTTTCCACACAATCTAAGAAATCTTTAAATATGTTCACGATTAACTTCCAAAAAATGTAAGTAACCACATGCCTTGTTTCCATATAAACACAAGATAACTAATTTATATCAGAGAGAAGATAATCTTCATTTCACCCTATAGGAAAAGAAAAACATTTTTTTCTGTGCATTAATTAGTGTGAAATGAGTAGTAAGAACTACATTAAACAGTAAAATAAGGAGAGGAAATAGCACAAAAGAACAAAATATATGGATAGGTTTTAGGTCTAGCTTTGTCACTAATTCCTGTGGGAACTTGGATAAGTTATTTCACCTTTGAGAGTCTTAACTGACTTTTCTATATAATAAGGCTGGACAAAGTGAACTCTAACATTTCTCCTTGAACATTGTATATAGAGTAATGTGTTTGTTGTTCAATTAATCCTGTTTGCCTCAGTTTCCTTATTTGTAAAATGAGCTGGAGAAGGAAATGGCTTGCCCAGAAAATCCCAAATGGGGTCATGAAGAGTCAGATACAATTGGAATGACTTACAAAAATAAGGTTAGAGATATATTCCAAGGGGAGAGGCTCCAGATACTGAGGGAAGATTCTGGGTAAGTTGCTGTTAGACTTAGGAATTATAAAGTAGAAGAAAAATCTTTATCAGGATGAAAACTGCCTTGGGCCCCAGATCTTACTGATCCTCTTGGGGAAAGAGCGCTTTCTCAACTAATTCAGAAGAATTCTAAATTTTCCCCTATTCTTGGCCCTAGAACTTTGTTTGTTAATTTTTAAGCCTTATTTATCTCTTTAAATATTTTTTAAAATTAAAATTTATTTTTAATTAATATGCATTTATTTTCTCTCCCACTTACTTTTCATCCTTAAGAAAAAAGAACAAGTCCTTTATAACAAATATATATAATCAAGCAAAATATATTTCCTTGCCTTCTCCCCCCCAAAAAAATCTCTCTCTCTGTCTCTGTCTGTCTCTGTCTTTCTATTTCTCTCTGTGTCTCTTGCTTTCTGTCTCTATATCTGTTTCTGTCGCTCTTTGAATTTCTTTTTCTCTCTTGCTCTGTCTCTGTGTCTGTCTCTCTGGCTCACTAGTCTTTCTGTCTCTGTATCTCTTTTTGTCTCTGTCTCTGTCTGTTTCTGTCTCTATGTCTGAATTTCTGTCTGTTTCTCTCTGTCTCTCTTGCTCTGTCTCTGTTTCTGTCTCTGTGTTTGTCTCTTTGTCTCGCTTGTCTTTCTTTTCTTTTTTTTTTTTTTTTATTCATTTTTCCAAATTATCCCCTCCCTCCCTCCACTCCCTCCCCCAGATGGCAGGTAATCCCATACATTTTACATGTGTTACAATATAACCTAGATACAATATATGTGTGTAAATACCATTTTCTTGTTGCACATTAATTATTAGCTTCCGAAGGTATAAGTAACTTGGGTAGATAGACAGTAGTGCTAACAATTTACATTCGCTTCCCAGTGTTCCTTCTCTGGGTATAGTTATTTCTGTCCATCATTGATCAACTGGAAGTGAGTTGGATCTTCTTTATGTTGAAGATTTCCACTTCCATCAGAATACAACCTCATACAGTATTGTTGTTGAAGTGTATAGTGATCTTCTGGTTCTGCTCATTTCACTCTCGCTTGTCTTTCTGTCTCTCTCTGTATTTCTGTCTCTGTCTCTTTTTGTCTCTATCTTTGTCTCTTTCTCTTTGTCTCTGTCTCTCTCTGCCTCTTTGTCTCTCTTTCTTCCTTCTTCCCTCCCTCATTTCATTGTGCATCTTCAGTTCTCAAATATTTGGCAGGTATTGGGAAGTATTCTTCTTTTTGTGGTTGACTATTTTGTTAATTAGAGAGCTTAAAACTCTTCAAAGTTGTTTATTTATATAAGGTCATTATTACAGGAATTATTCTTCTGGTTCTGTTCTTCTGGCACTTCATTGTGAACCAGTTCATACAAGTCTTCCATTGTTTCTTTGACACTATCCCTTTCATCATTTTTCTAGCACAATTTCCCCACATTACAATTACATACCATAATTTGTTTAGCCATTCCCCAACTGATGAAAAATTAAAACCTTAATTTCTAGGTCACTGCCACCATAAAACTACTCTAAATACTTCTGTACATGAGTTCTTTTTCTTTGATCTCTTTGTAATAGTAGATGTAATATATTCATCCCTAACTTTGATCTGGGATAATAATTCCTAAATTTCTGGGTCACTGAGCTTTCTTGGTTCTTTGGACTCAGATATGTCTCATAAACTCTGGTTACCTTTCTCTCCTGGCATCTCTGGATGACTGGTTTTAGGATACATGCCCCTTTTTTCTTTTTCCTATTGCTACCACACATTGCAGATCATAAGTGGGTTGTCTTTTTTTTTTTTTAATCCTTTTAAAGAAAGAATATGCTAAAATAAACTACTTTCCACTGAATGACTAAATTGGACTAAATTACTATATAGTTCAAGTTCCCTGGATTTAAGATAGCATCTATCTTAATATTCCCCATTTTTGTGGTGCTCAGATACTGTAGTACCTGAAGATCCTAGATCTGCCTATGCAATCAACTTTTGCTTTTCAATCTTAAGGAAATGACTTACTTCTTGACAATAAGTTACTAAGTTCCTCTCTCTACTACTTTTCTGTTTCCCGTACTGTAAAATGAGTTGGATTGGAACAGGGCTTCTTAAACTTTTTCCATTGTCAACCCCTTTTTGCTTGAAAAAATTTTATGTGGTCCTGGGCATATAGATATATAAAATAGTTATACAAATCAGACATTAATGCTAATAAATCATAAAAAAATTTATATTAGTGAAATGAGCAGAAGCAGGAGATCATTATATACTTCAACAACAATACTATAAGATGATCAATTCTGATGGATGTGGCCCTCTTCAACAATGAGATGAATCAAATCAGTTCCAATAGAACAGTAATGAACTGAACCAGTTACACCCAGAGAAAGAACTCTGGGAGATGACTATGAACCACTACATAGAATTCCCAATACCCCTGTTTTTGTCCGCCTTCATTTTTGATTTCCTTCACAGGCTAATTGTACACTATTTCAAAGTCCGATTCTTTTTGTACAGAAAAACAACTGTTTGGACATATATACATTTATTGTATTTAACATATGTAACATGTATTGGTCAACCTGCCATCTGGGGAAGGGAGGTGGGGGGAAGGAGGGGAAAATTGGAACAAAAGGCTTGGCAATTGTCAGTGTTGTAAAATTACCCATGCATATATCTTGTAAATAAAAAACTATAATAAAAAATTTATATTAAAACAATCCTTTGGCATACATATAATTTTACCATTTATTAAAAATGAAAGCAAATTTGAAGACTAATAAGACGAATGTTGTTTATTTTCACGTAAAAATTAAATCTTGGTGGAATATTTGATACCTTTTAGTGTTGCCAAATTTTTCATGACCCCTGCAGTCAATTACACAACCCCTTAGTTTAAGAAGCTTTAAACTAAAGAAACTTTTTCTAGGGATAAAGAGAATAAGCCCATGTAAGGTAAGGAATACTTACAGTGGCCCAGTCTAAATATTTATATAGGGTCTGTTACTTGTTCAGCATTTAGACATTTTAGGACAGTATTCAACAAGGTAATTTATGGTCTACTTGGGAAGACAAATTAGATTAATTAGCATGTGTCAAGCATGGAACAATTCAGTACCAAGCTATCTGGTTCTAACAAAACAAAAGAATGGAGGGAACAATGAGGTCTGTATTAGTCCTTGCAGGCTTCCTAGGCAGATTGTAGAAAGAACAAAGAATAATGAACCTAAATAGCTTTGTGAACCAGAAAGGATTTATAAATGTCGACCATCATTATTATAAGATCCTTGGATATATGTGGGGAAGAAGAGGTAAGGAGATGTGCCATATTTTATATTGGTATTTTCCCCAGCCTCTTACAATTCCCTTCAGACTGTTCGAGGTTAATAAACATTTCCTAAATTGAATTGATTTTTAACGATTTCATTTCTCTGCTCCCCTTTGGTTAGGGAAGTTTCAGTCGGCCTCCTATCCTTCCCACCCCCCTCTTCATCCTCTTTCTCTAGGCTGTGCTGACCTGGTAATCCTTGGGAGACTAGGAGATGGGGAAAGGAGGTGGGGAATGAAAGGGGACAGTATTTCCCCTCTCTGGGCTTCGGTTTCCTCCTTTCTAAAATTAGGAGGTTGAATTAGATGGGCTAAGTGAAGCCCTAAGATGATAAGAACCAGCCCCCTCTTCCCCCTACCCCCCAATTTCTTCTCCCTTTCCAGCTGGCTTCCAAAGTAGGAGGGAGGGAATCTGTGGTTACTCCGCCCCCCACCCGCTCGAGGTCCCACCCCCTTCATCCGTCCCCTCCCTCTTGGAAGCCGTGGGGGGCGGGAAAAAGACCACAGGGCGTCCGGAGTTTTGCACCCAACCTTAGGGGACTGCAGAGCCCGGGTAGGAGAGTCGAGAATGGAACTGCGGGAGCTCTGCTTGGCTCTGCTGGCGCTGGGGGCGCTGACGGGCAGAGTCCGGGGTAAGTGACACCAGAAGGGCCTCGGGGACTGAGGCTTTCCGGGGTTTGGGCAACCCCAGCTCCCTGCCCAGAAAGCTTGTCCGGTGCGCGGGAGCGCAAGTGGTTCGACCGAGACTTGTGATCGTTCAGACTTCGGAACCAGTGATCCAGTGCTGTCGGGTGTTGTCCGCTGTGTGCAGCTTCTGCCTCACACCCCTGTCCCAATAGCGGATCCGCTGGGTGCCCGTCCTTGGTGCAGGGACTTCTTACTTTGCAGCTCACTGGGGCTATGAGGTTATTTACCTGATGTCTTATTTCGGGTTTACTTTAGGAACAGCTAGTGTCGCGTATTCTCTCCCTCTCCCCTTCCCTCTCATCTGTCTCTCTCTTTCCCTTTCCCTCTCTCTCCCCCTCCTCTCTCTCTCTCTCTCTCTCTCTCTCTCTCTCTCTCTCTCTCTCTCTCTCTCTCTCTCTCTCTCTCTCTCTCTCTCTCTCTCTCTCTCTCTCTCTCTCTGTCTCTGTCTCTTTGTCTCTCTGTCTCTCTCTCTCTTTGTCTCTGTCTCTCTGTCTCTGTCTCTCTCTGTCTCTGTCTATCTCTCTTTGTCTCTGTCTCTGTCTCTCGCTCTCTCTCTTTGTCTCTGTCTCTCTCTGTCTCTCTCTCTCTGTCTCTCTCTGTCTCTCTGTCTCTCTCTGTCTCTCTCTCTCTCTGTCTCTGTCTTTCTCTCTTTTCTCTCTGTCTCTCTCTCTGTCTCTCTGTCTCTCTCCTCTCTCTCTCTCTCTCTCTCTCTCTCTCTCTCTCTCTCTCTCTCTCTCTCTCTCTCCATCTATCTCTGTCTCTCTCTCTGTCTCTCTCTCTCTGTCTCTCTCTCTCTGTCTCTCTGTCTCTCTGTCTCTCTCTCTCTCTTTTCTCTGTCTCTCTCTCTCTCTGTCTGTCTCTCTCTCTCTGTCTCTCTGTCTCTCTGTCTCTGTCTCTCTCTCTTTTCTCTCTCTCTCTCTCTCTCTCTCTCTCTCTCTCTCTCTCTCTCTCTCTCTCTCTCTCTCTCTCTCTCTCTCTCTCTCTCTCTCTCTCTCCCCCCCCTCTCCCTCCATTGGATATTGTAGGACTTGCTGTGCAGATGTTCAGGCAGAAAGCTAGTTAGAGCTACACAACAGAACTGGGTTTTTCCCTTCTTTAAGAGAGTCTTGGAAGCCATCACCCTGATACAAATACAGGTAGGATGCTGCAATCGGAAATAGAACTTAAAAGAGCTTCTAGGACTCTTTTTTTGGTCTAACTCTTTTGTCCCTAAATCTTGCTGCTGTAGATCTCAGGCCACCCCCTCTTTGGGTTACGAGCAGACAGCTGCATTTACATCCCCACCTGGGAGGCAGTAAGGGTCCCTTCAGCCAACCTGGATGAGATAGTCTGGCTAGTGAGTCCACAGGGATACACATGGCCATTTTTTTGAGAGGAATGGGAAGCTGAGGTGTTGGAGAGGGCTTCAGTTGCTACTTTTTGGAATTTTCCTTGTTAGGAAATCTGAAAATATTGGTGTGGGTCAAAACAACCTAGAGCTATCTGAATGTTGTTCTCTGGGGATTTAAAAAAATTATTATGAGATTTACATATTCAGGGAGCTGCGAAGTTGAGTATTTTAATCAACCAAAAAAGATCTATTACATGCAAAGTGCAGTGAGTGCATTCCTAATTACTGTGGGGAGAGAAATAAGAAATAGTAGGATATAAGACAAAGGCAGACAACTGTAACACACAATATTAGAGCATATATTTATTAGGGAGTTAAAACACAAAATACTGTGTGAAGATAGAGTGGATATTACCCAAGAGGGCATTATTGCCCAAGAGGGAAGTTGTCTGGAAGGCTGTGTGGAGGAAGCATTTGACTTGATTGCTGAGACTATTAGTAATTATAGATGACATTTACATAGATGTTTTAAGGTTTGCAATGATTATTATAAATGTGAAATATAATAATGTATAATTTGTAAATTATTTGTAATTTATAAACTATTGTAAATGCCATTCAGTTTCCCACTTCTACTGCCTATGATATTACTGTCCCATAAAAATCAGGTAAACAAAATGGCTAAATACAGAATCTCAAAATTCAGATGTCCAAAACAATTCATTTTCTTTTTCTTCCAGTATATCTTTTCCAAACATTTTTGTTTGTATCCACTAGCCTTTCCATCATTCATGAATCATTGAATAGGTTTCCTTCTTTTTATATTGCTGCCAACCTAGTTTATTATTCCCTTGGACAATTGCAATAATCTGATAATTGGTTAACCTAGCTCATGTATCTTCCCACTCAAGTTCCTTGTCCCTACAGATGCTAAAGTGATTTTCCTAAGGTTAGGCATGACAGTGTCAATCCAGTGCTCAATAAACTCCTCTGACTTCCTTTTAGGTCCAGATCAACTATAAAATCCTTTAGTATTTATAGTTCTTCACAATCTAACTCTTCCCCACCTTTCCATTCTTCTTGTGTTCTCATCCACTGTATGTACTTTAAAACCCAGCTGCACCATCCTATTTACTCCTTCTCACATCCAATATTTCTGCAGACTCTGCCTGCAGACTGACAGTTCTTCAAGCTTCTAATGCTCTTCCTCTTCAAGTCTCAGAATCCTGGGCTTCCTTCAAAACACAGCTCAAGCTCTCCATCAAAAGATGTTCTTTCTACAGATAGTAGAACCTTTGCTTTTTGTGTATCTTGCCTTTACCTATTTTTGTATCTGGTGTCTTTCCCCTTAGAATAAAAATTCCTTGAGAGTTGCTGGAGCTGTTTCTGTCTTCGTATGTGTATTGCTTTGTTCAGTACCTGGCCCTGTAAGAGCTAAATAAATGCTTGACTAATTAAATTTATGGCCTTGTCATTATTTTGTTCCTTTATTTTCCTTCACATTACACTTCTAATTTGTTGCCAAATCTTGTCATTTCTATTTTCACAATATCTCTCACTTTCAGTCATTTTCCTCTGCTCCCAGGGCCATGATCCTAGGCCCCTATCATCTCTTACTTGAACTATTATTGAACTAATAGTCTCATAATCATTACTCCTGTTTCTTTTCCCTCTTTATTTTATCTTCTACACCAAAGCTTCTTAAACTGTGGATTTCAACCCTCATATGAAGTTACATACCTTAATAGGAGTTTTGCAAAATTATGATTTATTATCAATAAATATTTGGTTTGTATATATTTTTTATATACCTACTTTCCTGGGGTTGCATACAAATTTTTCAGGTGAAAAGGTAGGTCATGAATGGAAAAAGTTTAAGAAGTCCTTTCCTATATAGCTGCCACAGTGACATTCCCCAAATGTAAAACTGGTGTGTCACTACCTTACTCAATACATTCCAGTGGCTTCCTATTGTCTCTAAGATCAAACAAAACCTCCTTTATTTAGTTTGGAAGCCCATAACAATCTGTCCCTAATTTAACTTTCCAGTCTTAGTATTCAATCCCACATGCTACAGTCCAACCACATTTTCTGTTTCCCTATATTTGACAGTTCATTTTCTATCTCCTGATCTGTCCCTGATGCCTAGAATGCATTCCCACATCACCTCTATATCTTAGAATCTCTTGTTTTTTTCCAAAAGTCTGTTTAAATGACATTGCCATTTAAAGCCTTTCCTGATACCCACTTTTCCCCTAATGCTTTTATCCCACAAAAATTTATCTTCTATTTATTTTATATATATATATATATATATATATATATATATATATATATATATATATATATATATATATATATATATATATATATATTTTAAATGACTAAGTTTTCCTATCTCATTCAGTCTAGAAGTATAAGGGCTATTCACAAACCTTGTCCTATTCTAATCAACATGAGAATTCTTATTACAATTATCCCTTCTACATTGTGACTTATCCATTGAGGTTTTGATATATCGTGTGTTGGCATAAGAAATTAAACAGGAATTTTTTGGGAGCTTTTTGGAAGTCATAGACAACATGTGAAGGCCAAAAAAATGACCCAGAAAAAGTTTTATATACTCAGAAATGCATAAAATATATGTTTAGTATTTCATATTTTTAATTAAAATTAAAATTTTAATTTAATTCAATTCAATTAAAAATAAAATTTAAAATGAAATTAAAAGACATATTTTTGTCTTTTAATACAATAATAATTCACTTCTTCTCTGGTATGGAGGGCCAAAAAATTTTACACAAATTTTCTCAATTGTGGGGGGATAGGTGCTGTTCCCCTAACCCCTGAGATGTGGAAGGAATATCTGGGCTAATTTGTCCCTCTTTAGGCAATCAGTTCCCTCCTATGAAGGAGTTCACTATATTAATGCTGAGAACTTCATGCAGATACACTATTGGCTCAGCCTACTACAACTCAAAAATGCTAAGCTCAAAAGAGCCATCATTTTTCAGTCTCTCCAGTAATATATATTATGGGAGTATGTTACCCCACACCTGTACATGTCATCTCCCTTAGGAGACTACAAGATCCTTGAGGGCAAGAATTGTTTTATTTTTGTCATCTACTACAGTGCTTAGAACCTAGTCAGCACTTAATGATTCTTGATTGCTTGATTTCCTGGAAAGCCTAAATTGTGGGTAGTGGAGCTGTTTAAGAGCTCTGGTTGAGATATAATCAACTATTGAAGAGTCCCTTTCTCATGAACAGTGAGTTGAAAAATTCAAGGAGGCTTCTTTGATAACCCCTTTTTATGAACTTTTGGAGGATCCCAGTAGAATACATACAGGGCTTGTGGAAGGAGTGGCAAAGAGTGTGCTAAGCCATTTGCATCCTGTTCTTGAATCCTTAGCCTCTCAGAAACATAACTAAATCAGGTACTACCATAATATTGATTGAAAGGTATTAGAGTAGAGGGTTTCCAATTGCAGAATAGATTCTCTGTCCAATGTTGGGACCTGGTAATCTAACGCTGATTTGGTCTTAGATTAAGGAGTTAGTCACTTTCCCTGACTCCAGGGTAGATCTAGAATGAGGAGAGCCAGGAATTTCTTAGAATTTCTGCAGCAATTCTAAGCTTAAGCCCAATAGTGTTCTGGTAAATGTTGAACAACCAAGTCTGAAAAAAAAGTACAATGCCCTTTAAATATTACCTGCATTATTAACATTTTCACTATCACTTTCTTAAGTCTAGACAATCAGCAAGACAGTAAATCAAGCCCAGCTCATGGCATTTGCTAATTTCCAAAGTATAAATATTTATGCTGAAAATATAACAATGGTTCGCATACATCACTAGTTAGGTAGACATGTAGGCTATCTTAGGCCTCAGAGCTCTTTTGATTTGAGTTTGTTATGGTCAGGTCAACCAAACAATAGCTCAAACTGTATTAATTAAACCCAGAACTGTTCTGAAAACCTAGGGACAAGAGAGGATTTAGGTCTGGCTTTGAATTCCTAGAGATTCTGTTACCTTGTTGATCAAAGAGGTCTGATCATAGCTGGGGGGTGGGAAGAAAAAGGGGATAGGAAAGAGATGAGATATTTAAGTTTCATAGAGAAGGTAAGATGAGAGTCACACTCTATTAAAAGAATCATTTGTGTGACATTTAACTTCCCTGGGTCTTGAATGATTTATCTGAATAATGGAGAAGATGATCTCTAAACTTCTTATCATTATTCTTCATTGTTATTCAATCTTTTCAATTATGTGTGCTTTTTCTTATAGCACAATAACATTCCATTACATTCATGTGACACAATTTTTTAGTCATTCCCAAGTTGACGGATATCTACTTTGTTCACAATTTGTTGCTATCACAAAAGGTGTTGATATAAATATTTTGGCATATATGGAGTCTTTATTTTTGTTAGTAACTTCCTTGGGGTATATGACAGCTATGGAATCTCTGGATCAAAGGACACGGACATTTTAGTTTCTTCTATAACTCCAAATTGCTTTTCACAGTAGTTTTATTAATCCACAAATGCATAATACCTGTATTTCCATTCCTATCTTTATCAATTGACTGTATGTGAGGCAAAACTTGGGAATTAAGTAATATGTTTCTTTTAAAAATTATTATTTTTGTGAGGCAATTAAGGTTAAGTGACTTGCTTTGGTCACACAGATAACAAGTGTTAAATGTTTGAGGCTGGATTTGAAGTCAGGTGTTCCTGACTTCAGGGCTGGTGCTCTATCCACAGCACCATCTAGCAGCCCCCAAACTAAGTTTCTTAAAGGAACTTGCAAATCAATGGGAAAATAAGCTTATATTTACTATTACCTGATTTACATGGAATTTTTCCATGAACATTGCTTATTCTTGTGAAATAGGAGCTTCTGGCATTATTCAATTTTAGACATCCTAGGGAGAGATAATGTATCTTAAATATGTCAAAGATGATTTCTCCAGTGAAGATGGTGTCCAGACTAGAACTGTAGGCTTTCCAGGGAACAACCATTGCTATAATTCACTATGAAGGTCATCACCTCTCTCTTCTGGGGTTATGATAGGTAAGGATTCCCTTCTCCAGTCTCTGAGAAGGGAGGGGTGCTGGGGACAGATGTCAAAGAAAAATGTGAGAGAATGAGTAGATGAGGAAGTCTGTCCTTGCCTTTGGACTTTTCCAATTGAAATCCCCTCCTCTCTAACTTTTCACCCTACCTAGGGCCTCCAGTTATCACCCATTCTCAGCTGTGCTCTTGTTTTCAGAAAAAGCCAGGAAGAGTACCCACAAAAACCACAGCTCATGAATCAGCAGACAGATAATTATCAACGGGAAAGAGAGTGGACAGTTTCAGGGATAAGCCATTCAAACCACACAGAGCTGGTGTGGTTTTTCATACCATCTTCCCTCTTGAAACTTGGCCACTTCTCTTACTGGGCAGATGGTTGCAGTGGAGTTCAAAAGGGAAAAAGAGGGATAGACTGGAAAATGACACAGTTGGACTCTCCTAGCTTTACCATGCCAGCCAAATTTATATTTTAGATTCCCAGGTTAAATTTTGTAAGATTCCCTCCTTGTCTGTAATACTTCTAGAAATGTCCTCATCACAACCCACCCACACCTTTCCCAAACACTTTTTTAAAAGAGGCAATTGGGGTTAAGTGACTTACCCAGTATCACACATCTAGTAAGTGTCTGAGGTTAGATTTAAAGTCATCCTCCTTACTCCAGGGCTGGTGCTTTAATGTAATCTAGCTGCCTCCTTTGATGTGTCCTGGAACAAATAGTGCCTAAGAGACAGTATGGTACAATGGAAAGGATACTGAAAGATCAGTATTTGAATCAGAGTTTAGCTTCACTTCACCCTTCTCAGTTTCGCCATCTGTAAAATGATGGGATTGAATTAAGTCATCTTAAAAGTCTCTTTAAGCTCTAAATCCCATAGTCTATTATTAGATATTAAGTTAGATGAAGAGGTGAACTACTTCTACTTAAAATTTGTATCTCTTCAGCACTTATCACAACACTGTACACAGTGAGCTCTTAACAAATATTGATTGGATAATCATTACATAGAACAGAGGTGTCAAGTCTGAGACACAAGACCATTGCCAAGGCCAAACTAAGTTAAAATATAAAAATACAATGTAACACAGATAATGTTAATTTGTAGCTTATAAATATGCACCCTAGGACTATGTTTCTTTTTGATACTATTACTAGTAGAACATGGTGGGAGCAGTTAGGTAGCACAGGGTTAAAGTACTAGCCCTGAAATCAGGAGTATCTGAGTTCAAATTCAGCCTGAGACAATTATAAGCTGTATGACCTTATACAAGTCACTTAACCTGTTTGCTTCAGTTTCCTCATCTGTAAAATGAGCTGGAAAAGGAAATGGCAAAGCACTCTAGTATCATTATCAAGAAAACTCCAGATGAAGTCACAAAGCATCAGGTACAACTGAACAGCAACAAGAAGTTGATCCATCCAATGCCATCCTAGTTACTCAAAATAGGACATTTGTATTTCTGCTACCCATGATTTAATGCATTTATCTTATTTCAAGATTGATTTTGTGTGTAGTAAGGAAAATCTTGACCATCAAAGTGATCAATCCATTGGAATGATTTGGTAAAAACAATGTGGCCTAGATAGTTTGGACTTTTACTGGATTAAAGGTAGGCGGCTATGCTAGAACTCTCTTGAGGTCCACTTTTGGGATTGTAAGATTCCCAGGTGGGTTGATGCATTTGGACTATTAACAAGTTCTTTTATAGGTTTTCAAGGGTTAAATAGCTAGAGATTTAAGTATATTGAAGACTCTCCTGTTCTCTCTTCCTGGGAACAATTAGGAGTTAGTAGTCAAAGCCAGTGAGTCATACTCTTCTGGGCCAGATGAATCTAAGAAAAAAAAATGTTATGTTGAGACTCTAAGTTTCTAAAAGAATAAAAATAAATTTGGCTCTAAGAGCTTCATTTCTAAATGAATGCCTGGTCAAAAAGAGGCAGAATGGATTGCTTCCGACAACATTGCTATACACCATGAAGATGTGAAATCAGGTCAGGAGGTGAAATAGTTACAGAAATGAGAAGTTAGGTTTGGAGGGAGGTCATCAGCAGGACAAAGCTGGGTTAGGGGAAACGCTGAACAACTGCCCAGGACTTGGTGCTAATTTAAATGTTGTTTTGTAGTTTTATCAGCGATTTATTTGTTCATTAAAGACCTTCTCCTATGGGGATCTGAATGGATCTAACCAAAAGGGGGGAAAAACAACAACAACTCTGTTCTTTGAGGACTTGTCTTATTAAATTTTCAAAGGACTGTTAATTACCATCCCTTTAAAGGATTGTAGCCATACCAACTCACATATATACTTGGAAGGGGCTATAATTTGCATTGTCAGAAAGTAGAAAATAGTGGGTCTTTAGAAAAATTTAACTATTTATTGGAACTTGACATGACATAATGGATAGAATAACTGGTCTGAAGTCAGGAAGACGCAACTAAAGATCAAATCTAGCCTCAGACATTTTCCAGCTTTGTGACCCCAGAAAAGTCACTTAACCTTGATTACCTCAGTTTCCTCATCTATAAAATAGTGTGGAGAAGAAAAATGGCCAACTACTCTAGTGTCTCTGCCAAGAAAACCCCCAAATGGGGTTATAAAGAGTTGAACATGATTGAACAACAACATCTGGATGGTCAGAATTCCCTAAAAAACTGTCACAGCTAGCTATGCTGAAGCATGTAAATAATGCAGGCAATAGGGTGGGGCAAGCATTCCCAGCACTTTAGGAAGATTTGAATTCATAGTATTCTAATCCATTTAGGAGAAGTAACCAGCAGGCTGCAGAACCATAATTAGCCCAAAGCAACAAGGATTTTAAGGCAAGAAGCTAAAATTTAGTGGCCAGAGACAGCTCCATCCCAATATTTGCTTGCATTCTACAAAGCTAGGCAAAGTTGTTCTCATTATTAACTTTTCACAGTCAATTTCATCAGAGTGAAGCTGGAAGAGATCTTAAAAACTATCTAATCCAAACTTTTCATTTTACAGAAAAGGAAACTAAAGTCTAGACAAGACTTGTTCAAACTCATGTAGGTAGTAAGTAGACTATATTACCTTCTTTCTTTCTTATTTACTTTTTATTTTGTTTTTTTTTCAAATATATATAAACAAAATTTTAAACTTTTTAAAATATCCATATCCTTTCCTTTCTTCCCCTCATCCTTCTTGAAAAGGCAAGCAATTTGATATAGATTAGACATGTGTAGTGATGTAAAATATTTCCCTCAGCCATATTAATTGCCTTGTTTCTAAAAAAAAAAAAAAGAAAGAAAGAAATTAAAGGTGACAAGGACAATGGCAATTTCTGACCATATTGAACATAATATTGCCTACTATAGGCACTATATAGATATTTATTCCCTTTCGTCCAAACTTTTTGAGCTAAAGCATCACTCCATGGTCACCACTTAGCTGTGTATGTTGTTTCTCCCATTAGAAAGTGAGCTCCTAACAGATAGGGATAGTTTTTGAAGTTTTTATTTGTATCTTGTCATATAGTAAGTGCTTAATGAAGACTCATTCATTAATTTCCAATAAACCTGGAAACCAACTACTTCCCAAGGAAACCTATTTACCTTTAGGATATTTCTATTGATTGTGAAGATTTTCCTTGCCATAAACTGAAACCTGCCTCTCTTCAAGTACTATCTTTTGTCCTAATTCTATCCTTAGGGGACAAGGCTAGGAAACAAGAACCATTATGATTCTTGTCACATGGAAGATCCACAGAAGGGAAAGCATCATTTAGTTCAAATAACTCTGGACCAGAGATCAGAAGATACATGTTTTGAGATCCTTCTTCACTACTTTTTAGTGTGTATGATCATGGAAAGTTACTTAATCTGAGCCTCAGATTTCCCATCTGTATAATGTGGATCACTGTAGCTTTCCTACCGAGTAAAATGAGACTCAAAGATCAATTACTATCTGTCAGTCTGGGATTAATCAGTTAGTCTGAGATGGCTCATTCTCAGCATTGGCTCACTGGGCCAAATGATTATAATGGAAAATCATTCATATCCTGACCTATCATTCATCTCCACAGGAAGTGACCTGTCCAGGGTTAGTGACTGAGCTGGGATCCAATCCAAGAATTGGGCCAGCTGCTTCTCTGGTCCCCTCTTTGGCAAATCATAACAAAGATTACTGTTGTATGTATGTAATCTTTCAAAAACAAAACAAAACAACAACCCTGCATCACTTCCCCTTCAATGACTTTCAGTTCCAACTTGGCTCACCTATAGATGATGGTGAATGTGTTCTATCGTAGGAAGGCTGACTTTTTACATCCTGTCATACTGGGACAATATTCTTCATTTATGCATTTTTGCCTTATACTAGATCCTTTCCTTCTCTTCTATTTTCTCTTTGTTTCATGTCTTTTCTATTCCAACTGTAAATCATTTGTGTTTAATTAGCCACAGCCCTTATTAGTAGAAATACTTTTTGGTAATATTGTTGGGATCATATAGTTTCTCTCACCTTACTGATCCTCTCTTTGCAAAAATCTATTTTTTCTTTGGCTTCATCTACTTTCTATGCTAGATTTCCTTGCCAAAAATTTGTGATATGGATGAGAAATCTGATCTTTGTATCTTTGTAGAAATCAGTCAGTTAATAAACATTTATTAAGTGCCTGTAATGTACCAGGTGTTGTACTAAGCCCTGGGAATATAAAAAAAGATATGATAGTCCCTGTATTCTAGGATCTCTCAGTCTAGTGGGAAACACAACACATAAACATGTGCTAACAAGATATACACAGGATGAATTGGAAATAATCAATAGACTGAAGAATTTATGGGGATCAGGAATGGCTTCCTGTAGAAATGGGATTGCAAGGAAGCAAGGATTCCCCTATTTTTTTTAGGACGTATCTTGAAAACCTCCTCAATAGTCTTGTGGTGGAGAAAAGGAAAATTTCAATTTTCCTGGTTTGTTGATTCAGACCAAGCCTTGGAGTTTGAGACTTTCCAGAAGAGGGTTTAATAGAAACACTCCATCTTGCTTCTTTTCCTGGGGCTGAGTTGTCATAGGAGAGAGGACAATCAAAAGGAAAAAGGCTTTTCAAGTTGTTCATTCAAATGAGGTTCCTGGAAAGAAGTGCCAGTCTTTGGTAGGGGTGAGGCAGGGCTCTAAAGTGCAAGAGGAGGAATATGAATGGGTGGAACTGGGAAACAAAGCCTTCCACACATTTTAGAGAAGGAAATCTCTGAGGAAAGAGTTTATTGAATCATCGTGGGCTCTGGCCCAGAGATTCTTCATGAATTAACAATTCTCAGCCGAATGAGAGAGCAATTCGCAGGCATTTAAAAATGCTCACTTCTACCCTCTTGGAATCAGAGCAGGGTTTGGAAAGGCTTAGTTTAGGTATTTTTAATAATAATAATATCTGACATTTATACATTGATTTAAAATTTGCAAAATACTTTATATGTATTATCTCACTTGATCCTCATAACAACCCAGTGAAATAAATGCTATTGGTATTATTTCCACTTTTTCCAAATGAGTAAACTGAGGCTGAGAAAAGTTAAATGATAAACTAGTGTCAGAGATAGAATTTGAAAGCAGGGCTTCCTAACTTGATATTTCAAATCCTGATATATTTTCTCTTAGTGTCAGAACTTGAAGGTAAAATGAAGGGAAACATTTAATTTTCTTTTAGTGACATAAAATAAATTCATGATTAATTTTAAGAGAATAGAGTACCCTGAAGAACCACTGGCATAACTCCTCAAAGATGGAGACTAAGCCAATCTCAAGAAATCTACTTGAAATCTATAAACCAAAAGATTGGGAAAAATAATTGCTCATGTTTATCCTAAAACTGGTCAGTCCAAGCATCGAATAGGGACTTGGCAATAAGTACTTTTAGTAGGAATTTTGGCCCCACCCTTTGTGCCCCTGTCTCCTCCTAACTATTGCCACATCCTCTTGTGGTATTCCTAGATACAGGTTTTCATAAAAACTTCCATTAGGGGAATAGAAAAAGAGGCAGGAACCTCAGCTAGATTTAGCCCATCCCTTTCTGTACCCTGTGCCTAAGGACAAGGGGTGGGTGGAGGTGTTTATTTCCACAGCTGGCTAAAGGTAAAGTAGGAGGAGGGTGGGGAAGTGACCACATGAGTCAAAGTCAGTTGACCAGACGCTGTTGGCTGGACAAGCCTGGTTTCAGACTTTTTGCTTGTGTGGACATGTACCCTTATGTTTTTGTTTTCTGACTATTATGTATAATTATGTATTTGAGGGTAAGTGTAATCTCTGGGTCTGCTACTATCATAGATAAGAATGTTTACTTCTGGATGGTTTAAGAACTGTGCTATAGGTAGTTTGGTGGTATAGTAAATGTAGCACTAGTCCTGGAGTCAGGAAGATTTGAATTCAAAACCAGCATGAAATACTTGTTAGCTGTGTGTAATTCACTTAACAAACTCTGCTTGCCTCAGTTTCTTCAACCATAAAACAGGGATGATAATAGCACTTACTTCTCGAGGTTTTTATATTGATCAAGATCTCTTAAGTTTAATCTGCATTATAAACATTTTAGCCATCATTTTCTTAAATTTAGATAATTATAATAAATCAATAATTTGAAATTTGCTAATTCCCACTGTATCAATGCTTATGCTGAAAATTTAAGAATTGGATCCAGCAGCTTCAGCACATTCTTGCCTCTATACTTTGTATCCCTTTACAAAGAGCAGAAAGTTGTTTGTTTTTTTAATCAGAAGGGATAATGCTATTGGCTTGTGACTGATGGCCCTTAAAAATGAGTCAAACATTTTGAAGGTTTGAGCTATATTTGATGGAGCAGAAGGCATTCTGCTCTTCAATCAGGCATGGATTGATACAGTGAGTCAAGTGACTAGATACAGGAAACAGCTTGTATGAATATGACCTTTGGTGGCAGAGAACTGACTTTGATTTTAAGAAAGAATTAGCTATGATAGGTGAGAAGTGAATTGCAGAGAGGATCAAACTCTGGAAGCTGAATAACCTGTCTAGTAGAGAGGCTGTTGTTTGTCCTTCCTAAAGAGATCGAATGACATCTTTAGGATGATTCTTTCTATTTTTTAAATTCAAGCTTTTTATTTTAAAAACATATGCACAAAGTGGCGTAGTGGATAGAGCACCAGCCTTGAATTCAGGAGGACCCGAGTTCAAATGTGGCCTCAGACACTTAACACTTCCTAGCTGTGTGACCCTGGGCAAGTCATTTAACCCCAGCCTCAGGGGGGGAAAACAACAACAACAACAACAACAACAAAAACATATTCACGGATTAATTTTTCAATATTAACCCTTACTAAATCTTGTTTTCCAATTTTCCCCTTCTTTCCTCCCTCCCCTAGATGGCAAGTAATCCAATATATGTTAAACATGGTAAAATATATGTTAAATCCAACATATGCATACATATTTATACAATTATTGTGCTGCACAAGAAAAATCAAATCAAAAAGGAAAAAAAAGAGAAAGAAAATAAAATGCAAGCAAACAACAACAAAAAGCATGAAAATGCTATGTTGTGATCCACATTCAGTTCCCATAGTCGGGTATAGATGGCTCTCTTCATCACAAGATTATTGGAATTGGCCTCAATCATCTTATCACTGTTGCAAAGAGCCACATGATTGATCATCATATAATATTGAAGTTATCATGTATAATGATCTCCTGGTTCTGCTCATTTTTTTTTTTAAATTAATTTTATAATTATAAATTTTTTTTGACAGTACATATGCATGAGTAATTTTTTTTTTTTTTACAACATTATCCCTTGTATTCATTTATCCAAATTTTCCCTTCCCTCCCTCTACTCCCTCCCCTAGATGACAAGCAATCCCATACATTTTACATGTGTTTATAATTATAACATTTTTTGAAAGAACATATGCATAGGTAATTTTTCACAACATTATCCCTTGTACTCCCTTCTGTTCTGCATTTTCTCCTCCTTCCCTCCATCCCCTTCCCTAGATGGCGGGCATTCCCATACATATTAAATATGTTATAGTATATCCTAGATACAATATATATGTGCAGAACCGAATTTTGTTGTTGTTGTTGTTGCAAAGGAAGAATTGGATTCGGAAGGTAAAAATAACCTGGGAAGAAAAACAAAAAATGAGAACTCTTTACACTCATTTCCCAGTGTTCCTTCTCTGTGTGTAGCTGATTCTGTCCATCATTGATCAATTGGAACTGAATTAGCTCTTCTCTATGTTGAAGATATCCATTTCCATCAGAATACATCCTCATACAATATCACTGTTGAAGTATATTATTATCTCCTGGTTCTGCTCATTTCACTCAGCATCAGTTGATGTAAGTCTCTCCAAGCCTCTCTGAAATCATCCTGCTGATCATTTCTTAACAGAACAATAATATTCCATAACATTCATATACCATAATTTACCCAACCATTCTCCAATTGATGGGCATCCATTCAGTTTCCAGTTCCTTGCCACTACAAAAAGGGCTGCCACAAACATTTTTGCACATGTGGGTATGAGGGTGATTTTTGACTTGCACATGGATTGTATTTGAGTGAAGCAGAGCAGCACAAAGTTGTCAGCCTTTCTCTCTCCTCCAGAGTCCAGTGGCAAGACAAAGGTGAAGATAATCTGGCAATGGCTCAGGAAGTAATGGTGGCCTTTCTAAATTAAGGTCTTTTCCAGGAATTAGTCTGTCTGAAGCTACTCCTATTTAATGACTATCAGCTAGGTAAGAATTAAGACAAAAGACTGCCCAACTTTCCTCCAGAGTCAAAATTGTCCAGTGGCAAGACTAGAAGAGCTGTACCCAAGGGGAAACTTCATGAAGACTCCACAAGGGGAGAAAAGACATTGAGATCCTGTAGTGTAATGAGCTGTTGTCTCTAGAAGCTGCTGGATCGCTCTCTGGGAAGAGATATGCTGTGTCTACTCAAATCTCTCAGACAGATTCTTCTTCCTGTAACGAACCGTTGTCTCCAGGCAGTTGCTGTTAACTCTTGTCCAAAGAAGTGACTTCCCTTCCTGCAGAGAGCTCCGTCAGGCCTGATGTAATGCAGAGAGTCCTCTTCTTTCTCTGAGAGTCCTCTCTTTTATTCTCCCAGAGAATGGGCGTGGGATAATGCAAGGGCTTCTGGGAAGAACCACCCCAGCCAATGAGCTTTCCCCCTCTATCAAGTCAACCTGAGTTCTCACCTTGTAATTGTCCAGAAAACCTCAGTTCTCACTTAGTAATCCTAACATCTCCCCCTTTCTTTTGATTTAGAACATAGGACAGTCATGACCTTGAAACATAAATCCATCAATATGGGAAGTATTACAGATAATTACATAAATTACATAAGCACATAGTAACATAGTAACGTAACACATGCTAGAAGTATATAACATAATCATAAATTGAAAATTTATAAATGTCCATAAGTCCATTGTCCATTAGTCTCATCTTGTGTGAGGAAGTCCAATGATTCCTGCTGATTTTAAAGTTCTTTAACAGTCTTCTTATTATCCATGCTCTTTCAGTGTCAGATGTTTCTTAGATCTTTTCCTTTATTTTGAGGTCTTTCTCTTTTTCTGTCTCTCTCTGATGGACAAGGCGAATATGACTCGTTGGCACCCATCTGATTCCTTCTCCTGCTGAAGAAATACAAGCAAACCCTCTCTCCCAGGCAGTTAACCTATCTAATTTCCTTCTATTTACCACTTTCTAAATCTCTTCTCATCATCTGACAATTACATTGGAGTTGTTTGCACTGGACACAGCCCTGTTGGTTTAAAAGGCCTGTATTCTCCCCAAGTGTAATCCATTTTTGCAATCTGATTGCTTTTTGGCTCACTTATCAGGTAATCCCTTTCTACCATGTGATTACTTTTCTGCTGGTTGATCAAATCAGAGTCCTGACCTTCTAAAGGCTCTTTAGGTGTAACATCAGCTGCCATCATGCCCCAAGTCTTTTTTGCCTGGGGCCCTGGATCTGGGCCCCTCATCCTATTTCCCTGAATTAGTTTACACTCTGATGCCCAATGGAGTCCTCTGTTGCATTTTGGACATGGGGTTTTAGGTCTTCTCTCACCCTGTTTCCTCACTGTATCTCCATACCTACACTGAGCTCTTAGATGTCCAATTTTTCCACATTGAAAACATCGCCGAGTTTCTCTAGAAGGCCTTTGCCAGGAGGGACCCTGTTTTTGCATGTTCATCATTGTCTGGGTGTAAAAAGCATTTGTTCCCACTGTAGCACAGCGTCTTATGATCTCCTCTAAAGGAGCATCTTTGTCTAATCCCCATATAATTCTTTTGCAAATCTCATTGGCATTTTCCTTAGCCAGATGTCTGGTCATTATTTCTGTAGCTGAATTTTCTCCAATAGTTCTTTTGACAGCAGTTTGCAAACGTCCCACAAAATCTGGAAAAGGTTCATTGGGACCTTGCTGTATTTTAGTGAAAGCCTCTCCACGATCTTTCTGTCCAGGAAGGACACCCCAAGCTTTTATTGCAGCCTTAGCAATTTGTTCATATATTGTCATGGTATAATTAATCTGTTCCGAATTCTCTCCATATTGACCTTCACCAGCTAAGTGCTCAAAAGTGAATTGTGTGTTAACTCCTATTTCCAAATTGCATCTGACTTGAATTTTACATAATTCATGAAATTCTGAAAGCCATAATAAATTTTCTCCAGGTTCCAGGCATATCCTTGCTATGGATTTCCAATCATTCGGGGTTAGGACTTCATAAGACAAACCATCTAGTAACATTTTAACATAAGCTGATGTAGCCCCATAAAGGGTACAACCTTTTTTCAAATCCTTAATTTTATTCAAATCTAAAGGTGCATATCTTCTCCTTTTTTTACCTACAGAGTCAATATTTTCAATCACAGGATATGCATGTATAAAATCACTTATATCCTGTCCTTCTCTCTTAGCTTTAACCAATGCTTTTTCTAATCTTGTCATAGGCTTAGGCTGCTTCACAGGCAATTCTGTTTGTGTTTCTGCCTCTTCCTCTCCTCCTTCTTGCTCCACCCATGAAGGGTTAATTGAGGGAGGAGATGGGAGGTGCTCCTGTTGCTCAGAATTGTACTTAACTTCATTGTTATCTGATTCATCCTTTTCACCTAGTTTAGTTGACACCTCCCCATTTTGCTCCTTCATCTCTTCCTTTAGAATAACATTGTTTAAAGCCAATTGGATTACATTGTATATATGAATTGTATCTTTGGAAATTGAGTTTGGCCTGGAATTGTAGTGTTCACCTAATTGCTTTCCTACTAATTCCCATTCATCTGGATCCAATTCTTCTTCCAGAGAAAAAGAAGGACATATAACCTTCACAGTTCTTAAAAGTTCACTAATCTCCTCTAAAATTATAATCAATCCTTGGCTTTTCATAACCTTGATGATGCTCTCTAAACATTTTCCTTGAACAGAAGGTGTTTGCCCCATTTCACTATAAGAGATTCCTGGTTTAGCCCTTAACAAGTTAAGTTCCTTATTTATCTATTAGCACGCTCACTTAATCTTTAACAAAGTTTCCTCGTTACTCACGGTTCTGGGTCAGAGAGACTGAGATCTAGATTGGAAGCTTTTCCACTGGAATCAGGACTGTGTCTGTCCCTGTTCGGGCGCCAAATTGCGAAGGTCTGGTCTAGCTCCTCTTGTCAGGATAAGCAAAAGTCCTTGCCCCACGTGTGGACGCCAAATGTAATGAGCTGTTGTCTCTAGAAGCTGCTGGATCGCTCTCTGGGAAGAGATATGCTGTGTCTACTCAAATCTCTCAGACAGATTCTTCTTCCTGTAACGAACCGTTGTCTCCAGGCAGTTGCTGTTAACTCTTGTCCAAAGAAGTGACTTCCCTTCCTGCAGAGAGCTCCGTCAGGCCTGATGTAATGCAGAGAGTCCTCTTCTTTCTCTGAGAGTCCTCTCTTTTATTCTCCCAGAGAATGGGCGTGGGATAATGCAAGGGCTTCTGGGAAGAACCACCCCAGCCAATGAGCTTTCCCCCTCTATCAAGTCAACCTGAGTTCTCACCTTGTAATTGTCCAGAAAACCTCAGTTCTCACTTAGTAATCCTAACACTGTAGTAGTAGAGACTTTATTTACCTTGTCTACCTGTATTCCCTACATATATGCCTCATTATCATTATGCTCAGTAACCAATTTTCTGATGTGCATACGTGGGAGAGTGTGTTTCATGGGATAAAAGAGAGAAAGGGATGTTTTGTAGTTACTGTTCTTACTATGCCTTCTGAATAAATGCTTTTGTTTTGGTCTAGTTGCATCTGTTTAGGGGGAAGATAAACAGTGGGGGCTAATGAGCTATAGCAGTAAACACAAACTATATAGCCCTTTTAACTGCCTGTTAGGCGACTCAACATATTAGATTGACAGTTGTGTTGGAGTGCATAGGGAATACTTTTAATACACATACAATACCATATGCCTTTCTCTGAGAAATTTAATACCAACTCATAAGCTGCAATTTCATTTATGGAATAGAAAATCAGACTTTAATGTTGGAGGTCAAAGATAGGGATCTGGCTCCCTAAACTGGCAATGGAGTGTCAAATCTTAGAGTCACAGAACATTTTAATTGGGAAGAGACCATGTGACCACAATATAATCTAGCTCTCATGCTTCACCTTACAGTTAGGGGAAGTAAGGCCCAGATAGCAGAACTGACTTATTCCAGATCATTTGGCTAATTAATAGAATTCAGTTCTCCTTGGTAAGCTTTCTATTCCACCTCCCTGCTAATGCTTGGAAATGTGCTCATGTGTGTGAAGAGAAATTTTATAATTTTCTGGTAAAATGAACAGAGAGACTGTCTCTTTTCAGCCCAAGAACTATTAAGAGACACTGGGAAAACATGTTGACATCCAGGAAAATTCCTCCCAAGTAGGAGGCTAAAGGGCTACTTAGGAAACAGCTTAAATAGCCAGTCACAGAAAGTTGGCTATGAAAAGTAGTTGGCCCTGATAATATGAATCTCGAAAATCTAAATAAATCTTCCTTAAAAAAAAAAAAAAAGGGTTTACTTGAAAGAAGCTGGTTTGATTTAACATACTAATTAAGAAAGCACAATGCTAGTCACTTCTTATGCAATTCTAGATATGACATAGTACTGCTCTCAAGGAATTTACAATCTATATTAGAGATGACAAGGGAAGATTGGGTACACAGATAACTTTGATTTGAGGGAGATCAAGTTAAATTCAGGGTAGAGATCCACTATGAGAATTTGGAAGTGGGAGAGATCAATCAGAGAAGTTGATCTAAGCTGAGGAAGAGAAATTTTCCTGAAGAAGCCAACTGTAAGTACCTTTGCCCTTCACCTTAGTATTTCCAGTCCTAATTTGGCTGTCCCACTCCTTTCCCCTATCATCAATGTTTCTCTGGTTTCTGGAGAGCATTACTGTGACATCTAATCTTGGAATAGTTGAGCCAAATCCTAGAATTTATTCCTTATTCCTTTGCCCTTAGGAAAAGGAAAGGGAGGATGCTTGGGAGGTTTCCAGAAGGTCCTCCTTTTTCCCCCGGCTTGGCCTCCTGCTCTCCTCAGCCGTAGGCTTTTAGGATCTGTTGGAAAGAGCAGGTTTTAGGCAGTAGTATAAATAGGCAGGTGCAAATGGTGCAGCTGCATTGGGTGTGTCACCAGTTGGAATGTAGAGGAATTAGCAGTAAAAATAATAATTTCAAGTTTTGATTTTTCATTTAAAAAATGCTTTGCTATATATTTTATTTGGTTCCCAGAACAGTTCTGTGTGGTAGGCAGGATAACTTTGTTTATTTTTATTTATTTATTTTTTGCACTTCTAATTTTGCCTCTATTGGGAATTTTGATCTGGAGAGTCATCAGCAACTTAGAGTCTGCTTGGGACAGAAACATTAAGTCTCTTTTTTGGTCTTAAAGTGAATGAGGCAGATCCCAAACAAAATCTTGACTTCAAAGATGGCCCTCTCTATACACCATGCTATGCTGACCAGGTATAAGGACAGGTATTATCCCCATTTTTATAATGGAAACTGAGGTCCAATGTCAAGATCATAAAACTAGTAAATGATATATGAGACAAGACTTCTACCTAGGTGTTCTGACCCACATCTAAGCTTCTTTCTACCATACCACAAACAGTTCATCTCTTTATACCTTGGTTTCTTCATCCATAAAATGAAGGGGTTGGGCCAGATGGGCTTAAAGGATTTAGCTCTAAGTCTTGTTTGAAGGGATTTTATTTCCTCTCTTTTTGTATCTTCATTAATTACCTCCCCTTACTCTTGTGATTATTATAGATCTGTATTGTATGTACATGGTGTTGTTTTGTTGTTATTCATTTATTTTCAGTTGTGTCCAATTCTTTGTGAACCCATTAGGAATTTTTGGGAGCTCAGGGTCATTCAGCTAAGAAGTGTTAAGTTTCAAGTTTCTGAGGCCATATTTCAAACTCAGGTCCTCCTGATTTCAGCGCTGGTGCTCTATCCACTATACTACTTACCTGCCCCTCCAGTTCATTTTTACAGATAAGGAAATTGAGGTAAATAGGGTGACATGGCTGCCCCATGGTCACACAGCTAGTAAGTGTCTGAGGCTGGATTTGAATTTAGGAAGAATTAGTAAGATTTGAACTTGCTAATTAACAATTCCTGACTCCAGGCCTGGTATTCTATCCATTAAGCCACCATCGTATACAGTGGTCTGTATATTGACTATGACTGTCTGACTATTTATCTGACTGATTAAAGTCTAGGCATGTTTATTTAGTTAATTTTGGGTTAGGTAAGGAAATATTCAAGTGGAGGAAGACAGGGCAAGGGGTGTGTGTGTGTGTGTAGAGGAGAGAATGATTTATATCTCTGGAAACTCAAATATAATGAAGCAGGACATAATTACATATGTCGCCCCAACTAATCTCTAATCCCTTTATATCTTTTCTCCAGGAGCCAATGTCTGTACCACCCGGGGGGTGAGTTCCTGCCAGCAGTGCCTTGCTGTGAGCCCTTTGTGTGCCTGGTGCTCAGATGAGGTAAGCAGCAGACATGTCCCCACCTACCTGCTTAATTAATTCTTGTTTCAGGAGCTGTCTAGGAGCTTCCTATTATATAGGAGACTAGGGAGAATTCTGTTTATTGCTGATGTGGAAGAAAATGGAAACTCTATTTAGGGAATGGACTTTCTCAGGCTTCCTGGGAGAATCACGAATAGAACCTAGGAACCAGACCCTGCAGTCTATTTCACTCTACCTAGATACCCTGGTATTGCCTACAAATGGGCAGTGATCCCTTTCTCTCTTTGGAGACCTTCTTTTGGGAATGGAATTATGGAGAAAAATAAAGGAATGACATGGGATCCTATAAGGAGGAAGAGAATATAAAGTAGCATTTGGAGGTGGAGCTGTTTGTCCATATAAATCTCAAGTATGAATAATGCATAGAGAAGAAGAAATTTTCCTCAAGGGTTAGGAAGATGTTTATTCTGAAAGAAATTTTGGGTCAAAGCTTCTGACTGATTCTGTTGTTTGGAGTGGCGAGAGGATTAGCTATGTCTAGGCATGGGTCTATGGTTTGTAATAGCCAAGAATATGAATATTTCTGAGGGCATGAATGTTTCTTTAGGACTGGGGCACAGAGACTTTGTGGTGATAAAAAGTTCATTAACAATTCCAGCTAACCCAGCAATACACAAGGCCTATGATGTAAGGTTGATGGGATTCTGACACTTTTTTTTTTTTTTAAATGGTGAAGTACAAGTGCTAGAAAATAAACTGGGTTTGTCACCAGAAGATTAGAATCCTGATTCTAGCACTCAGTACAATGCCTGGTACATAGTTGATTCTTAATGAATGTTTACTGATTGAAATGTTTACTGGTTGATTTTGGTATTCACTCTTATGTGACCTGGGATAATGTTTTCCTGTCATTATCTTCATCTCAAAACTGAGGGCCAAGACTAATGGTTCCTTGAAGCCTCTTCTAGTCTACATTCTTTTTAACCTATCCCAGAAGGAGCTTTCCATCTTCTCTCCAAGAACTGGAGCTGCCTCCATTCCAGTTACATCCTTAGGACAAGACTTTCTGACCACTTAGCCCAGACTTATTGCCTCCTTTTTTCTTCACCCCAGAGCTACTTTCTGATGTGCAAGTGGTTACTGATCTCTTCTGAGAGTTTCCAGAACAGGAAACCTTATTAGGTCTGATCAGGGAGCCAGAGAAGGGAATATGTACTTAAACTAGACGACTGGGTCAGCAGTACTTGGTTTTGCCCTCTGTTTTGGCCTCAGTGTTTCTCTGCATGGGTCCTGTTCTGAGATATAACTCATCTGGGTCACATTGTCTTAGATGAGCCAATGAAACATTTCTAGATGAGAGAAATGCTTTTCTCTTCACCCCTGCCCTGCCCTACCCAGCCTACCTTACATTCCCCTGTGTCTCATATGGCCTTCCCATTTCAGTCTCCCTACTCCTTCCTCCTCTCTGAACTTCAACCTTTTAAAAATTTTCTTTTGAAGATTTTACAATTTATTTTTCAAGCCCCTCCCACTATGGGATGAGAAGGAAGAAATAGGAAAGGAGAGATTTCAACCTGGACAGTAATTGGAGGGGGTGAAGTTTTGTGTTATAAGCAACAATAATAGAAATCTGAGATCGCTTCTTAAAGTCTTTTCTCTTCCTCTGCACCAAATTAGGGGAAAATCGAAATAGTTAAGGACCTAAGGAGCTTCTGAATTCAAGAGTTACTTTAGCTGTATGACACTGGACAAAAACCTTAATTTCTCAGTGTATCTTCAGGACTAAACAGATCTAGGAAAAGCATCATCCCCTTCTTGATCTCATAACTTCTACTGTTCTGAGTGGGTATGGTCCCTGTGTGTGAGGGTTCCTGCTAAGGAAATGGGGCATGTGGCTCTTAGATAAAGAAACTATTTTTCAGAGATACCAATGTAGGACACCAAGGAAAGCCTGGCAAATTTCGTGCTTGTGGTTAGGGAATGTTGAGTGCTAGTATTTCATGACTGGAGAATAAGGAGATGAGGATGTTTGCATGGAGGAGCCAATCAGGAAACCAGCTAAGAAATTCCCTTAGAAAGTGAAAATGGGAGAATTAGAAATCCTGTGGTTAAGGAAAAAAAATATGACTGTCATTGAATAAGGAGAGGAGATGGGGAAAGGGATCCAGGAAAAAGGAGAAAAGAGAGGGGAAAGACAAAGGAAGCCAGTTTTAATGGGAAATAAAATGTATCAATGGGAAATACTTGTGAGTAATAGTAGGGGGATATAGGAAGGAAAGAATACATTGTTTAGAGAGACAGGAAGCAAAAATCCAGAATTCTGTCCTGATAATTCTCTAAGCAGGAGGGCATTCCCTACGCACAGGCAAAAATCCCACAGAATGTATGGATGGGTACTTTCAATTATCTTTGCCATATGTACACTTATGTCCAGTCCACCAGGCTCATACAATTTGAGGTGTGGGATTTTTTCCCTGTTTATCTATTGAATTGCCCCTGTCCCTTTTAGTTGTGAAGAAGTGATCTTAGATTTCTAATATTATTGCTTATAACACCAAAACTTCACCCTCTCCAATTACTGTCCAGATTGAAATCTCCTCTTCCCTATCTCTTCCTTCCCATCTCATCGTGGGAGGATCTTGAAAAATAGATTGTAAAATCTTCAAAAGACACAAACTACTTTGGATTGAAGAAAGTGTATAAACCAGAGAAAATTAGGGGTGAGCAATGCTTAGTGTATGTTATTGTTGGAATGTTTGAAGTAAACCAAATGACCTTTCAGCCTTGCTGCTTTCCTTCCAATACCATCCCATTTAAGTTGAAACCTAGAAAAAGGACTATAAAGTTTACCACATGCCTAGGAGGAGAGCATATGTTACATTGCCTTTGGGAAATTGCAAATTTCCTTTAGTGACCCTAGGAAACAAAGACCCATTTTAAAAATACCACCATTCTACTGACTTTGCTCTATGGCAGTGAAACATATAGTAATCTCTAAAGAATTAAAAATTAATATCACTCAGAAAGTAACAAAGGGGGGCATAGTTGGCAGGAGCAAGCTACAGAATACAACCAATGGGAACATCAAAAGAAAAGAAGTAAAGGATGTATGCTGGAAAAGAAACAGGCTAGTCACAAGGCAAAGATAAGGGATGACTAGCTGCTTCCTGTTCTAAAGAAAGCCTTTGGCTGGGAATCAGGAGACCTTATTTCAAGCTCATGTTCTGATGCGTGATTATTATGTGAACTTAAAATCAATTATTTGTGGGCTGCTAGGTAGCACAGTCTATAAAGAGCCAGGCCTGCATTCAGGAAAACCTGAGTTCAAATCTCCCCTCAGATACTACCTGTGTGATGCTGGGTGAGCCACTTAACTCTGCCTCAGTTTTCTCATCTGTAAAATGAACTGGAGAAGGAAATAGCAACCCGCTTTAGTGTTTTTACCAAGAAAATCCCATGGACTGTATAATCCACAGGGTCATGAAGAATCAGACATGATGATCAGCTAAACAATAAACTAGGATGCTTCTTTCAGCATTGATCTCATTTAGAGATGGGAAATATTATAGGGAGGCTAAGTCACTTAGTAACTGGGTTGCTAGACTTGAGTTTGAATTAAGGTCTTCAGCCTCCCCGATAAGAGTTCTTTCTTTATAACATGTAGCAGGGTGTTTTCATTTTTCTTTGTCATAGGTAGACCCATATCCAGTACAGCAAGCATATGCAACTTTAGGAGGGAGCTTTCCCCCCATCTTATTGAATGACTTAGAGGTCACTTTTCTAGCCTCCACATGATTTGATCATCTCATTATATCATGATGGTGGTAGTAGTTTTCTAGAGTATTACCCCTATTTTCCACCCCTTTCCTACTTCTATCCTTTTCCTCTTTTCTATTACTTCTTCAGTCTGAGTGGTTAAAAAAAAATTGACCTTTCTTTTTTTGGGAGGGTGAGGTGGGAGAAGGTAATCTGGGTTAAGTGACTTGCACAGGATCACATAACTAGTAAATGTCTGAGACTGGATTTGAACTCAGGTCCCCTTGACTCCAGAGCTGGTGTTCCATCTACTGCCTCAACTATCTGTCTCCAAAATGACTTCTCTAAGTAAGAAAACAGCTAGATGGTCTAGTGAATAGAGTGCTAAATTTGGAGTCAAGAATTCTTTAGTTCAAAATCTCAAACACTAGCATTGTGACCTTAGATAAGTAATTTCATTTCTCTTAGCCTTAGATTCCTCACCTGGAGAACTTACATTATAGGGTTGTTGTGAAGAATGAAGTCCCTTAACCTCTCTCAGCCTCAGTTTCCTCATCTGTAAAATGGAAAGTAGCTGGGTAGCACAGTGGATAGAATATCTGGCCTGGAGTCAGGAAGATTCTTCTTCAATTCAAATCTGGTCTCAGAGACTTACTGCATGACTTGGGCAAGTCACTTCATCCTGCTTGCCTCAGTTTCCTCATATGTAAAATAAATTAAAGAAGCAAATGGCAAACTATTCCAGTGTCTGTGCCAAAAACAAACAAACAAAAAACCAAACTCCAAATGAGGTCTGAAATGACTGAAAAATAACTGAACAACAAAAATGGAGATATCAGCTTTCCTTATAGAGGTGTTATGAGGATTAAATGGGTAACATTGTTTTCCCTGTTCTTGGAGAGCAGGAGCCATATTTTTGCCTTTCTTTGTATCTCCAGCACTTAGCAGAGTACCTGGCACATAGAAAGTAAGCATTTAATAAACACTGACTGAGTCTTCTGCTGAGGTCACTGCCTGTTTGGTCTAAGTGTTATCAATGGGAGCTGAGCTGAGGAGCAGCCCTGTGTAATTATAATCCTGACCCCTGACGTCAGTGTCCATGAAAAAGAGTGATAAAGGGGTGGGAAACAGTTTTTATTTTTCAGTGTTTAGATCTCTGAGGAAATTCATAACAAACCATAAGGACCAGCAGCAGAGCCAAACACGTTGGCTCCAATTCCTTAAAAAAACTATTACTTTTGGAAAGAGAGACTAGCTGTATTCTACACTGCTCCTTCTGGCCTTCAAACTCACAGCTTATTGTGACTTGATCTTCCCCGGTCTCTCCCTTCCCTTCCTCTCTCTAGTAGACAGCTGAAAAGAGCCTTTCCTATCAGCCCCCTGGTTCACCTAATTTTTGCCTTTTTTGGGATGAGGCTCTCTCCCTCTAGAACCTTGTGGTCAGCTGGAATCTTTGATAAGGTAGACATTTTTAAATATAGAAACAGGACTGAAAGAGGGGCTATAGAGGAAATTTGCAATCAGTTAGTCAGCAGGCATTTATAAAATGCTTACAGTGTGTCAGACACTGGGCTAAAGTTCTGGGAAATAAGAAAAACAAACTAGTCTCTACCCTGATGGAGTTCACAATCTAATGAGGATGGCTATGTGAAAACACCTATGTATATTTAAGATAAATTAGAAAGAATCATTAAAAAGACTAGTAGTGAGGGGCCCTGGAAAAAGCCTCATAAAGAAGGGAAATTTGAGTTGAGACTTAGAGGAATACGGGAAAACCAAAAAGGCAGAGGTGAGGAGGGAGAACATTTCAGGCCCAAAAAGCAGGGTCATTGAAGGGAGAATGTGTACCCAAAGCTGAAATAGCCTCTGAAATATCCTCTCATGTCCTGATTAGGATCAGAGGTAATGGAATTTAGAAGGGGGATTCTTCTTGCCTCATACATTAGGCATTCAGTGCTAGAGAGGGTATTTCCTTTTTTTTTTTTTTTAACTCAATTTTATTTTCACTTCCAAATTCTTTCTCTCCTATCTCCCTCTCTGAAACACTCCCACTGAAAAAGCAAGAAAAAACAAAACCCATTACTACTATGTTTAGTTAAGGAAAATAAACTCCTTCATTTAGCCAAATTTGAAAGGTATTTGAACTGGGGCCATTTTAGTTTCTGTTTCTCATGCCCCAGTGCTAACCATAATGCCCAGTGCTTTAAAAAAAAACATTATTTTTATTTCCCCAAATACATGCAAAAATAGCTTTCAACATTCACCTTTGTAAAACCTTGTGTTTCAGATTTTCTCCCTCTTTCTCCCTCTCCCCTCCTCCCCAAGACAGCAAGCAATCCAAATATAGCTTAAACATGTGCAATTCTTCTAAACATATTTCTATATTCATCATGCTGAGAAAAAAAAAAAAATCAGACCAAAAGGGGGGAAAAAAAACACTAAAAAGGAAAACAGGCAAGCAAACAACAACAATAAAAAAAGTGAAAATACTATGCTTCTATCCATATTCAATATCCATAGTTCTCTCTCTGGATGTGGATGGTTCTTTCCTTCACAAGTTTATTGGAATTGCCTTGAATTACTTCATTCTTGCAAAGAGCCAAGCCTATCACAATTGATCATCACATAATCTTGTTACTATGTACAATGTTCTCTTGAGCAGAAGCTCACTTTATTTAGCATCAGTGTATGTAAGTCTTTCCAGGCTTTTCTGAAATCAGCCTGCTCATCATTTCTTGTAGAACACTAATATTTCATTACATTGATATACCATAACTTATTCAGTCATTCCCCAACTGATGAGTATCCACTCAGTTTCCAATTCTTTGTCAAAAAGAAGTGCTGCAAACATTTTTGCACATGTGTATCCTTTCCCTTCTTTTATGATCTCTTTGATGATATAGATTTGGTAGAGATGACCAGTCTTACAGAGTTGATGGGGACAGAAAGATGGAAGTGGATTCTAGCTTCTGGGACAACCTTTTCCTATCTAAATTCAGTCAATTTATTAATTTAAGCCAAAGCTTTTAAAAATATCTATTTCTATAGGATTTAAAGTATTTTAATCACAGCATACTTATGAAGTAGGGAGTTCAAATATGATCACTCCCATTTTGTATAGGAGAAAGTGAGGTTAAAAATGTGCTAGAAATGTTAGAGATGAAAGAAGAGAAGGAAATGGAAAGAATGAGTAGGCAAAGAATGATCTCTTAGTTGCCAAATCTATTGCCCTTTTCTCAATCCTCATTTTCCTTGACCTCTTTGTATTGATATTTCTGATTTTTATTTCCTCCTGGATACTTTCTTTTCTTTAGATTTTTGTACCATTAGTCTCCTGATTCTCCTTATATCTCTCCGAACACTTCTTGGTTTCCTTTGCTGGATCCTGTAATCATATAGTAAATGGCAGAGCTATATACACACACACACACACACACACACACACACACACACACACACACATTTATTTATTTAAACCTAGAACTTTAACAATTACATTGTTCTTCTTCATTCTTGGAGCATTCTTGTGCAACAAGCTGTGTGAGGTATACAAGGTAAGGAGTAGAAACTTGAATAATTTACAAAAAATTTACAAAGAAAACTAATTAGATTTGACCAAAAGACCAAAATCACAAAAGAATAGGGCAGCTTTCATGGACACAGAAATCCAGAGAAATTGATTTAGGTCAGAAGAATACTAATCAAAGTTTTACATTTTTTTCTATTATCTTGGCTTTGCAAAATTCTATGCAAATAAAGCACACTCCCAATTTCTTGCCATTGTTAACTAGAAGGGGAGGGAAGAGAATGTGAATGGGGGGGTTCATTGGGATCCTACATTCTATGATGTATTGATGAAACTGACTTTATAACCCAAGGACATGGGGGGCAGCTAGATCGTACAATGGATAGAGCTCTGGCCCTGGAATCAGGAGGACCTGAGTTCAATTCAGGTTCAGACACTTAACACTAATTGTGAGACCTCAGGCAAGTCACTTAACCCCAATTTCCTAAAAAACAAAAAAACCCAAAAAAACTAAACCCAAGAATATGGAATAGAATCCCAGTAAATACTGAATAACCTTAGGTTAATCATTGAACCTCTCCACACTATTGGTTCCTTATCTGTAAAATGTGAGTGAGTTGACCTAGATTAGGGATTCTTAACGTGGGGTCCATGAACTTGGATTTAAAAAATATTTTGATAATTATATTTTAACATAGGAACCTATCCTGTGCCCTTGTAGTATGGCTGATGGTCCCTAACCACCACCACCTATCCCTGGGAGAAAATAGCTAAAGGAGAGGGTGATTTAGCAATTGTACTCTGGGGTTGGCCAGAGAGGACAGTAAATCACAGTATGGAGACAATTTCCTTACCTATGTTCATCCCCTGGGTGAAAGTCGTAGCTGTCCTGCCCTATTCTTTTGTGATTTTGGTCTTTTGGTCAAATCTAATTAGTTTTCTTTGTAAATTTTTTTTTTTTTGGTTTAAAAATATTATTGAGGCAACTGATCCACAGGTTTCATTAGACTGTTAGAAGGGTCTATGATACAAAAAAGACTAGATAGTCTCTAAGGCCTCTTCCAATCTTGAATCCTACAATCCTATGAATAACTGTCAGTAACTACCAAGTGGTCTTTGACAAATTACTAGACGTTTGTGGGTCTCAGTTCCTTCATTTGTAAAATGAGCAGAATTAAATTAGATGTTCTTTCAGTTGTTTCTTATTTTAACAATTTATGAATTCATTTTGGAGGAAGAACTCTGCCCATTCCTCCTGACAGATATAACATTGGTGTTGACATTTTGTTCTCAGATTTCCTCAATGTGGCTTTTCCCAGTGCTGTCCCTACTCTACCTTCCTATTCCTACTACCTTCCTACTCCTTATATAAGCTACAGAGAAGCTAATGAGATTGACATCCTATGAAAGTAAAGATAATTAATAATGATAATGACAACAATAATGTTAATAATAAAAAATGATAGCCAGCATTTGTATAGTGTTGTAAGGTTGCAAAGTGTTTTATGGGCATTATCTCATTTGATGTCCACTACAATCCTGTGAGGTAAGCACTATTTATTATTCAGTCATATACAATTCTTCATGACCCCATTTGGGGTTTTCTTGGCAAAGATACTGTAGTGTTTTGCTATTTCCTTCTCCAACTCTTTTTACAGATGAGGAAACTGAGGCAAATAAGGTAAAGTGACTTACCCAAGGTCACATAACTAGGAAGAGTGTGAGGTCATTTGAACTAAGGAGGTCAGGTCCAGTGTTCTTTTCACTTTGCTGCGTAAATGCTTGGGTGCTATTACCCATATTTACTACAAATAAACTTAAATTCAGAAAGGTTATATGCCTTGCCCCGGGTCAAATGGTCAATATATTCCAAAGAAAAAGCAAACTCAATTTCCCCTAAATCCAAGGCCAGCTCTGTCCACAATTCCGTCCTGCCTCTTATCCTGGGATAGATGGCTGTCTGATTTGGAAAGAATAAGAAGGGGAGTTTGTATGGGAAAATAGGTCATAGATGGGGTTTTCCAGTTTTTAAATCAGTTATCCTCATGCTGGCATTTGGTTCACATGGATTGATCCCATATATATCTGGGCTCATATTCAAAGAATGTGGGAGTTGGAAGTGACTTTAAAGATATATCCCCTCATTTTAGAGGGGAAGAAACTGGAGTCCAGACAGAGGGACTGACTAGCCTAGTTAGTGCTAGGGTCTCTATTAGAATGTAGGTCTTTTGCAGAGCTATACCTAAAAATTCTTGTTTTTCTAATAAATTCAAAGAGGAAAATGGCAGAGCAGAGGACAGTTAGCTCTGGGAGAAGATGATCAGGAGAGAGGTCTGCTATGTCCCAGAGAATCTGTATTGTGCTCTTGTAGATTGGCTGATGATCTTTTACTCCCCCCCCCCTTTCCAACTTCTAGAAGAAAATGACTAAAGGAGAGGGGTGATATAGCAATAGGATCCTGGGGTGGACCAGAAAGAAAGGAGGTAAAGGGGCAGCTAGGTGGCGCAGTGGATAGAGCACCAGCCCTGAATTTAGGAGGACCCGAGTTCAAATCTGGTCTCAGACACTTCACACTTCCTAGCTGTGTGACCCTGGGCAAGTCACTTAACCCCAGCCTCAGGAAGAAAAAAAAGAAAAAGAAAGGAGGTATAAGTAACTTACTGTGTGAAGAAATCCTCTTTCCTATGTTGGTGTCCTGGACTAAAGCCCTAGTGGTTTTGTCCTAGTTACAGCTTTGGTCTTTTGATTTATAGAGCAACATCCTTTTTAATAAGCCATGCTACTTGCACATCTACCTCCCCCCTAAAAAAAATACCATATATACCACACATGTGCCATGGAAAGGATTCCTTTAAGATTTAATGGGTATTTGTTATGATGCCTAAAAGTGGGATAATTGTACTGTTTGTCTCTTTTGAGAAGAAAAAAAGGGAGCATTAAGATTTTCAGTTCCTTGGGTCCTCAGATTAATGATCTGATATGCATGTGTCCAGCCAACTTCAGGCAGAATTCTCCACCCCCCTAACTTCTTAAACTGTGGGTTGAGACCCCATATGTGGAGTCACAACATTATGATTTATTATCAATAAATGTTTGATTTGTAGATCTATTTTATATAACCATAAACCCAGGATCATGTAAAAATTTTTCAGGCATAAAAGGATTGTGAATGGAAAAAGTTTAAGAAGCCCTGTTAGTCTATTCTGCATAGATGTTTCCAAAAAAGCAATGAATTTGAGTTCAAGAGTTCCACCTCTGCTTCTTCATAAGTTTATGATCTTGGACAAGACACTGAATCTTTTTGCTTTGATTTTTCATCTGTGAAATAACAAGATTGGAGTAGATCAGAGGTTCTTAGCCTTTTTTCTTTTTCTTTCTTTCTTTTTTGGGGGTATTGTGGGCCTCTTTAGTTGTCTAGTGGACCTTTTTTCAGAATAATGTTCTTAAGTACTTGAAAGTATATATATATATATATGTATATATATATATATATATATGTAGTCACAAAGGAAATAAAGTTCACTGAAACAGCAATCAATATGTATGTATATACATACATAAAGACATATACTAAAATACTAAAATATTCACAAAGCCTAATTTAAGAACTCTTTGAAGTCTCTTCCAGATGAAAATCTATTATCTTTTAATCCCATCCTTTACAAATATCTCCTGTAGCTTTTTGTTGCCTCAATTTGTCTGTTCTTTCATTTCATTCTCCACTCCAGTATTCTAGTACATCTTAGAGTTCACTCAAACTTCAATAGTATTTTGCTTTTCCAAATATATGTAAAGATAATTTTCAGCATTCATTTTTGTAAGATTTTGTGTTCCAAATTTTTCTTCCTCCCTCTCTTTCCTATCCCCTCCTCAAGACAGCAAGCAGTCTGATATAGATTAAATATGGGTGAATCTTTTAAACATATTTCAACATTTGTCGTATTGTGCAAGAAAAATCAGACCAAAAGAGAAAAAAAGTGAGAAAGAAAAACCAACCAAGCAAACAAACAAAAATGGTGAAAATACTATTATTTGGTCCATATTCAGTCTCCTCTAATTCTTTCTCTGGATGCAGATAGCATTTTCTATTCCAAGTCTATTGGAACACTCAAAGCTCTTGGACAGGAGTAGTGGTTGCTGCTGCAGATCTCTGAAAGAAGGGTATTAGCATTGACTCTAGCCCAAAATTTGAGTGTGGGGGCTCCTGTCTTCTAGGACCTGGCTCCAGGCCTTTCCCGCTGTGACCTGAAAGAGAACCTGCTGAAAGAAGGATGTGCCCTTGAATCCATTGAATTCCCGGTCAGTCAAATCACTGTCCTGGAAGCTAGACCTCTCAGTAATACTGGTTCTGGAGATAGTTCCAAGATCACTCAAGTCAGTCCCCAGAAGATTGAGCTTCGACTGAGGCCAGGTAAGACATAGGGTCCCCATCCCATTCAGGTAAATCCTGGGCTGGTGGACAAAGCATGGGTGGCTGTGGATACCAGGAACCAAAGAATTCATGATAGGGATACAGTAATAGAAGTGATGCAAATTAGATGCATGGGTTGGAAGTGGTATATGCTGGAGGGGAAGTAAAGAATTATGGAAGAGTAAAGATTTGGGGTTGAAAGAATGAAGACAGAGAAAATGGGGGATAAGGGATAAAGATATATCAAAATAGAGGAATGGGGGGTCAGAATAGAGATTAATATTGCCCATTTGTGAACACTGAATTTAACTTCCTAATCTAAACAAGGCATGTGCCAGGCAATGAAGAATGTCCCCAAAATAGATACCACTATCCTTGTTCTCAATCTGCTTATAATCTAGTCTTGTTTGACTCAGGTCCTAGGCTCTCATTAGTGATAAACAAGACAAAGGAAAAATCAGAGTCTGGAGAATGTAAAGTGGGGATAAAGAAAGAAAGAATGTAGAGTGACTGGAGAAGAAAGACTTGAGACATGTGGAAGAGAACAGAGGGTGCTTAGGGATAAGTAAGAGGACAGAGCACATATAAAAGGCCTGGTTACATCATACTTCATCAGACATCTAATTGAAATGCTGCCTTGTACAGAATCATGTTACAGGCTCTGCCAAGGTACAAAGAAAGAAACGAAAAGGTCCCTGTCCCCAGGGAAATTATAGTTTCATTAAGGGAACAGTACGCACTTACTGAAATCATGGAGAAGCAACATGGTTTAGGGAAAAGAATATTGGCTTTGATATCAGGTAAATTTAGATTTGAACTCTTCCTCTTTTTCTAACAATATAAATGAACAAATTGTGCCTTCCTCTTCCAGACAACCACTCAGTCATGTCCATCTCTTCATGATCCTATTTGGGATTTTCTTTGCAAAGATACTGGAGTGATTTTTGCTATTTGGTTTACAGATGAGGAAACTGGGGCAAATAGATTAAGGGACTTAGCTAGGATCATGCAGTACCTAATTGGAATTCATGTATTCCTGTCTCCAAACCTGGTACTCCATCCACTGTGTCACCTAGTTAATCTGACAGGAGAAACCTGAGTTTAAATTCCGTGAACTTCTAGTTGTTTGACTCTGAAGAAGTCAATCTCTCTGGATCTCAGTTATCACCTTTGAAAAATGGAGATGAAATGGCTTGTATTATCTGTTACAAGATTGGGGGAGATAACTTCTTTGTAAATTGTAAAGAATAAGGTAAAGTAAAGGGAAGAAGGTAAATGTGATTTGGAAAGTACATCAGAAGTCTGCTAGTTTAGTACATAGCCAGTGAAAGAATCTTTCTCTTGAAGGTGCCTGATAGACATCATATTATTTTATAAATATGGTAGATAATAACTGAGGAAACAATCCAACTCTATGATTTATAAATAAGACCTTTAATATAGAGTGTGATAGATTTTTATCAATTAAAAACAAATAAATCCAATCCATTAAAACCTATTAAAATATAAAATTAGATCATTTGATTTCTGATTGAAGGAAAGATCAGGGGCTTTCCAAGTTGAGAGGGGAAGAGCAATTAGGTACATTTCCCTGAAATAATAAAAAGGGGTGTCCTACTCCCTGCTACGAAGAAGGAAGTGGTTCACCACTCTAGTATCTTAGTCAAGAAAACCCCAAATGGGGTCACGAAGAATTGGTCATGACTGAAACTACTGAGCAACTACAACAACAACTTTTCTCCAATTGTTAATATTCAGTTAAAGAAACAGTAACTGACCATTATGGGGCCATTTCTCAGATAAGACATATAGGTTGCTTGAGATGTACAATAGTGAGAAAATCTCTTGAATCAATCTTTGAATAGGACTAGATTTCTGGTCTGCATAACCTAGATCCCAAGGGTCTCTAAGCAACAGATAGAAATGGTCCAGCTTCCCAACTACATAAAAATAAAAGTTTTTTTTCCCAATTCTCATAATTAAATAAAGTTTTCTCACAAGATAGAAGTTGGATTAGACCCATAATTGGACAGAAAAGGAACTGAGCTAGTTCCAGAACTGAGTCAGAAAATAGAGTCAGTATGGTTCACCCAGTTTTCACATAGGACAATCATTTCCATTGGCAAATGGCCCTCATGATTAGAAAGTTCTTCCTTATGATGAGCCAAAAACAAATAATTAATTAAAGATCAATAGGAAAACAATGTTCAAATGAGTCCAACAAAAAAACTCTTCATGAATATTAAGAGAAACTGTAGTACAGGATGTTTTGAAAGGGATTCTAATTTAGTAAGACTTCCTGGAGGTAGTCAATTTTGAACAGGCTGTTGAAGGATTTAGCAATTCAAGTTAATTAAAAAAGACATTTATTAAGGAATTATAATGTCTAAGTAAGTCACTGTATTGGAGATACAAAGACAAAACCAAAACTAAAAGTCTGCCCTCATGGAGTTAACAGGTTTGGTGAGTGTATCTGACAATGAACTCAGTCTAGGATTGAATAAAAGAAAGAATATTTGGTCTGAGCTAATTTGGAAACCTGTGCAGTGTCTTTCTCTCCATACATGCAGTCATCACTCTAGTTCAGGCTTCTGTCATCTCTCTGCTGTCTTATTTTATCAGCCTCTTAATTGACCTCTCTGTCTTACTTTTCCTACTCTAGATCTTTCTCTAAATAGCGGCCAAAATGATTTTCCTAAAGAGCAAGTCTTATTATGACACCTCCCTTTGTTCAATAAACTCCCATGGCTCTCTTTTACTTCTAGGATTAAATATCTGCTCATCTGTTTGGCATTTAGAGCTCTTCACAATTCCATCCTATCTTTTCAATCTTTCTATGCATTTTTCCCCCCAGCCCTGCAACTCCCCAAGCTAGCTTTAATGTTCTTTCCCTGAACTCTCTATTTTCTTCCTTTGGACTTATGCATCAACTTTCCCCCATGCTTGAAGCACATTTTTCCTCTGTTTCTGTCTTTCTATCGCTATCTCTGTTTTTCTGTTTCTCTTTATGTGTGTCTCTCTCTCCTCCTTCCATGTAGATACACACACACACATATATACAAATATGTATATTCACATATATAAGTGTATATATGTATATATTCCCTAACCCTCATTACATTAGTCTGAAAGCATCTTGAGTAATTTTGTCTCAGTATTCCTAGCACCTAGTGAAGTGTCTGGAGCTTAATAAAACATTACTGATTATGATGATGATGATGATGATAGCTACTAACATTTCTATAGCTCTTTAAGATTTACAAAGGACTTTTACTTTATTTCATTTGATTCTCACAACAACACTGAAATGGATGCTATTATCATCCCCATTTTACAAATGAGGAAACTGAGGTTGAAAAGTTAAGTGAATTGTTCAGAATTACATAGGTAGTAAATGTCTTGAGACAGGATTTCTATCCAAATCTAACCTTATAACTACTATATTTCCTAGCTTCAATAATTCCAAAATATCCATTATAAAAACCTATTGCTGATTTAATATCAATTATTAATTTCATGGAATTATCTGTGGCTCATGGAATGTCCCAGTTTCAGAACTGAAGGATAATCCTGGTCCCATTATACCACAAGTTCCTTGAAATCCTAGAATATTTTTTGTTCTTTTTTGGGGGGGTATCCTCAGTGCTTAGCAAAATGCCTGGTATATAGCAGGTGCTCGATAATTGCTTGTTGATCGACTGACACAGATTTAAAAATTAAAAGTCATTTGAGGGAATGAGAGCATTAGTAATGAAAACTGGAGAATGGGATGGGAATCTGGGAAGGTTTTGGGAAAGATATGGCCCCTGATGTGAAAGAGAAAGCCAATGGGTCCCAGAGTCATTGTCTTACAGTTACTATCTATGCCTTGAAGACTCTACTGAAACTTCTGTCTCCCTCTGTTCTAGATGATTCCCAGACTTTCTCAGTGCAAGTGCGGCAGGTGGAAGATTACCCAGTAGACATCTACTATTTGATGGATCTATCCAACTCTATGCGGGATGACCTGCAAAAAATCCAGTCTCTGGGGACCAAGCTTGCCTCTGAGATGCGCAAGCTTACCAGTAACCTACGCATTGGCTTTGGAGCCTTTGTGGACAAGCCCATATCCCCATACATGTACATCTCTCCACCGGAGGCCCTCAAAAACCCTTGCTATGAGTAAGTCTCTTCCACTGGGGTGTTGGACAAAGCACTAGATGGGAGTGACTCCCATGTTTGGAATTGTGGCAGCTTTTCTGGTTGGTCAAGAGCAGGACTTTTCTTTCCTCTTTGTCTCAGCTTTGCCATATGAGAAATTGGGCTGATCTAATCAATTAAAGGTGCTACAGAAACTGGTCAATGTCTCAAGGGTACTTTTATCTGTCTTCAAATGAAAGGAAGCAAGGTAGTGTGGAAAATCAAAGCAAATTTCTCAGTGTCCTAAGAATAATGATTATGCTGCTGATAATAATAATAATAATAGCTACTAGTACTTCTAGTTTACAAATCACTGTATGTGATATTTCATTTGATCCTAACAACAGCCCTGGAAAGGTAGGTACTATTATTATCCCCTTTTAGAGATGAGGAAACTGAGGTGGTCACTAAGTGATTTGCCCAGGGGGATACAGCTAGCATTTAAGGCAGAATTTGAACTTGGGTCTTCCTGGCTTCAAGTGTAAGACTGTATCCACTGTGCCTTTTAACTTCCTGGCAGAGTTTAAAGGATTCTTTTTATTTTTCCAAAGACATGCAAAGATTGTTTTCAATATTCACCTTTGTGTTCCTAATATTTCTCCCTTTCCTCTTCTTATTTTCTTCTCTCTCCTCAAAACAACAAGCAATCTGATATAGGTTAAATATATGCAATTCTTCTAGACATATTTCTATATTTGTCATGCTGAGCAAAAAAAAAAATCAGATGAAAAGGAATAAAAAAAAACACAAGAAAGGAAAAAAAAAACAACCAACCAACCAACCAACCAACCAAAAAAGGTGAAAATACTATGATCTATGATTCTCTCTCTGGATGTGGATGATACTTTTCATAATAAGTCTATTGAAATTGCCTTGAATCACCTTATTGCTGAAAAGAGTCAAATACATCATACTAACCTCATTTTAAAATAAGAAAATTGAGGTACAAAATATGAAGTCACTTGACCTTGTTTCAGCACAAGCAAATATTCATCAACAGTCAGCAATAATAATGACAATAATAATAATAATAGTGGACACTTTAGAAAGTGCTTTATGTGTTTATTTCATTTGGTCTGCAGTTAGTAAACTGTGCCTATTGTTGATACTTTGATTCAAAACCCTACTGTAATATTTAACTGATGACTGCTGTCCACTTTAGAGGCTATTAGTACAATTAAATAATGTTTGTGGAACTTGACAGTGAAAATGTTGGCTTGTAAACTATGTATACTCTTTGATCCAACAATGCCTTTACTGGGCCTGTATCCCAAAACTGATCGTAATGGAGGGGAAGGGACCCACATGTGCAAAAAAGTTTGTGGCAGCCCTTTTTGTAGTGGCTAGAAACTGGAAATTGAGTGGGTGCCCATCAGTTGGAGAATGGTTGAATAAATTATGGTATATGAATGTTATGGAATATTATTATTCTGTAAGAAATGATCAACAGGATGATTTCATAGAGGTCCAGACAGATTTACATGAACTGATACTAAGTGAAGCAAGTAGAACCAGAAGAACATTGTACACAGCAACAGAAAGATTATATGAGGATCAATTCTGATGGATGTGGTTCTTTTCAACAATGAGATGATTCAGGCCAGTTCCACTGATCTTGTGATGAAGAGAGCCATCTACACCCAGGGAGAAACCTGTGGAAACTGAGTGTAGATCAAAATATAGTATCTTCACTCTTTTTGTTATTGTTTGTTTGCATTTTATTTTCTTTCTAATTTTTTCCTTTTTGATTTGATTTTTCTTGTGCAGAATAATAATTATGGAAATATGTATAGAAGAATTGTACATATTAAACATGTATTGGATTACTTGCTGTCTAGGGAAGGAGATGGGGAGAAGAGAGGGAAAAATTTGGAATACAAGGTTTTGTAAGAGTGAATGTTGAAAATTATCTGCATTTTGAAAATAAAAAGAAAAAAAGAAAATGTTAGCTTATATTCACTCATGTTTGTATGACTTGATATGTGCTTTCTGTGTGCTTAGCCTCCTTTAAATAGACAGGAGCCATCAGTTAAATGAGCAAATTATTAAGAACAGAAGAATTGACCAAAGCATAATTTATTCTCCATTAATCAGTTGGCAAATTTTTTTTCTTTAAGGATATAGTTGCGGACAAGTTTAATGCAAATTTGGATCATTTAGTCAAATATGAGTGTTTTGAGGCCTGAATTACCAAAATATTTGTGGCTACTGTGTAGCCTTTCCTTTGAGGAATAATTACCTGAAGAGTGCTCTATCCTTTCCTAGAATGAAGACAACCTGTTTACCCATGTTTGGCTACAAGCATGTGTTGACTTTGACGGATCAGGTGACACGCTTCAATGAGGAAGTAAGAAAGCAGAATGTATCCAGGAACCGGGATGCCCCAGAAGGTGGCTTTGATGCCATAATACAAGCTACAGTCTGTGATGTGAGTGTGGGGGCTGTAGGCCAAGGACAGAGCAACTTGGCAGTGCAGATTGGGGAGGAAGAGTCTCTGGTACAGAACAGAGCTCAAGATGATTGATATGGATGGGGCTGAAGACATACACGAAATGTTACTGTTATTCAAACTACTCTCCTGAGCCTCTCCATATACCTCATGGGATATGATCTGATTCTCCCTCTCAGTTGTTTTAGAAAAAGAATTTTCCAAATTTCACTGAATCTAACCTAAAATTATGATTGGTATTGGTTTACCACTAGAATAGGTGATGAGAATATTCTCCACCTATCAAAATCTGTAGGAAGTGTCTTTGAGGACTTTGAGCATAACAGCCATATTTGGTGGATATTTAGTTATCATCACAGATCACCATAGATATATATGTTATTTTTGGAGGCTTATTTGTATATAGGGAACTCTTAAGCTCTTATATAATTTTCTTGGGAGAAGTCAGTAGTGTTGGATAAAGTAGTTGTAAATATGGAAAAAGGTTATTCTCTAGGTGGAGTTTTCTAGTCTTTTTTCCTCTCTCTTCTTCCTTCCCCTCCACTTTCCCTCTCTAAATGTTTTATTAATGCTTGTTAATTAAAACAACCAAATTTGTTTACCATTTATATTTAAATTAATTTTAATTCCTATAGTACCATAACATTATTTTAGTTGTTCCCTATAAATCTCCATAACTATTCTTCATCCAGGGCTGAGTCCTTGGACTATTTTCTCTTCCTATAACATAGCTGAGGCTTTACTGGTTTTTCTTTTATAGGAAAAGATTGGCTGGAGGAATGATGCATCCCATTTGTTGGTGTTCACTACTGATGCCAAGACCCACATTGCTTTGGATGGGAGGCTATCAGGAATTGTTCAACCCAATGATGGCGAATGCCACATTGGCAGTGACAATCACTACTCTGCCTCCACCACTATGGTGAGTTCCCCCAAGCTCTCCTATCTCTCCACTTCTCATCATAAACCCCACTCTTACCTTCATTGATTTTGGCACCTGGAACATACTAACAGTCAAATAAAATATTGGAGTTAATATGTTATCCTTTCTTTTCTGCATTGATTATTATTTAATTAGAACAATATGCCTTGTTGGGATAATACGGCAGAGAAAATGAAGAGCGTTTACTGGATAGCACTGAGATGAACAAAGGGTAAAGAACAGGTCTTTTGGGTTAAAATTAAATGGATTCTTTAGCTTGGAGAAGGGAAGGTTCAGGAGTGATTAAATGTCTTTAAGTCTATGAAGGTTTTAAAATTTTGTTTCTTTCTCTCTTCTTCCTTCTTTCCTTCATCCATTCCTTTCTTTTTTCTTTCTCTTTTTGTCTTTCTTCTCTCTCCCTGTTTCTCTTTTCCTTTCTTTTCTTATATTTTTAGTTATCCCCATTGTATTCCCTATGTAGTACAGTCTAGAGTATGAACTTTTAATTGGAAAGATCTGAATTTGAATCCTGCCTCAGACACTTACTATCTGTGTGACCTAATCCTCTTTGAACCTCTTCCTTTCCTGTAAATTGGGGATAATAATAGCACCTAACCAGCAAAATAACATATAAGATGCTTTCTAAACAATATGAAATATAAGTTGCTAGGTATTATTATTCATTTGTTAATTTAGTTTCAAAAAGTTTAATCAGTATCTTTTATTTTTCTACTTTTGTCATTTCTTGTTATGTCACTATAACCCAACATCCAAAGCTCATAGTTCTTCCTTTGAAACTATGAAAACTAGTTAATCAAACTCAACTGAAACAACCACTTTGCCTGTAACTCTAACCATAAATGGTTACAACATTGCATATCCATAGTTTCCCACCTCTCCAATGAAACAAGGGTAGTACATTTCTTCATTTCTAAAGAAGTTTTTAGATGGGCAAAATGGAATAATTTTTTCCTATGTCCATTCAAATAAGATGAAAGGCATAATAGAGTTTGGAGTTGAATATAAGTTCCTGACTTTTAGGGTGACACTGGAAGACTAAGTAAAGGTATAGAGTTTGAAGAAGAGATTAGACAAGCATTAATTCTGAGTGGTTTAATCATCATCTTTCTTAAAGATGGAGGGTGGGGCCAGTTGAGCTCTCCAAATTCTTTCCAGCTCTCAGCACCGTGGTCAACTTCAGCACCATGATTATCACCTATACTTTATTCCCACTGTGTATAGGGTAATCCAATCAATTGATCAACATGTATTGATCAGAGAAGGATGGGGCTTATGATGAAAGAGAGATGTGGGGAGCATTCCAGGAGTGTATGTGTGAGTTATATGAGCCAAAGTGTAATGATAAAAATAGGTAAGTTAGGGTCAGATAGTGGAGAACCTCAAAAGCCAAGAAGTCAGACATCATGGTGTAGTAGCTAATAGTGGTCTTGGAGCAGGGAAGATCTAGGTTTGTTCAAATTCCTACCTCTGATACTTTTTACCTGTATGATATTAGACAAATTACTTAAACCTTCAAAGGCTTGGTTTCTTCAGCTGTAAAGTGAGGAAGTTGAACTAGATGACTTGTATTCCTTTCAGTTCTCAATCTATGATTCTATGAATTCTTTCATGAAGGAGGTACCAGAGCTGTTCACTTTTGGCATCATTGACCTGGCCCTTTTTACCTAGTCTTTCTTTGAGCTCCTTTTATGGCATTTGGCTTAGGAAAGCTCTTCTTTTTAAGTCATAACATTGGAGTCATAGAATGAAATGATTTTAGGACCACTGGATGAAAGCAACTTAGCCATCCTCTGGGCTACAGGAATATGAAAAGAGAGGATGCTTTTAATCTGCAGAGGAACTCTTCACTAACCCACAAATCCTTTTTTTTTTTTTTTTTTTTTTTTTTTTTTTTTTTTTAAATAGGATTATCCTTCTTTAGCGCTGATGACTGAGAAGCTATCCCAGAAGAACATCAACTTAATCTTTGCAGTGACTCGAAGTGTGGTCAGCCTCTATCAGGTGATACCCCTTGTCTCATTTGATTCTCACAACAACCTTGAGAGGTAGGTAGTGAAGGTCTACTATCCCCATTTTATAGAAGAGGCTCCTGAGACTTGCAGTGTCAATGGTAGTATTTGAACACAAATTTCCTGTGTCCAAATGGTAGCTCCATTTTCAAAGTTTTCCTGATCAATGCCTTCTAGGCTTCCTGCAGTTCAGATGGTAGGACATTAGGACTTCTTCAGGATGTCTGGCCTTTTAGATGTGATTTCTACATAGTGAATGCTAACTAGGACTCAAAGATTACCAACCTTGGAGCCTGAACCTCAAGGATTGGGGAGTTCTAGAAACTCCCTTTCCCTGGTCCCAGAGCTTGGCTTTTCTCTAATTGGCTAACAAAAGTGAACAGTGGCATCCTGGTCAATGAGTGGGGCAATGGGCAGTAAGTGGTACAGCTCTTCCAGAGCATAATTTGGGAGAGTAAAGGGAAGATGATGGGAAGGCCACTGCAGGGGCAAAATGGCATCAGATTTCTAGTGTCTGAAAGTCAGGAAAGATCTAGCCCTGAGATCTACAGTGAAAGCACATTATGCTGAATTCTGGTTTTGCTATTTAATTCTTTGGGTGACCTTTTGCTCGTGCTCACTTTTGCTCTCGTGATTCAGCCTCAATTCTGTAAGTTGGGAATAACTTTATCTGCTTTCCATTGGAGAAGCATTATGGCATGGTAGATAAAGGATTATTTTTGGAGTCATAAAGGCCTGGCTTTACAGTCTGTCTGGGACCACTAGTTGGATGGTAGTGGGAAGGTCCTTAGCCCCTCACTATTCCAGGCTTTTCTCTGAGACAACAATTCTAGACAGGTTGTCAGTCAGCACTGGTTGAGGGAATTTCCATACTGGGAGTTCCCCACACTATTGAAAGTATATGCTTTTCCTTTTCATTCATTTATTTATCTATTTATTTATCTATTTATTTATTTATTTATTTATTTATTTATTTATTTATTTATTTATTTATTTATTTATTTATTTATTTGGCAAGGCTATTAGGGTTAAGTGACCAAATTGCTAAATTCGAATTTAGGCCCTCCTGACTTCAAGACCAGTTCTCTATTTATTGTACCATCTGGCTACCCAATTTAAAAGCATATGGATTTTTGGGTCCTTTAAAATTTTTTTTTATTTTTTTAAATAATAGCTTTTTGTTTTCAAAATATATGCAAATCTAGTTTTCAGCATTTGCCCTTACAAAACTCTTGTGTTCCATATTTTTCTTCTTTCTTTCCTCCATCCCCTCCCCTAGATAGCAAGTAATTCAATATATGTTAAACATGTGCAATTCTTCTATACATGTTTCCACATTTATCATGCTGCACAAGAAAAATCAGATCAAAAAGGAAAAAAAAATGAGAAAGAAAAAAAGCAATCAAACAATAACAACAAAAGGTGAAAATATGTTGTGATCCATATTCAGTTCTCATAGTCTTTCTGGGTACAGATGACTCTCTCCATCACAGTCTATTGGAAATGGCCTGAATTACTTCATTGTTGAAAAGAGCCAAGTCCATCACAATTGATCATCACATAATCTTGTTATTGCTGTGTACCATGTTCTCTTGGTTTTACTAACTTCACTTAGCATCAGTCTCTGTATCTGCAGGCCTTTCTGAAATCATCTTGCTGATTGTTTCTTATAGAACGACAATATTCCATTACATTCATATATTTAACTTGTTCAGCCATTCTCCAATTGATGGGCATCCACTCAGTTTTCAGTTTCTTGCTATTGCCACAATCATTTTTGCACACGTGGGTCCTTTTTGCTATTTTATGATCTCTGGGATACAGACCCATTAGAGACTCTGGTAGATCAAAGGGTGTACACAGTTTTATAGCCCTTTGAAAAGCATATTTTTTTTTAGAAAAAAAGTCCAACCTATCTCAGAGGTGAAGAATACACATTGTCGACCATAAAGTGCTTAATAAATACCCTCAGTAATTATTAGGGAGTGGAAGAATGTGTTTATACATGTGATTCTGGTAGTTGAAGGACTGTGATTGGCACAGTTTTTTTACCTTATTAATGAATAAGAGATAGGCTTCTTTGTTTCTTCTCCTCTTACTCTTTGTAGGCTCCCTGTCAGATTTACAGGGTACTCAAAGAAGTTGCCCTAGATCAGAGGTTCTTATCTTTTTTTTTTTTCTATCATTTTTGGCAGTCTAATAAAGCTTTTATTTAAAAAAAAAAGTTAATTTATTGTTTTCAGAATGATGTAAAATAAAATAAAATAAAATAAAATACATTGTTGTTGTTGATTATCCAAGAGGACTAATGATGTCATGAAGGTGATGTCTTGACTGTTTTGATGGCTTAGAGTAAAATAAAATACATAGGATTACAAAGACCGACCAAGTATGTTAAAATAAAAATAAGCAAAATAGAAACAAATTAAATTCCTGAATCTCAGATTAAGAACCTTTGACCTAGAAAGTCTTTTTTACCTTGTTCATCTGCAGAGAGCTCTCAATGATTCCTGGGTATTTTCCTTCTAGAACTATAGTGAGCTCATTCCAGGGACCACTGTAGGTATGCTGTCTGCGGATTCCAGCAATGTCCTTCAGCTCATTGTTGATGCCTATGGGGTGAGTGTGTTATGTCCTTGGGAAGCCACGGTGTTAAGAGTGATTGGGGCAGGTAGGGAATGGAGCAGGAAAGGCCTCTTGGCTGAAGGGAGCACATATCTCAGGCACAGAGAATAAATAGCCCATACAGTTACAGAGGTGGGGATAGTGTTTTATATAGTCAATAACCAGCAGAGTAATTTGATTAGAATGTAGATTTTTTTGAAAGGGGATATTGTGAAATCAGTTTAGAAAGATAGAGCCAGATTGTGAAGGCTCTAAATGCCAAACAGAAGAATCTGTATTTATTCCAGACACTCTGGAAAGCCATTATGTTTGGCAAAAGTGCCCCACTGGTTTCTGCTTTCCTCAGGGTCTAGCAATCCCTGGGAGAAGGATGCAGGAAGAGGGGGCAAAATCCTAAAAATGGAAGCTTTAGCTCTTCTCCCCATCTCCTCTGAAAATGCATTTCATAGTCAGAATGAGACCACTAGCTTCTTGTGTGGTCTGCCCTTCTAATGCCCCATTTTTGGAGCTCTATAAGGGTATAGGTAGGTTGCTACTTTTCAGTTTTTTCCTAATTTTCCTCCCCCCCACCCTTAATTTTTCTCAGAAAATCCGTTCTAAAGTAGAGCTGGAAATCCGTGATCTTCCTGAGGAGCTGTCCTTGTTCTTCAATGCCACCTGCCTCAATAATGAGGTCATCCCAGGTCTCAAGTCCTGTGTCGGCCTCAAGATAGGAGACACGGTGAGAACCTCTGGCCAGCGCCAAAGTTGGCTATCTCTTATTTCTGTGGGTACCATTGCTCCCACTCCCAATACTCTCTTCAATTCCTATTCTGTAGTTGTAGTTTACACGGGTTATAATCATAACAATAATTATAATAGCTAACATAAATGTAGCACTTACTTTATGCCAGGCAGTGTTAAACTTTACAATTACCTCATTTGATCTTCATAACAAAACCTGGACTATAAGTCTAGGGGCTATTATTATCCCCATTTTACAGATGAGGAAGCTGAGGCAGACAGAAGTTAACTGGCTTGCCTGACATCACATAACTACTTAGCATCTGATGTTGAATTCAAACTCAGGTCTCCCTGATTTTAGGCTCAGCATGCTCAATTTACTCTATCATTGTTATCTCACTTGAGTATGTAAAAGTAGAGTAAAAAATCATTAGCTCTTCTAACCCTTCTCCTTGTTTCTTCTCCTTTGACATTCTGGCTAATTTTTATGGTGGTTATGGACTTAGAGGATCATGTAGTATAACTCATTTCATTGTAAAGATGAAGAAATTTTACACCCAGAGAGGGAAGTGACTTTTCTAAAGATCACACAGATAACATAAGAACTGGAATTTGAACTCCCAATTCAGTGCTTCTTCCTTCCATATCATACTATATTTCAACATATGAAAATATGCACTAGAGAAAAAAGGGAGAGAGAAGAAAAGAGAAGAGAGGAGAGAGGGAGGAAAGAGAAGGAGAAGGAGGGGAAGGGAAAATTGAGATGAGAAGAGAGAAGAGGAGAGAAAAATCTGTTTGAAAACTTCCCTGCCTATAAGTGTGTTGGCATATTGTGCTGAATTCAGTTGTACGTCTTGTTGGGTGATGCTATTACATAGCATGGTGTGGGTAAGGAATGTGGTGTATGTCACAGAATCAAATTTGTATTCCTTAATGGGTGGTGTCTCAAGTTCTCCCTGCAGCCAATTAATTCAGCTAAATAGAGCACGGAGCTCATAGAACAAGGTCCCAGATTTAGTTCTATTAAAACAAGTTAGTGCCATCCAGAGGAAGGACTGTTCTACAGCTGTTGGTTTGACCTCTAACCTTATTGTGCCGTCTCCTGGACGAAGCTATGTCTGTGTCCTTGCCCAGGATTTCCACACTTAGCTTTTAGATTCTGTCCAGGTTGAGAAGCTCAGGATGGAGGGAATGAAAGATGAGTAAAATACTGGAGATGGTTGGTATAAGGGAAATCGTTCTGGGTTTGGATCCCAGTTCTGTTTCCAAGACACTTTCATCCTCCAGACTTTAGACCCCATAAGATGGGGATTGGGTACACAGGATTTGTAAGTTTGCTATTAGTTCTAAATCATCCCATGCTTAGTTTGCACACTTTCTGGCAAGGTGGAAATGTTCTAGGCTCAAGAGTGCTTGGGCATTTTTTATTAGGTTATGGTAGAAGGTGGGGATGTTCTAGGCTCGAGTAGTTGGGAATTCCTCTTTGGGCTATTGTAGAAAATGGGGATGTTCTAGGCTCAAGTGGTTGGGAATTCCTCTCTGGGCTATTGTAGAAAGTGGGGATGTTCTAGGCCCAAGTGGTTGAGCATTCTTTTCTGTTTGGGCATTCCTTGCTGGGTTATAATAGAAGGTGGGGATCTAGGCTGAAGTGGTTGGGCTTTCCTCACTGGGTCACATAGAATGGGCGCTATGAGACACAAGGCAATCTATGTCCCACTGAGACCCTGTTTTCCTCCCAGGTGAGCTTCAGCATTGAGGCCAAAGTGCGTGGCTGTCCCCAGGAAAAGAAGAAATCCTTTACCATTAAGCCTGTGGGGTTTAAGGACAAGCTCAATGTCTCTGTCATTTTTGACTGTGATTGTGCCTGTCAGGCCCAGGCTGAACCACAAAGCAACCGTTGCAATCAGGGCAATGGGACGTTTGAGTGTGGGGTGTGCCGCTGTGGCCCAGGCTGGCTGGGTGCCCAGTGCGAGTGCTCCGAGGAGGATTACCGCCCCTCCCAGCAGGATGAGTGCAGCCCCCAGGAGGGCCAGCCTGCCTGCAGCCAGCGTGGGGAGTGCCTGTGTGGCCAGTGTGTGTGCCATAGCAGTGACTTTGGCAAGGTGACCGGGAAATATTGTGAGTGTGATGACTTCTCCTGTGTCCGGTTCAAAGGCGAAATGTGCTCAGGTAAGTGAGAAGACCCTTAGGGTTTCTCCTGGGCCATTCCTTGCCCTCTGTCCCAATTCGATTCAACAAGCATTTATTACCTGCTTATTATAAATACAAAAAATTTTCCCAGTAGTCCCTGCCTTCCTAGATTTTATCTGGATGAATACAGCATTTAGTGTGTATTATACAAGAGAGAGAGAATAAGAACACTTAAAGGAATGAAGAAAAGTCTCTGATAAGGAGATAGCACATGAAGAAAGTAAGGAATTCTGAAAGACAGAGGGGAGGAAAAATTGTATTCCAGGCATGGAGTACAGTCTATGCAAATTTACAGAGATAGGACACTGGGTATTACACGTGAAGAATAGCAAGAAGACCAGCTTAGCTGAATATCCGAATGGGAATAATGTGTAGCAAGCCTGGCAAGGTTAATTGGAGCCAAAATGTAGAAGGCTTTAAATGTCTGCTTGGGGAGTTTGAAAATTTTCTTTGAATTCTCCTTCTCCACTCCCACCACTTTCTTCCTTCCCCTTTCCCTACACACATACCTGCAAATATAGGACTTATGCACAGACACTCTTTTGTCCTCAAACCATTAAGCCCTGTTGGAGATTTCAGTTCCCTGCTTTAATTTATGGTTCAAGGTAAGAAGGAAAAAACAGGTAGGATTCTGGGACATTTGATAGAAAGAAAAAAGGAGTCAGGCACTGAACAGAGAGCTAGATGACCTTGAAGATCATGTAGACATGGCTGAGTGACTGTGTCCTCTGAAAATCTGTTTTTGAGTCTAGACAGCCACATGTTAGCTCTGTGATCACTGGCAAGTTATAGTCTCTTTTTGGGCCTCCTTTTTTCTCATCTGTAAAATGAAGAAATTGACCGATCCCTAAGATTCTTATAAACTTTTGAAATGATGTGATTCCATGAAGTGCCAAACTCTTAAGATTCCAAGATTCTTTTTTTCTGCTTTTGCTTGCTCCCACGCATCTCAACATCATGTGAGTATGCAAGCTCTCTCTCTTTCTCTTTCTCACACACATACACACACACACACACAGCAGGGGTTGTCCCCCAGCATCCTCCAAACACAGAAAGTCTCTTCACCCTAGTTTTAGTAAGTTACTTAA